>NW_015505187.1:4518565-4538244 GCF_001515645.1 Sinocyclocheilus grahami | reverse complement strand
CTCCCTGATTTTGTAATTCAGGTAACGGTGCCCTTGGGGCCGAATTCGGGGTTTTTTTTTTTTTTTTCAGAATCAGAATCAGAAAGAGCTTTATTGCCAAGTATGTTTGCACATACAAGGAATTTGTTATAGTGTCACAAGCTTCCAGTACACGGAGACAACAACAACACACAGATAATAAAAGTGAGATGTGAATAAAATACACATGCATAAATATAAACCACAAAAAAAAAAAGAATAAATTGTATGTACAGGTGTGCTATAGATGGAATAGGAATAGAATAAAATAAAATTAGTTGTAGGGATGTACTAGAGTTTAGGGTGATAAATAAGTATAAGGTTATTACACATACTGTACTTTAATTGCACAATGGGAGAACATTAACTGTTCATGAGGTAGATTGCCTGGGGAAAGAAACTGTTCTTGTGCCTGGCTGTCCTGGTATTCGGTGCTCTGTAACGCCGACCAGACGGCAAAAGTTCAAAAAGGAGATGGCTTGGATGTGATGGATCCAGAGTGATTTTCTGAGCCCTTTTCCTCACTCTGGATGTATACAGTCAATACAGTTCTTGGAGGGTAGGCAGGGGGACACCAATAATCCTTTCAGCAGTCCGAACCATTCTCTGTAGTCTTCTGATGTCTGATTTTGTAGCTGAACCAAACCAGACAGTTATTGAAGTGCACAGAACAGACTCGATGACGGCTGAGTAGAATTCGTAGTGACTCTTAATTTTATAATGCCTATAGCTTCAAAAGTTGGACAAGGAACATGATTTTAAACATGAAGAACGCCTTTCTTTCGCATTCCTTACTAGCGGACTAACCAAGGGGGTTACAGACAAGAGCTTTGCTGTGAAAAAATTCACAGATAATAAAACGACATTTTTATATACCCCCCTATTTATAGCCAAAATAAATCTGAATATCAAACCGCAAACTATCTTTACTCCCGTTGACATGAGTGGGTCCTACAAATAGGCTACATGCAAAACTGAAATGATATATGTGAAAGAAATATTTTGACTAGGTATTTTGAAGGGACAGTATTCGTCAGGCACCTGAGGGTCTGTGAAATGTATATGGAATATTCATAATTATTATTTCCTTTTTCTTTCTATCACAAAAGAGAATTATAAGTAGCTGTTTATTTCCTCTCCAGATGCATCTGATGATGTTGGCGCAGACAGAGTGTCGGTGTCTGCGATGAAGGGAGATTCGGTCACTCTGCACACTAATATTATAATAAACCAACCAGACCGAGTTAAATGGTATTTCAGTGGCACTCGCATCGCTCAAATCACTGGAGATCTCAGTGATATCTGTACAGATGTTCAGTGTAATGAAGGTAATGAGAGATTCAGAGACAGACTGAAGCTGGACAATCAGACTGCTGATCTTACGATCACAAACACCTCAGATAATGGTGTTTATCATCTAAAGATCTTCAGCAGCAGACACACTGGAAAGGATTTTGATGTTGTTGTCCATGGTGAGTTCAAATTGCAGAATGAATATGTTTATCATAATACGGACGTTCAGAATTGCTTTCAGACAGTACCAGAACAATGACTTTAAACTAATTTGTGTGTCCACTGGTGAGTTATTAGTTTTAGATTTAGTTTTATTCTGGTCAGTTTCTCGTCTTACCACCATTTAAATTGCTCTGTTATTTCATACTCATTGTTTTTTAGTTTACTGGATTCCAAATTGCAGAGGGTTTGTTGTACAATAAGCACATAAACTGTGTTTATAAGCACAGAATCTCAATAAATGTTGCGTTACAGATTGACAATAAAGAAACCTAAAATAATATTAATGTTAATGTCATATTTTCTCATATTATGATCACAAGATTATTCAGAAAGTGCTTGGTGAAATTATAAAACACTAATTTATATTCTTCTGTAGTAATACATTGTAATTTGTTTCTTGTGTAGTAATACAAACTACATTATGCATGTCTATGTGTAATACATGTATGGGTCAATAATACATTTTTAATTCTGCAGAGACATTTCTAAGTCTGTATGAATAAAGATAGATCGACAGACTTCTTTTAAGCACAATTCATTTTTTTTTATTTTGCACATTTAATGTTGTTTCTTCTGAATTTCTTAAGATCCAAGAAATTAATCTGCTAAATAATTTTTCATAGTCTGTTCCTATTGAAGAGTTTCGATTGGTGTTTCAGATGTTCCTGCTGCTGGAATGAAGAGAAAGGCAGTGACGGAGGGAGATTCTGTCACTTTAGACGCTCCTGAAGAAAAAAAACCAAATGATGTGATGGCGTGGTTTTTTAATGATACTCTCATCGCTGAAATCACTGGAGATCAGAGTAAGATATTCAGAGACAGACTGGAGCTGGACAATCAGACTGGATCTCTGATGATCACGAACACCAGAACCACAGATGCTGGACTTTATCATCTACAGATCAAATCCAGCAGAAACCGCTACAGTACCACCAGCATTAAGAGCTTCACTGTTTCTGTTACTGGTGAGTATCATTTTGGCCATATGGAAGGAAAACAACTCCTACAGGGGAACGTAAAGAATAATTAACTTGATGTCTTGGTACCAAAGCATTGGTGCTTTTGACGTCACTGTATGAATCCGAATCAGATTCACATGAGCTCTCTGAGACCAGCTGATATCTCGTATTGTTTGTTATAGATCAGTCTAACATATTGACTCACACTAATGACTGTCTCTTTTGTTCCAGATTCAGGTCTGTCTTCAGCTGCTGTAGCAGGAATATGTGCTGCTGCTGCTGTTCTGCTGGTGTTTGCAGCTGTTGGTGTGATTTACTATCACTGCAGGAGCTCCATAAAGGGCGAGTATAACCTACATATTTTATAGTGAGAGGAAAACATCTTTAATTGCAAAATTAGCATCTAATTGTGAGTGATTTTGTGATTTCATAGTTTCTGTAGCTGTAAATGACAGCGCTTTGTTGTTTTACACAGATGAAGGAAGCCCTCATGATCGGAGAGGATCCCAACACAGGGCCGGCACCAACAGGGTGCATTTGCAGACTCAAATGAGTTACTGTGCCCCCACTTTCCATCCTCTTCCTGAAAGCGAAAGTGAAACCGAATAAAACAGTGTGCATATGAAAGCGATCGCATGCTTTCTTGAGCTTCAGGAAATGCACACGATTGCACATGCCCCCCCAACGTGATTTGGGCTCCCTCTAGAAATGTAAATGCCCTCCCCACCACCGATGGAGGTGCCCTGGCTCTGTCCAAACAGGATCAGAGTGAAGATACCGAGGCATTATTCCCATTTAAGTGAAGTGCCAAAAACAAGTCCCTACCACGCTTGTGATTTTAAGCTGCAACTTGATGAAATCTTTTGCAGGTCACATTGATTTGTCATAGAGCACTTACCGTTAACTCTACTGGAAATATTATCCATTACTGTAAGAATAGATAATTTTAGCAATGTGATCATCTATATGTTTTAATGATTTGATAGTTGCAGCTTATAAAACTGGAGTACATTTATTCATTTAGTATCTTTATAAGAAGTGTCAAATAAGGAACATAACATTATCGTAGTTATTATAATAAGTGCCTTTGTTTTACTGGTTGAGGGTTAGTTGAGGGCTTGTGGTGGAGGTTTGCCTTCTGCGGTTTCATATTTCAGCAGATCTAGTGGAGGTTGAATGTGTCTGAAGGAAAGCTTCTGGAAAGAGACTCCTAACCATAATGTACAGTAACCACTAGGTGGTGCTTTTTATCTTCATCCTCAAAGAACAATTGTTCTGCTTTATATATTTGTACTTGTAGCATTCAGCTTTCTTGCTAAAAATTATACAACAAATGCTTTATGAGTATTAGGAAGACGGAAACATTCAATTCAGCATTTAACACTCATTTTAAACCTTTAAGACAGACAATCATGAGCTCTCAGGTTATTAGTCAGTGCTTCTGTTGAAGCCACTTCAACATCAGTAACAAAATGTTCATTATTCATTTCTTTATTTATGTCATTCACAATGCATCATGGGCTCTTATTTCTTCATAAAAGATATCAGGTACCCAGTCTTATACTTAAGTTTTCCCCGTTTGTGCCATTTTTCTTTAAAACAACGTTTGTATTATTATGATTCAGATCAGAGCTGTTTTGTTTGGTTCATTAGAACTACTTATTAAGGAATGAAAATGAACTGGAAAAATACTGCACAAGTTTATCCACCTTATTTTTAAATGCCACAGCCATTTGAAACATGAATGTGTGAGGCTTCTGGTTCATTTCTGGTTATTTATGGGCTATAAATGATCACCCAAATAATAAACATGCTGGTTTATAGTGTGATAGCTTTACTGTTTACTGCACTGTGTTATTGTAGTTGTAGCTGAAAACGTGGCTGTCACTTTTGCACTCTATTTGTTTTTTATTTATTTATTTAGTCATTTAGCAGACGCTTTTATCCAAAGTGACTTACAAATGAGGACAATAAAAGCAGTCAAAACTAACAAAAGAGCAACAATAAGTGCAAATGACAAGTCTCGGTTAGCCTAACGCAGTACACAAGGTGTATATACATATATATATTATACATACACACACACACACACACACACACACACACAAAGAAAAACAAGTAGATGGAATAGAAAAAATAGAAAGCTAGTGTTTGTTTGTTTTTTGTTGTTTTGTTTAAAAAATAATAATATGTATGTTTAAGTTCTTTTCTACTGAGAAGAATAGTTTTTGATAAAACAGTCAATAAATGTAACAATATGTGGTGAATTTAAATAAACTGTTGAAAATATCTTTCTTGGTAAGCATGCACCAGTGTTATATTTTAGTATCTATTATAGTTGTTTTTAATATTTTGAATTCGTTTTATTTTCTGTTTAATGTTCATTTTGGTCCACGTTGTAATAATTTTTTGTCAGTGTGTCTATGTAATCAAACATTTTAATTTCATTCAAATGTTTTATTTGAAGTGTTTTAGTACTTCAACATAAACTAAACAAAAATGTTGCCTTTTCTAAAAAATATATATATAGATTTTGTACATTGATCATGTTAATACTGAATAAACGTTAAAAAAATAGTTTTTTAGGCTATTATTTTTTTATAGGTTTACGAGGCTTTTTTCAGCAAATGTTTATTTCAAATGGCAAAAATATGTTTTTAATAATTTCTGTGACCGGCAGTTTGTATAAACCTTAAAAATGTATTAAGTCATTGAAGATCCGCTGTAGACATTAAAATGATATCGTTTGTGTTGTATCTTTATTTTAAATTCATGAATTATTTCCAGGTGGTAAATGTCTGATGTCAAACAATAAATTAATAAAAAAAAAATAGTTTTTTAGGCTATTATTTTTTTTATAGGTTTACGAGGCTTTTTTCAGCAAATGTTTATTTCAAATGGCAAAAATATGTTTTTAATAATTTCTGTGACCGGCAGTTTGTATAAACCTTAAAAATGTATTAAGTCATTGAAGATCCGCTGTAGACATTAAAATGATATCGTTTGTGTTTTATCTTTATTTTAAATTCATGAATTATTTCCAGGTGGTAAATGTCTGATGTCAAACAATAAATTAATTTAGTTACTGTTGTTGTTGTTGTTCATAGTTTGTCCTCAACGAGGCGACATATAAGAAGCAGTGAAGTTATCATGATTACGCGTCGACAGGATGATTCATTCCAGCGAATCGCTTCGTTCGCTCGGCTCTTCTTAAAGAATCGATTCAAAGAGCTGTTTTATTCGAGTGAACTATTTGCTTAAATACTGCAGTTTGTAACTACGTTTTCGATCAGAATAGCCCGTCGATAATACGCGAAACGCAACAGTGTCTAGTGTTTCAGAATCAGTTCGAACAAATGAAATTAAAAAGAATCAAAAGTTCTGATATCGCTAGCCAAAAATACACGAGCGACCATATCCTAAAACTCTACGCTAGAGCAATAATACCTAGCTTTGCCATATGCATTATGCATTATTAACGAGCATTTTGTGTCGTAACATGTTTTGTGCTCTACGTAGTGCGCATCGCGCGATGGATCAGTACACTTCCTCGTGCAGCCTCATCACGGGTGTGGAAACACCTTCAACACGTCCCATACACGTCCACACTCAACTACACACGCCAGAGGAAGAGAGAGGGAGAAAGGGGGCGGTGAATCGTATGCCACCCGCAAATTGTCTTTCTCTGCGTCCTCTTCTCTCTCTGAATCTCTAGTTTTCCTGCTAACATGGCTGCGCTCTCCGCCTGGTTCTGGAACGAGCGCTTCTGGCTTCCGCACAATGTCACCTGGGCGGATCTGGCCGACCCTGCGCCCGGGGTGGAGTACCCGAAAGCCGGCCACTTGCTCTCCGCGCTGCCGCTGGCCTTGGGGATCTTCGCAGTGCGGATCTTTTTCGAGAGGTATGCCTGGACGCCTTTGAGACCGTCCAAAACTTTTGTCTAACCTCAAGTGATGTATACATTTCAGTCTTTTAACCCACATCACATGCTTTCCCGCGTCTTGATACTGAAAGTTTAGCTTATGCACGCACGTGTCTAAAAAAGGTTGTTTTGGAGTCCATTTGAACTGGTTGGACATGAGAGCCATTTCAAGCCTTGGGGTTATAAACATTCAGCCTGATGCATCTGTCAGCTGACCAGCTTAAGGCCTCGACTTATTAAGAGGATTGCATTTATTTTTCTTTGCTTAAACGTCTTTTTATGTGTCCTCCTTCTTTTACAACCGCACTCTCACTTAAAGAATGAGAGCATGCTTTGTAGTCAGACTTCATTGTTGAGCAGAAGTGCAGGCACACGTGTGATGATCTTCTAGTTTCCTAATATTGATTTTGCATAATATCTGGAAATAGTGTCAGAATTGAACACCACACCCTTTGAAGAGCCTGTGATGCATGTACTGTATAAAACGTGTACAGTGTCATGTCTCAAATATGCTTTGAATTCAAGGGAACATTTGTGTGTCAGTGTAGGAAAGCTTGGTTTTAAAGACATAGCGTGCTCAAAAATGAGCTACTCTTTTCTGTCAAAGTTTAAACACCCTCATGTTTTTCCGCAAACCCTTTGATGTTGACTTTTTTTTATGTGGAACATGACTGGAGACATTTGGTACAATGTTCACGCTGCTCTTTTCCATAAACTGAACGTGAATGGGGACCGGTGCTGTCAAACTCAGAAAAAACACTAAACTGCTTGTGTGCTAAGTTAATAATGACTTGAAGTTCTGTAGGTTCGTTAAACTATCTTTTTCTAAACTATCTAAATTTTGAATTTTTGGGTGAACTATTCATTTAAAACTAAACATTTAAAAAAGGCAAATTGCTATGCAAGTTACACCAAACCTCAGGCTCTCTGTCATAACACGATTCTGTTACGTAAGAGCCAGCGTCACTCTATCCCGCTGTTGGGTTTCTGCACGAAGTGCATTCAACGTCTTGAACTAATATTTTAGATTTAGGACTACGAATAGACTGTAGAAACATTCCAGAGCGTTCTCAGCTGAATGTTCGGTGGGTGGGGATCTCATTTTTGACGTCTAAAATCCAGTGTTCATGAGAAAAAGTGGGTTCGTTATGGCTACAAGCAGAACTGTGGTGCTTTTGATATCTAGCATACTACTCAATAATGACTATATTCATGTATAACGGTGTTGTAAAGGTATTGCGTCCAAAACAACCTCTTTTGTGTTAGTTGGGCTGCTTTAGGTTTCATTGACGTGGAGTATAAGTATCTTGAGGAACCTGTTAGGAGAAACTACTTCTTACTGATCCAGTTGAGGTAAAAGTATTTGTGGTTTTGAGTCTGGTTGCACCAGTTCTGTTGAAACTGTTTAAAATTTGCGTTTGACTAGTTTTAAAAATAGAACCAGTGAAACTAACTCAGACACAAGGCTTCACCAAATGTGTTTGGTTTCTTCTTAAAAGTGTGAAACATTTGTGTTTTGATGTCAGAAAATGAGATTGAGGCATGAAAAAGTTCTTGACACTTTTGTTTCGTATGGAAGCCCGTCTCCGCCACTAAATAAAACATAAAACAAGGTAATTGCGACTTTTTATCTCACAATTCTGACTTTTTTTTCTCACTTTATAACACGCAATTGCGAGTTATAAAGTCAGAACTGTGTGATATAAACTAGCAATTGCGAGTTATAAAGTCAAAATTGCGAGATATGAACTCGCAATTCTGACTTTTTTTCTCATAATTGCGAGTTTATATTTTGCAATTCTGACTTTATAACTTGCAATTCTGAGAAAAAAGTCATAATCGCGAGATATGAACTCGCAATCGTGAGAGAAAAAAGAAAGTCAGAATTGCGAGATATAAACACGCAAATTGCGAGTTATAAAGTCAGAATTGCGAGTAGGGCTGAACGATTAATTGCATTTGCGATAATATCGCGATATGAAAAAACGCGATTTTTCAATCGCAGAGGCTGCGATTACACTCGGTCACGTGACACGCGAGAGTAAAGTGGTGTGTGTTCGACTTGAAGATGGTGTATGACATCAAAGTACGGCGAGAGAAAGCATAAGGAGACGTCCGCTCTCTCTTATAACTCTCTCAGTGCTTTGATGACACACACCCATCGATCTAAGCAGCGCTGCTTTAAGTCGAGCGCGGGCCATCAGCAGATAAAGAAAAGAAATAAAACAGTAAACAGCCAAAGGACGTAACTTAGAATGGGAGATGGATCGGTTTGTGAAAGTGAAGAGAATAGCCATAGATGAAGTCGCACAGACCCAGGCAGGTGCTGGTCATTCAAAAGCTAAATGCAGAAAATATGACGAGGCATATCTTGCTCTCGGCTTCACTCACCGTGTCTATACCGGACGCTACAGTTGTCGAGTCGCGCCACAACTGCTCTACACTGACAAAGCGACCGTTGCAAATCATTTTAACTTTGTGTCAGTACGTCATATATAGAACAAGGCATCAGTTTAATGTCACGCCGCATCCAGTGTACACAGCGTCACTGATTATAATGGGTTCTACTGTATTTTTCCGCTCGCGTCCGGTGTAGACACGGTGTTTAATGTCGTTGGTGAGGAGGAAAGCCTGTGTGTGTGTCCTATGCCTTAGCGGACAGCAAGAAACCCACAAAAAAATAAATAAATAACAGAGAAATAATAAGAAGTTATTCTCTCTATGCTATTTTTCAATGTTTCAAGTGATGCAGGTGTTTTTAGGTTTTTTAAATAAAGGAAGCGTTGATTTTTTTTCTAGGTCTAAAGGGGGGCGCGACCAAAAAAGTTTAAGAACCCCTGGTCTGAAGTTACCAGACAGTGTTTAAAAAGTGCAGTGCACCTGTTTACATATGTTTATTACAGTGACTGAGAATTACCTAAAGTAATGTGGTAAAGCAACAGATTTGTTTTTATATTTCTGCAATCTACTTTAGTTTGTGTGATTTGTTACTGACTTTCATATTAATGTTTACACCAGGCTTATTTGTTATTTGCCTTATGTTGTCATAATTATCACATGCTTACAAGGTTGTAAGTTCAACAAATCAGTCAATATACTGTGATTGTAGATGTTAAATAAAAATGTCATTCATATCAATTCATGCATCACCTAATTTCATCGTAACATATAGGCCTGGCTTACAGAAAAGAACATTTATGTTTAATCTATCTAATATTGTGTTGATCATACTATACAATGATTTATAGCTTGTCTTTGTTGAACATAAAGAGCTTTAAAAATAATTGCATATTAAATCGTAATCGCGATAGAGTTTTTTTCTCGCAATTATAACTTTTTTCGGAGAAAAAAAGTCCGAATTGTGAGATAAAAAGTCGCAATTACCTTGTTTTATTTTTTATTCAGTGGCGGAAACGGGCTTCCATAGTTTTGGGTCCAGTCTTCAGATTACATACTAGATTACATACAAGTTACATACTAGACAGTGTTAATTGAAATAGCCGCCTACTGTAGGTTTTATTAGTATTTTGAATTAGTTTTTATTGATATATTTTCCATGTTATTTTTAGATAAAATATTAGTAGTTTAATTGTGTTTTTGCCGTTTTATTAACATGTCTATGTAGGTTTTATTCATTATTTCAGTTTTAATTATTTTAGCGCATTAAGTTAACCCTTTAACTGTCACCCGTCCCCTCTGTGGGACGCCTAAGTTTACTTCACTATATTACAATTAAATCCTAATCTAATCATGACAAACTATATATCGTTGGAAAGGTCTAAGACTCCTAAATAGATATTTTACCAATGTTTTTGTAAAAAAAATGATGTAGGAAAAGTAATAGATTAATTTATGACAAGAGTGCACCTCAAAAATCTACATCATATCAGGAGTTCTGACCTTTGTCAAAAAAAGTCTTCGTTGTTGTCTTTTTCTCGTCACACTTTAGAAATCATCAGAAATTATATATCAATTGAAAACTTAAAATCTCAAAATTCATCCTTTGAAACCCGTTTTAAAATCAAACATTGCATTACCATGAAAATGGCACATCAATATCATGTTACAAAATGTTTTCGTTCATGAATTATACAAATGTAAGTTTGGATCATGCAGCTTCACGTCTATGTTCAAAAATGTGTGACAGTTAAAGGGTTAAACTAAATGGAAATGAGAAATGCTCTTTTTTTTATAATTTTTTTTTACATTCTCTATATTTGAGTTTTCCAGGGGTTTTTCCCCCCGAGTTTTTCATCTTTGTTTAGTTGTTTGATTTACCTTCAGGGAAGCCTAAAGATTCGTTTGTGGATAAGCAAGTTTTTGCGAATCCCGCCAGACCTCATTCTTGCAGATGAACTCATAAATGTTCAGTATATCTCTTGAGGAGCGTTCGGTTTATGGGCTGGTTCATGATTTATGACGGTTCAGTCGTTTAGTGTCCTGCATGAACATATTACATTGACTCTGGGTGAATCAGGCCTCTTCTGTTGTGCTGGCCGACTTGGTTTCGCAGAAGAGCGTTGTCAGGCACACACCCCTGTCATGTTTCACAGTGTCCTCATGTCTGTGGTCTGACCGAGCCTCTGAGGAGGCCAATTAGCCTAGTTGGTCCAGAGGGGGTTGGTCTGGTTTCAGGGGGACGTTTGCATGCATTCGGTCAGGATGACTTCAGCAGTCTCTCTCTTCATTTATTGTGGCGACTGCAGACCACAGATAGTGCTGATGTGCTGTAGCAATGAAGAGTTACAGACTTGCAGGGTTTTAAACTTCTAAACCAGCGACTGTTTTTTTTTTTAACTATAGGTTTTTGATGTACTAGCAGTTAATTTTTATGGAACTTAACAGATTTCAGGTTCAAAGTTCTTGTTTCATTTTGTTGACATTAGGGTTAAAGGATTTTAAAGAGGGGATATCTTTTTTTTTTATTACTTCACAACTCAGAAAATACTGTCAAAAGCCAGAAAAACTTTTTTCACCATGTTTTAGAAATAGAATGTTGCATAAAATCAGGTCAATTATACAGTGTTGGGTAAGTTCCTCTAATAAGCAAATTAATCATTAGTTACTAATTACATTTTCTATTGTGTAATTAACAAAAACTAATTACTTTCTAAATCCCATATCAACCTCGACCAGTTGAACAATGCAAGGATAGACATGAAACTGCTTTTAATAATATAGAACTGTCAATTATTCTTGAGCTGACCAAAGTATTTAAAGGGAGAGAGTTACATTCAAAACAGACATTTTAACATTAGAAAATATTACATTTTGATGTTAAATCCACTATTGATTTATATAGAATTGTTCCATAGTCTTGTCAGTATTTAATGCAATTTCATCTGAAGTCATTGTAATTACATTACAGAAAAATTCAGAGTGATCCCTTACTTTACTTTTTTAAGGGAAAAGTAATTAAATTACAGTAATACATTATTAGTAATGCGTTACACCCAACACTGATGATATATAACAAACCCCAGTAAAAACCTTCAGAATATAACTACAAAAAAACTAAATTTTGCTGTTTGTAAATGCTATGAAAGTGGAGGATAAAACTCATTTTGAGAAAACGCCTTTGAAGATATGTATTGTAATTGAAATATATAGGCGCAGATAGATAAAGTGCAATTAAATAAACACTTAAAAGTGTATTTTAAATGTTTTCTTTACACTAGTCTGACACAACATGTAGCCAAACAGCCTAAAATCTGGCCAAAAAAAGCCTTAAATGTATGCTCTTTTACATTTTTGTTAGCTTATTATAAAAATATAAAATGTATTATATTAGATTTGTATAAAAATATAAATATATTTATTTTAACTTATTATATAAGATATTAAATTATTCCCCAGATTTTCACCTTTTTTTTTTTTCATGCACAACTAAATTTATGACATTCAATTGAAGTGTGTCACTGTGCTCTTGGCACGAATTGCATACGCTTTTTGTGTTTCTTTATTTCCTGAGGACTCAAAACATTAATTCAACCTTCATTCGCACCAGAATGATTATACACACACACACACACACACACACACTCTCACAAGGTCTTATTCACAGCACTTGTTTGGGCTCATTCTCTCAAAGGAATGTGTTCAACTGTTGTACTGATAACATCGGATCATGACTCCGCAGGAGGCACTCTGACATTCACAGGGCTGTTGCTCTAGAGGTTTAGGTTCTGGAAATGTGTCATCACCTGTTTCCAGGATCCTTCCCTCTAGAGTTCAGTCTGTCACTGAATAGTTAATGCTCTAGACAGCTCTAGTACTGTGGGTCTACTGGGTTTTTCTGAGTCAAACGTTGCCTTTGGTTTTAACTTACATGCTTGGTCATCATGAATATGTGGCAGGTTGTTTGATTACGTCATTGCATTTAATTAAACTCTCACAAGGTCTTATTCACAGCACTTGTTTGGGCTCATTCTCTCAAAGGAATGTGTTCAACTGTCGTACTGATAACATCGGATCATGACTCCGCAGGAGGCACTCTGACATTCACAGGGCTGTTGCTCTAGAGGTTTAGGTTCTGGAAATGTGTCATCACCTGTTTCCAGGATCCTTCCCTCTAGAGTTCAGTCTGTCACTGAATAGTTAATGCTCTAGACAGCTCTAGTACTGTGGGTCTACTGGGTTTTTCTGAGTCAAACGTTGCCTTTGGTTTTAACTTACATGCTTGGTCATCATGAATATGTGGCAGGTTGTTTGATTACGTCATTGCATTTAATTAACAATTAATATATTTTATTGCATTGTATTTTAACATAGGATACGTGAGTTCTTTTTTGGAACATATAAGCATCTGCAACCTCTTTTGAATTTGACGGTTTTCTATTTTAAAGTTTCTAACTTAAGATAACACTATATATTCAGAATGATCATTCCGACCGTCACTTTACTAACTTGAGATTAAAAGCATTTTTCATCAGTTTTCATCCTGCATTGAAAAAGATTAATTATGCATGAATTTTTTGAAAGCCACTTGAGTGATAATTTTTTTAGTGGCCCAAAATTTCAATGTAGGGGGGAAAAAACATGGTTACGTTAATGGGTTCAAACCATTTCAAAAACATCAGGAATTCAAATCTTAAATCTTGGTTGCACTTGGTTTTAATGATGTTGGGATTTTTGTGTACCAGTAAACATGGTTATTGGTTTTGTAAGTATTCCACAATGATGTAAATTATATTTAATTTATGAATTGTACTAAAATAATCAAATCTAATCATGACCATTTAGTACAAAATTGTAATTTAATCCAATCGTGACCAAGTTTTAGATTTTTTTGATGCATTGCATTATTTAGAAATGAATTGTAATTGAATTGTAATTATCAGATGTAATGTTGAACAATATGCACGTCATATTTTTTTAAAGAATCTCCCGAATCTTGATTCTTGAACTGAATCATACTCAAAAGTCTGATTCCATGAAGCATCACATCACTTAGTGGAAAAACTGTAATCAAATTGACCTAATTTGAAATTTTGTAAAGAATCTCTATTGAATTGAATTGTACCCAAATTTGTTGTTTTCTGATGCATTACATTTAGTAAAGAATTGTATTTAAATCTAATCATTGTTGGTAAAAGATGTACATCCATATCTTTAAGCTTATTCTAAGAATTTAACATTGACAATTCTTATGGATGTGATTATCAAAATGTAATTCTCTTTATTATTATTTGAGGTTAAAGGGAAAGTTCACCAAAAAATTTAAATTCTGTCATCATTTGCTCGCTCTCAGTTGGCGGTAGCCATTGACTTCCATAGTATAGAAGGAAATACTATGGAAGTCAGTGGCTACCGTCAACTATCTGGATACCCACATTCTTCAAAATATCTTCTTTAGCGTTCAGCAGAAGAAAGAATCTCACAGGTTTGGAGGGTGAGTAAATGATGACAGAATTGTCATTTTTAGGTGAACTATAAAAAATGTACTAAAACGTACATTTTAGTGAGCATTTTTAAGTAATGATGAAGTGTCCAGAAAGTTTTAATGAAACCGTTTCATACAGTTTAAAAAAACTGAATTACAGAAACTCTGTTGGCAGTTTTGCTGTTAATGTGTGATTTTTGTGTCACTAATATATATTTTTTTAATTCGCCAAAATTTCCTGCCCGAAATTCACATCCACATTTTTTTTTAGCACGGTTTCTTAGAAAACCCAGTCCTGACTCCTGTTGTAATGATATAAAATTTCCATTGATTTACTTTTGTGAACAGACATGGATGCATTTGATTCTTATTTGATTTCTTGATAGTGTGAGATAAACCTATCCTGACGATGTAAGATTTATCTACCGCCAGTGCTCGTTCCTTAATTTGTTTATAGATTCAGTCCAATCTGAAGTGTCACTCTCGTAAATGTTCCCGTCCTTAAGTTTCATCAGCAGCTTCTGGTGTTCATTAATCATGGACTCAGACTGATTTCTTCTGCATTCGGTGGAGTTTTAGGAATGTAACTGGATTTTGCATTAGTCAAATCAATGGCTTTTTGTAATGCGTCAGAAATGCTGCCGTCTCGAAATTAACTAGTTAAACTAGCCACTAAGTTTATCATATTAATCACTTATCTCACCTGAGACTTTTAATTAACTGTAAGTTTTGGGATATTTTTGTTCTTGTTTTTTTCCCTCTAGTTGAGCACCTTCTACTAGAAGAACTATGTTGTTTAATTGTGTTAATTGTCTTTAAATATAGATGTGTTTGAGTAGAAGGACAGTAAGTTACTAGATGAGTAAAGTTTGTGAACAAACTTTAATGCTGGCCTGACAAAGCCTTGTTTGAAAATTTGAAATAACTTTGAGAAGTTTGAAGGTTTTACTCAAACTCAAGTTTTTAACGTAGCACATTGTTCAAATGTTTACACAAGTCGCTAGCATGTTTGCATGTTGTTAAAAAAATTCGAAAAGGTTGAAGCGAATTACAAAAGTGTTCACAGTGGGCTGTGTTTACATTAATCTCGCGTCATAAAAGCATTCTGAGCCGAGGTGACATTACAGACTCAGCGAACGCACAATCGCTCTTTAGCACTCTTCTTCGTGAGTGTTTGAGTGTGCGGATAAAAACTAGATTAGAGCGCCATCTGCTGTTAAAATATAAGCTCGATTTATCATCCCAGCCCTACTTAGTACATTGTTAACATAAATTAGCATGTTTGAACACTTTGTTAGCTTTTTTTAATCACATTGCTAGCATTATTTAGCACGTTGTTAGCATCTTTTAGCTTGATGTTAACAAATTCAGCATGTTGCTAACATGTTTTAGCATTTGTTGCTAGCATGTCATGTTGTTAACATGTTTGGGGTTTCGGCATAAAAACTCTAGGAGTAGATACTGTTTAAAATGTAGTTTAGTTCTAGCATGTTGCTAGCATGGTTTAGCACCTTGATAACATGAGCTAGCATGTTGCTAGCATGATTTAACATGTTAACATTTTTTAACATGTTGCTTACATATTTTAACATGTTTCTAGCATGTTTTAGCAAAGGGGTCCTATTAGGACCCCTTTAACACATTGCTAGCATGTTTTAGCACATTGATAGCATGATTATTACATGTCAGATTTCGGTGGTTGTACCTTGAAAACTTCAAGAGGAGAAACTTTGCCAATCCAACATAAAAATAAAATCTGCAAAACAGTTTCTGTAAGTGTTTGGTTTTGATCTAGATTAGTAGGAGCGGTATGTAAATCACTCGAGTCTTGATGGTGCAGGATAAGATGTTTTATCTCTGCTTGCGTCCCGCAGGTATATCGCGGGTCCGTGTGCCTCCATCCTTCAGATCCAGGTGGAGTTGAGTCGGAGAGCTCAGCCCAACGCCGTCCTGGAGAAAGTGTTTACATCCATCACAAAGGTATGCTAACGCAGCGTGATGGAAAATTAAGCCATGAGAGAGAGAGTAATTCACCAAAGCTGAGGCTCAATGTGAAGTAAACTGGTCAAATATGATTAAAATACATTTCTCAGCCCCATTTGTAGGCATTTTTCCGTCTATTATTCCTGGGTTTTCTCTTTTATGAACTTGTTGATCCTCTGCTGTCACGGTGTGTGTTTTATGAGGCCATCAGAGCAATATCTTCAACTTTAGTCTAGAAACTGACTATAAATACAGCTCAAACAGGTTTAACATTAGCAGACAGGTGAATAGAGTTGTGACATTCTTTACAAAGGCCTGTTTTGTCGAGCTGCTGTGAACCGTCTTCATCAGCTCTGGAGCTGGTGTTGTTGGGTGGAGATCTGAACTGATAACTTTGGTTGGTCGCCGGAAGAAAGCTGTCGATATGTGGTCTCACTTTTCATTTGTCGTTTTGCTGGTTATTCTGTAGGTCTTTCTTGAACTTCGGGCATCTTTGTGTGTTTTATTTATTGTATTAAAGCAATTTAGGTTCCAGGGTGTTTTTTTAATTTTTTTTTATAAAAACTGTAATTTATTTACTTTTGTAAAACCCAAAGACTTCAGACCCAAACTTTAAAACTTGCAATGTAAAAATCCATAATAAATATACTATTTCAATTTAAAACTGTCATAAAGATAAAGAAAAGTTTAAATAAATGCAGCTAATTCGTTATTTATCGTGTGATTTACACACATTTTTACATTAACTTTAACCAATTTATGTTCCAGGGTTTGATTTTCATTTCTGTTCTTTTGTTTGTTTGTTTTAATGAAAACTAGAATTTATTTACTTTGGTCTCAGACCCTGACTTTAAAGACTTTGTCAAAATCCATTAGAAATATATTACTTAAATTTAAAACTGACATTAAAAAAAAGAAATAAATGTAAAATGTAATGTATGTAATGTAAATGTAACTTATTCAATATTTATTGTGATTTACATACATTTTAACAAATTACGCCTATAACATAATTTCCCCATCAAAAATTTATTTACCTTATAATGTTTTATTACTTTATTTATTATGAGTTTATTAGTATACAAATGTGTCAGTGAAGATCTTGAGATATAAGACAATTGAGTTATTAATAATTTTATGAAATAATAATTCTGTGCCATTTCCAGTATAGCGTGTTAAAAGTGTGAAAACATTAATTGCTTGTGTGTATTTAGGACAAATAAATCAAATGCTAGCTAGAGTGTACTCATAATTTCATAATTATGCTTTCCACAGCCAATATGAATACATGTTCTGTTTATTTGTCTTTGTTTGTTTCAGTCCCCAGACTCGAGGCACTTAGAGGGTCTGTCTAAGCAGCTGGACTGGGACGTGCGGAAGGTCCAGCGATGGTTTCGACACCGGCGGAACCAGGACAAACCCAGCACAAGAACCAAGTTTTGCGAGAGCATGTATGGTTTCAATTATTTATTTATTTTTTTACTGTTAGCACACATGCATCCTAGTGCTCTACCATATGAAAACATGGCATCAGTTTTTACATTTGTGACCCTGGACCACAAAACCAGTCATAAGGGTCAATTTTTTGAAATTGAGATTTATACATCATTAATAAATAAGCTTTCCATTGATGTATGGTTTGTTAGGATAGGAAAATATTTGGCCGAGATACAACTATTTGAAAATCTGGAATCTGAGGGTGCAAAAAAATCTAAATACTGAGAAAATCATCTTTAAAGTTGTCCAAATGAAGTTCTTAGCAATGCATATTACTAATCAAACATTAAGTTTTGATATATTTACAGTAGGGAATTTACAAAATATCTTCATGGAACATGATCTTTACTTAATATCCTAATGATTTTTGGCATAAAAGAAAAATGTATAATTTTGACCCATACAATGTATTTTTAGCTACTGCTACAAATATCCCCCAGCGACTTAACACTGCTTTTGTGCTGCAGGGTCACAGTTATTCATTTATTAGACACTTTTATTGATAGAATAAATTAAGAATATTTGCACTACAATATTGCTTTCACTTTTTGTATTTTATGCACAGTTTTTATTTTATTCTATTTTTTTATCTTATTTTATTCATCATTTAGCATAGATAATAATAAGAATAAAATGAAAATGCCATTGTGAAATTGATACATTTACACATTTATTCATTTGTTAGACTCTTTTATTAAAGGTAATGAGGAATTTATCAACAATATTTGCACTACATCATGCTTCCAGTTTCTAGTATAATTCATCTTGGTTTGCTTCATTACAAATCTTTATTGATGAATATTTTGAAGGTTAAATGGAAATTGAATGGAAAAGTACTCATGGAGTGGTGGTGGGTGGAGACGACTCCTCCATTGGTCAGTTTTTCACTGTAAGTGCTCTAGACAGGCTGTAAAAGTATAAATGCATGTTGAAGTTGGAAGAACAGGTTATTGTGTTTTCATATGGGAAATTTTTACATCTGTCATCCTATATTTTGGAAACAGCCGTATGGGGTCTTTCCTGATTTATCTGATTTTGTTCAGATGCATTTGTTGTCAAACAAAAGATCCGCCCACCCATGTTCTCTGTGATTCAGCAGTAAAGTCTGGCCTCGGTTTGATTGAATTAATGGGATTGTTTTCAGTGTTTCCTTGTCTGATTGCAGTACTGTGTGGCTCCTCTAACATGCAGTCATGAATTTGAGTTTCAGTCATTTGTTTTCTCTGATTTCTCTGCAGGTGGAGGTTTACATTCTATCTGTGTATATTTATATATGGGATCCGTTTCCTGTGGCAGGTGACTTGTAGAATTACAGACAGATATGACTTTTTTTGGGGTGTATTTATATGATTTATCAATTAACTGTGTGTGTGTTTTTTCTAGTCTCTCTGGATGTGGGATACGAGACAGTGCTGGTACAATTACCCCTATCAGGTAACGCTTAAAATGTTGTTTAGTCTCTAATGTGGGTTTAATTAAATCTTGACAGTGAACTTTGACATTTTCAAGAATCTTTTGCCCATTACGTGTACATTTTGCGAACACACTGTCCACAATATAAGAGCATGTAAAAGAAACTAGTTAACGAGTTTTTCTGAAATAAAAAATGCAAAAGAAAATCTATTATATTTTGCGTAAAGCAAGTGAAAAGTATTTTTTATAATGCATTGTGATATTATTTTCGTGACATTAAGTTAACCACATTTTTAACTCAATGTAATGTAAAAAATTGTTATAATATAAATAGTACATTATATATCAAATTCAATAAACTATATATAATACTTAAAATATTATGTAGTAGTATATATTTAATTTGTTATTATATTAACATAGTATTTTTATATCATGGTAGTAGGGTTGAGTATTGTTTTTTTTTTTTTTTTTTTTTTTTTTTTTTTTT
>NW_015505187.1:4508072-4518354 GCF_001515645.1 Sinocyclocheilus grahami | reverse complement strand
TATGTTTTTTTTTTTATGGTAGTGGGTTTGATTTTTTTTTTTTTTTTTTTTTTTTTTTTTTTTTTCTCGATACCGGTGCCAAATCGATACTTATTTTTAAAAAATTTAAAAAAATAAATAAA
This sequence comes from Sinocyclocheilus grahami, assembly GCF_001515645.1. Lineage (NCBI taxonomy): Eukaryota > Metazoa > Chordata > Actinopteri > Cypriniformes > Cyprinidae > Sinocyclocheilus > Sinocyclocheilus grahami. The sequence continues at coordinate 4,518,232 of NW_015505187.1, read as the reverse complement.
AATTCCCCCAAAAATGATTGATTGGCCATTAGCACTGTAAACACATGATGTCTGTTTCATTCATACTGGACGCCAGAGGTCACCCTCGCACAGAAAAGTCAGTCACAGAAGTAGCGGAACACATGACCCTCCAGGAAATCCCTTATATGGACAAAGGCATCCTTATTATAGCTGTAACAGAGTAAACCGAATATAGAAAAGGTTTGAATGATAAAACAAAGACAAAAAACTCTCGACTGCGACAATATAGTTTATCTGTGTTATTCAAGCCATCTCTGGCATTTTCATAACAATTAAGTATATTTATAATCCATTGCTAATCGATGTATTCTTTTTAAAGTAGCATATGGAACATATTTTCTGCCTCATTCTGTGACAAGAAGCCTCATCAGATCACAAAAGGAAGCATTTGACTGGTGTTGTGGAGTAAAAAGGTTATAATGTTCTCTTTTGTTGGACAACAGGTTTAGAAATGTGAATATAAGGGAGGTTTAGCTTTAGGCATTTTAATGTAAGCATGTTTAGCTTAGCTAGCTAACGGTATCTACCTGCTGCCATCAGAGCAAGTGTAATTACTGCATTCCCGCGCTCCTCGGATGCTCTCGTTTCCCGAGTTGTGCTTTTAAGTCGGAATGTGAAAACAACATGGACTACAAGGATTTGTTGGATTTGTATTAGAGCTTTCCGACTTGAGTTCACGTGCGTTTTCGCAGTCAGGAAATTATTTTTCACGTGCGGTGCCGCGATGATGTTTCTTACGTCCGTTTCGGAGAACCAGAGGACAAATATTTCAATCGATCGCTCAGATTCAATCTGCGTTCGGATTCGGTTCTAGTACATACCGGTTACATAGGTACCGGTGCCGGGTTTCGGTACCCAACCCTACGTGGTAGTATTTGTCATTGTCGAATTTTTGCAAATATAAATGTCATCTTAAAATGAATTAATTAGTATATAAATGATTGCATTGCTGTATGATAGTAATTAAATAAAACTTTAATGATTATCACAAAGGAGAATGCAAAAATATATTTGATTACATTTAGAATAATAGTAATAATAAGGATTTAGGGCGTAAATGTGCTTAGTTTCATTAAAAAAGTCACATTGCAAAAACAAAAATTTAAAGATCGTAAAAAATTGCTGTCACTTCATGCATTTTATTTTATTTATTTTTTATAATAATGAGGATTTAGGGAGTAAGTGCACTGTCATGAATAAAATTTCACATTTAACAAAATCACAGTGATCCTACTATTGCTTTTACTTTTTTCATTTTGATAAGCTACCACTAAATATTCTAGAAACTTAATTTCCTGTAAAGTTGCTTTGCAACGATTTGTATCGTGAAGAGCGCTATACAAATAAACTTGAATTGAATTGAATTATGCACATTTTTTAAAAAACGATCATTTCATTTTTGACTTTATTTCATTGCTTTGTTTTTAATTTATTTATTTTTGTTCTGTATTTTATTATTTAATTTTATAATAATGAGAATTTACGGAGTAACTGCATTGTCATGAATAAAATTCCACTTTACAAAAAAATCTCAATGATCATACAATTGCTTTCACTTTTAAATTTTTTTTAATGCAATTTTTTTTTTTAATTTTTTTTATTGTGTATTTAATTTAATGAATTGATTTTTTTTATTTATCACCTGGCATATTGACAGTTTGCTCAGATGTAGTATCTGCTCTATAATCTGTGTGTGTGTGTGTGTGTGTGTGTGTGTGTGCGTGTCCTGCAGGTGCTGACCTCAGGCCTGTATTATTATTATATAACAGAACTGGCCTTCTACTGGTCGCTCATGTTCTCACAGTTCACAGACATCAAAAGAAAGGTGAGCGTTGATCGATCAAACGGCAACTGTTCATTCCTATTGTGTTTTGATCCATTATTTAATTCACTTCTCTCTCACTTCTCAACTTCCCGCCACATCAGACACATTCAAAGCAGTTGTTTATGAGGTCAAATTCCTGCTGTTTTACATATTTAACATAGCATTGTTCTCGACAGCAGCTCCGTCATGTGATACGGTTTAAAACAGGTCGGCGTGTTAGAGAAGGAAAAGGCCATAAACCACACAAGTAGAGCGTGGGATTGAATCAGCAGCTGTCAGACGCACATGGCTTTTCTGTCTGTTGTTTTTCCGTCAGTCTCTTGACGCCTCACTGTTTTCAGCCACTCGTAAAGACAATTAACGCCGGCGAGCGTCTTCAGGGTGCGGCTCGGCTATTTGTTTAAGACACGACCCGCGGCGGTGACCATTATGAGCCGAGAGATTTGTATAATAACTTGCAGCGAGTGAATCATAACAGAGAGATATTGTTCCTCTTTATTTGACTCGGCCGGAAACAACCCGGAGAACTCCGCTTCTGTCGAGCTGAAAGGAAAAGTTACAAATCTGACTTGTGTTTGTGCTTTTGTATTTAATTTGCATCATATTTTCATGTCGTGCTGCTATAGGTATTTCTTGTGTATTTGTGCAGGATTTCCTCATCATGTTCGTTCATCATCTGGCGACGGTCAGCCTGATCAGTTTCTCGTATGTAAATAACATGTTGCGTGTGGGGAGTCTGGTCATGTGTATTCACGACTCATCGGACTTCCTGCTGGAGGTAAGAGTGCCTGCGGTTCGATGCAACAGCGCTTTTTCTGTCATCTTATATTCATAAGCTAGCATTTAACTGAGGGGCCATGTGACATTTTATGCATAATTACCCGCATGACCTTTTTTTTCTCAATGATGCATGAATAATTGCTTTATAAATCAACATTTAACTAGACTTGGATGTAAAATTCCACCTAAAATTACTAGTATTTTGATATTTTATTCAGTGCATTTATAAAAACACTTATATTCAAAATTACCTGTATTATTTTTTTTATATTATTGTAATATTTGTGTGCGTGTGTGTGTATATTATTTTATTAGCATTTAAATGACAGCTGATGCAGTGTTATTTTAGCATCATTAATATGCTAATATAGTATTTATTAATATTTAGAATTTTCAAATTGTCCGTTGTCATTTTAATTTTAGTTGTAGTTTTAGTATATATACTATAGATTAATAGATTACTATATATCTATTTAGTTTTTATTCATTTTTTATTAATTAATTTTCATTTCAGTTTTTGCTTTAGTCAGTTTAATACTTCTATTTAAACTAAACAAAAATGAAAAATGTTGCCATGTCAACTTTCCTAAATAAAATAAGTTATATATTTTTTCATATTTTATTTAAGTTGACATTTATTTCAATTAACAAAATTAGTTTTGGTTTTTAATTATATTTTTATATATTTTTAGTTAATAAAAACTACACCGAGTGAATTTATAATTAGAAATCAAGAAAAAAAAACGTATTCCCAAGAAATTACCAGTATTTTATTTATATATATATTTTTTTTTTTTCAGATCTGCGTGATTTATATTAATAAACCGTGTTTAAATGAGTAAACGAGTAATTCTATCCTAGTGTATGTTTCCAAAGCAACATGATTTGTTTTTTAATGAATATTTTTCTGTTTCATTTTTTTATCTTGCAGGTTGCAAAGTTAGCAAACTACGCCAAATACCAGCGTTCATGTGACTTCTTGTTTGTGGTGTTCAGTATGATCTTCTTCGGGACGAGATTGATCATTTTCCCCTTCTGGTCAGTATCACATCCGTGTGTGTGCGTGCTCATTTCATAGGCCAATTAACTGTGTTTGAGAGCCGCTGATGGTCCCCTGCAGAGCGAAACCCGAGCAGCTGGATTCAGTGTCGAGGGTTTGGTGTCACGATGACAGAACCAGCGCTCGGTCCAGATCCTCTGACCTCCATCAGCAGGACGTCACGTGACCTCACATGGAGAAATCACTAGTATATGCCTTAGAGATGCTTTGTACTGTTTTATAATATGGTTAGTTCCAGTCCTTGATTGTTCTGTGTAGATTGTTCAGTGCGCGACACGCTTAGCAGCATAAACAATCAATCATATAGTCTCAACACAGTTCCATGTGTTACATACTTCAGCAAAATATACGGTTTATTATTTATGTAATGAATTATGAATGAAGGGTTTGCAGCGGTGACTCATTCACTATACAGCACGGCCTCTCCTACCTTATCTCGATCTATTATATTAAATATTGCATACTATTAATACTAAAATAAGTATTGAAAGTGTCGAGCATTTTGGAAAGAAACTTAAGTGTATTTTTAGGATTGTTACGATTTTTTTGCACTGTGACATTTTCAAGCCAATGTAATGGGGGAAAATGATCAAATATTATTTCAGTAGTTCATTATTTTAATATTTCAAAGTATTTATACATGATGGTAGTATTTGTCATTGCAAATTTAAATAAAAAGGATCTCAAATTAACTAATGATTAGTAAATATATAAATAATTGCATTGCTGTGTAATTATAATTAAATAAATGCCTGTTTGACTGTAATTAAAAGGACAATGGAGAATGCAAATATATGTATTTTTATATATTTATCATCATGAGGATTTAGAGAGGAAATGTGGTTAGTTGTCATGGAAGTGATTTCACGTTGCACTAAAACAAAATCCTAAAATGTCCTTCATTTATTTTATTTTATTTTAATGAGGATTTAGGGATGCTGTTTTAAAAGTGTTAAAAAACGATATAAAATCATCAACACATCAATAGCAGTATATATTTTATTCCTTTTTTCTATTAGGCCGTAAATAATGTTTACTATAATAAAGATATAATATCAACGATCATGAAAGCTGTATGTCTACAGCCACACTTTTAGAGTATGTTAATAATTCAAACATTAATTTTATTTTTCCATTACTTATTTTTTTATCAAAACATCAAATTAATGTTAATGTAAATAATGATTATTTCAATGTTTGTTATAATATGTTATCAAATTTGTTAAATTATTTTGGAAGATTCTAAGGAGCTATGTTTCTATTTATTTTATTTGTGTGTGTGTGTGTGTGTGTGTGTGTGTGTGTGAGAATTTTGGGATATCACAGAAAAAAATACTGGATGGAAACACCAAGATTAGCATAAAATCTTTAAATGTGCTTTAAAAAAAAAACATACGCATTCCATTAAGGTGTTTTTTTTTTATCTGATAATAATATATCCAATATTTTTATTATTGATACTTTTTGCACCAGTTTCCCAGGAAGTGACACTTTTGTTTCCTTAAATACGTGGGATAGATACAGTGCTTTATTCACAAAAGTGTTTGTGATATTTCAAGTTAAATTCGCAACTTTTAAGCTTTTTTTTTTTTTTTTATATGAAAAAAATCTAAAAATATTTATGATACACATCGTCAATATTACATACTTTCCATGAAAAATAATAAATGTTAGTAGTATACAAAATAGTCGATTTTTCTTCATGGGAATAGATTCAGAGAAATGTAGCATTGCATCAGTTGCTCAGCAGTGGATGCTCTGCAGTGAATGGGTGCCGTCAGAATGAGAGTCCAAACAGCTGATAAAAACATCACAATAATCCACACCCCTCCAGTCCATCAGTTAATGTCTTGTGAAGTGAAAAGCCGTTTGTAAGAAACAAATCCATCATTAAGACATGTTTAACTTCAAACCGTTGCTTCCCGCTAAAATACGAGTCCATAATCCACACAATAATGGAATTTTCCCCACATTTTAGATGAGATGAAGTGTTTTGGTTGTTGCAGGATTCTGAACACGACGCTCTTCGAGAGCTGGGAGATCATCGGGCCGTACCCGTCCTGGTGGCTCTTCAACTCTCTGCTGCTGGTGCTGCAGGTGCTGCACATGCTCTGGTCCTACTTCATCGCCCGCATCGCCTTCAAAGCCATCATGAGAGGAAAGGTCTGCACAAACCCGCCGCTCTGAGCCACATGTTCAGGAGGATCTCCTTAACGTTGTGTAGTTACACGCGTTTCCTCTCTTTTTCTCTTTCTCTCCCGCAGAACTGGTTTGTCTTTCCCCTCTCTAGCTGCTGGAAGGCTGTTCCCGTCTTTCAGCTTCTGTCCTGATAGAAATCTTTTGCTACTTCTGCTAAACTCACTCGCTTTAGGGTCTTTCACTCTCTCTCTCAGTCGCTTCGGCTGTAAGTCTGCTTTCTTTACTTGTTTTCCTGGTTCGTTTTGTAGTAGTTTTGTATCCCAGACTATGCATTTAACCTGAAATTGAATTCAACTGGATGTGTTTCAAAGGAATAGTTCACCCAAAAACGCAATTTAGCTGAACATTTCCTCACCCTCAGGTCATCCAAGACGTAGGTGAGTTTGTTTCTTCATCAGATTTGGAGAAATGTAGCATTGCGTCACTTACTCACCAATGAATCCTCTGCAGTGAATGGGTGCCGTCAGAATGAGAGTCCAAACAGCTGATAAAAACATCACAATAATCCACACCACTCCAGTCCATCAGTTAACATCTGGAGAAGACAAAAGCTGAAACAAATCCATCATTACGTCGCTTCTGGCCAAAATATGAGTCCATAATAACACTTCCTCCAGTGATGAAGTAATCTCGTCTGAATGAGGAGAGAAATCTGCTCAGATCAAGCACAGTTTACACGCCAAAACAGCTCTAAACTGTCAGAGGATTTTGTTGAGAGAGACAACAGGAGATGGACTTTTCCACTGGAGAAAGTCTTATCGTTGATTATGGATTCGAAGCAACAGTTTTGAAGTTTCCATCTTGATGGATTTGTTCCTTACAAACATGCAGCTTTTGGCTTCACAAGACGTTAACTGATGGACTGGAGCGGTGTGAATTACTGTGATGGTTTTTACCAGCTGTTTTGACTCTCATTCTGACGGCACCCATTCACTGCAGAGCATCCACTGCTGAGCAACTGATTCAATGCTACATTTCTCCAAATCTGATGAAGAAACAAACTCATCTAGGTCTTTGAGTGGAGGATTTTGCATTTAAAGCACCCAAGCGCCCTCTTGAGGAAGGCTGCCAACATTTCCCAGCCACAGTATTGAACCAAACCAGTACTTTAATTAAAAACCGACCACTGGATTGGTCTGCTTATAAAACAATTTAACAAGTTGAAGTTGATAAAATAATGAAACACTTTTTAAACATACTCACTACATCCAAACCATTAAATGTACTTCAGCTAATAACCCAAATGTGTCCAACCCAGGTGTCCAAAGACGACCGCAGCGACATTGAAAGCAGCTCGGAGGAAGAAACCGAAACGACACCCAAAGAGCGACTCAAGACGGCTTCATCCCGAGGAGAAAACGGCTCCAACGGCCATTTTGGCTCCAAAACCTGGAGCCAGAACCACAACAACTGGTGACGCTCCCTCCGTTTGGCCTTGCGCACAAAGAACTTGTGTCCTAGAAATATCGCAACGGGACTATTCCTCATCCCTGTACCTCACTCCAACAACAAAAACTCAAAAACACCAACGAAATCACCCTGTTGTGGGACTTTTGAGACTCGATGACGGAGTTTGGGACGTCATTCCGGTGATGATGGGACGGTAATGACAATATGGTCACTATGAGAAGCTTGTGCAAGAGAAAAACTATGAAATTAGTGATATTTGCATTCCCTCGTTTCGGGAGCGGAGAAGACGTTTCTTTTCCACACTTCGTTTTACTGAAGTCATGGAAGAAGACCCTCTTCAGATTTTAACGGTCAGATGTACTTGAGTTTCCATTTGCGGTTGCTTTACTTTTTGTTTTCGTTGTTTGTTTTGGTTACTGATGTGTTTGTAATTTGTTTCCTGTGCTGTTTTTCATTTTACTTTTTTATTTTTGGAAACCAAATAAGGTTATTAAAATGAAAGCTGGGCCTTTGTCCTGTAATGAGACGCTTTTTGATTAATAGGTGAGTTTTTTTTTTCGTTTTTTTACCTTCCACTGGAAATCAGGGTAGATATTAAATGAAATAAATATGTGAACAAATAAAATATGACATATGAAATAATAAGTTTAGGGTTCCCACGGTCATCCTAGAAATGTCTGGGGTTTAAAAGTGTGGTTTCCAGTCTTGTAGTCAATTTTGAAATCTTTAAAATGTAAATTTATATACTGCAGAAAAATGGGTGTTTTCTGATCCTAAAAAGCATTGAAAATGCGAAATGCAAATAATAATTAAATTAATGTTTATATAATATCTAGGTCCTGGAGCAAAACCAGTTGAGACCTACTGGTATGGTGAATAAAACTGTTCATTTAATAATACTTCTAAACTCTTATAGTGTTTATTAATATTTAGAATTTGCTTTTATTTTTAGTTATCTAGTCGTTTTGTTTTATATTTCCATTTAGTTTTAATTTATATTTAAGATGTAGTACTATTTTAGAACTTCAACCTAAACTGGTTTTCAGTTAGTTGATTCATTTAAGTTTTTCATGTAATATTTATGTTTTATTTCAGCTTTATTTTAATGAACAAAGAACAATTTTAATAGTTGTAGTTGTAGTTAATAATAACAACACTAGGATATAATAATTCAAATTCATATTCAGCTCTAAAATGTCATGTGTAATCTTTAAAACCATTTTCACACCTGGAAAAACATGGTAAAAATCATTTGTTAACAGGTGTGGGAACCCTGCAGATCTACAGGACGTGCACAAACACATGATAGTGGATCTTTATAAGGAACATTTAATATATTACAACACGTAAGATCTCATTGAACTCCACAAAAAGGCAAATAAAGCCTTTGAGGGTCATGAACGCAGGTGGGTTTCTGCTGGGCCACGTGTGACATGATCAGTGTCCGGTTAAGTGGTTATTTACAGCCTGTGTCTTCAGTCTTTAATGGTCTCTGAGGCCGCGCTCTCATTCTGCGCCTCCAGCTGTTTCTGTCTCTGCATGTACCGTTGAGCCCGCAGGACGCACAGGTATCCGCCGTACACCGTCAACAGCATCATGGAGCCCGAGAAGAGCTTATAACCCACATCAGCGATGCGCTTCCCGCTGAGCATGACAGATCTGTGAAAACATGCGAGGAACTCGGGTGAGTTGAATTAGGAGCATCTTCTTCTTGTACGATTTAATGGAGGTTAATTAGGAGCATCCTAGCAAATGCTGAACGTTCCCATATGGCTCCCATTTGGTTATTTTTGGGAACTAAATACGAATGTTGTGCGAACCTAAAAAGAACGTTTTGCATCTGTAAAGTTTCCTGGCCAACCAAAAAAACTGTTTTGGGAACCGAAAACTAACGTTTCTAGAGCGTTCTAGTAACCAAAAAACTTAGCAGGGATACACAATATGAGACCCTGGACCACAAAACCAGTCTTAAGTGTCAATTTTTCCAAATTGAGATTTCTACATCATCTCAAAGCTGAATAAATAAGCTTTCCATTGATATAAGGTTTGTTAGGACAATATTTAACTGAGATACAACTGTTTGAAAATCTGGAATCTGAGGGATTGAGAAAATCATCTTTAAAGTTGTCCAAATTAAGTTCTTAGCAATGCATATTACTAATCAAAAATTAAGTTTTGATATATTTACGGTAGGACATTTACCAAATGCTGAACGTTCCCATATGGCTCCCATTTGGTTATTTTTGGGAACTAAATACGAATGTTGTGCGAACCTAAAAAGAACGTTTTGCATCTGTAAAGTTTCCTGGCCAGCCAAAAAAACTGTTTTGGGAACCGAAAACTAACGTTTCTAGAGCGTTCTAGTAACCAAAAAACTTAGCAGGGATACACAATATGAGACCCTGGACCACAAAACCAGTCTTAAGTGTCAATTTTTCCAAATTGAGATTTATATATAATCTGAAAGCTGATTAATAGAATGAATGAATGATGAATAGCTGATGAAAGAATAAATAAGATTTCCATTGATGTATGGTTTGTTAGGATAGGACTATATTTGGCCGAGATACAACTATTTGAAAATCTGGAATCTGAGGGTGCAAAAAAATCTAAATACTGAGAAAATTGCCTTTAAGGTTGTCCAAATGAAGTTCTTAGCAATGCATATTACTAATCATAGAATTATGACTAATAGTAACATATTAACATAGTAACATATTACACAATTTACAGTAGGAAATTTACAAAATATATTAATGGAACATGATCTTTACTTAATATCCTAATGATTTTTGGCATAAAAGAAAAATCTATAATTGTGACCCATACAATGTATTGTTGGCTATTGCTACAAATATCCCCCAG
>NW_015505187.1:4490621-4507940 GCF_001515645.1 Sinocyclocheilus grahami | reverse complement strand
CACAAAACCAGTCTTAAGTGTCAATTTTTCCAAATTGAGATTTCTACATCATCTCAAAGCTGAATAAATAAGCTTTCCATTGATATAAGGTTTGTTAGGACAATATTTAACTGAGATACAACTGTTTGAAAATCTGGAATCTGAGGGATTGAGAAAATCATCTTTAAAGTTGTCCAAATTAAGTTCTTAGCAATGCATATTACTAATCAAAAATTAAGTTTTGATATATTTACGGTAGGACATTTACAAAATATCTACATGGAACATGATCTTTATTTAATATCCTAATGATTTTTGGCATAAAAGAGAAATGTATAATTGTGACCCATACAATGTATTGTTGGCTATTGCTACAAATATCCCCCAGCGACTTAACACTGCTTTTGTGCTGCAGGGCCACACGTGTCAAAGATGACCATCTGAGGCCTCCAACTCCAACACAATGGATTAGTGATATCCTCTTGTTCCTAAAGTTGGGAAAAATCAAACATTCTATAAGAAGCTCATCTAACCAGTTTAATAAAGCCTGGGGCCCTTTTAAGCAATATGTCACAGAACATGTTTTATTGTCGGACGTAGACTGATTCTTAGTTCTGGCATTTTGTTTTTTCAGCTAACTTTATTGTATTATATTGATTGTGCACTTTCATTGTTTTGCTAAGCCACACTTTTATTTACTTATTTATTATTAGTATCATTATTATTTAATCTATTGCATTACTAAGTTGATCTTGTCTTTTGTTCTGCTTTGTTCTCTTCTTTGTAATATTGTCGTAAAACTCAGAGTAAAAAAAAAAAAGATGACCATCTGAAATTTCATGAATAATATCAAACAAATAATGTCTGCTATGGTAATCTAGTAACTGTATTGTGTAGGTTCTTGGCTATAGGTTCAAAATACTATGGTTTAACCATGGTACACGGCCAAAAACATTGCACCATATTCAATAACGATTGCACCATTTGTTCGAGAATACCTATTTTATTTTTCTTCATTTTTACAACACATCGGCACGAGTTTGCATCTCAGCTCTATAATCTCAACTGCAATTCGATTGTTTTCCAGCAAAAAGGTCCAAGAACAAGGTTGGTTAATCTTTCTTCTGCATACCGTTTGAAGTCGTTTAATGTTACAGCGTTTACATAAAATATGGCAAACGTGGAGTCTCGCCTATTAAATCTCCAATTCAAAGTATGAAGAAATGCAGTTCCGTTCTCAATGTCAGGTCAATGGCTTGTGCGCAATCTGCGCATGCGCAGTTACTTTTCGTAACGTATGGCATAGCAGAGGGGCCAAATGTAGTAAAACTCGTAGTTTTCATGTGTTTTCATGTTTCAAACTTCATCGATTACACCTTCAACCCGCCAGAGAGCCGCCTGAGTTTGATACCAGAAACATTGCTTGAAAACACTCTGTTCTGTCAGCGGCGAACGTGTTTTAATGCTGGATGTGGATGTAATTCAGGGGTAAAAATGACAGATTCCTCTCATCTAGTATTTAAATCACCATATTATACTTTTTATTATTAGATATTAAGCTTGTTAAATGCTTTTAACTAGTATTAGTATTCTGTGGTTATCTATAAACACAATAAAGGTGACTTGCCTTATCTTTCATATTTTGAAATTCTCTAATAACTTATTTGAAGGATATTACTGAATCCTTAACCGTTCATATGTATCTATTTTAAGTATTAGATGTAAAACCAGTATAAATTAGGTCATAAGTCAAACAATATCAAGATCCGGACATGGAAAAAAGTAAGGGAATTTAATATTGTCTTTGAAAAAACTAGCATGTGCTGGTTAGGTATGTTTTGAAGGGGGGATGCTGGTTTGAGCTGGTCCTTTGCTGGTTTGAGCTGGTCCTTTGCTGGTCCTTTGCTGATTTAAACTGGTCCTTTGCTGGTCTTAAACTGGTCCGACCAGCATAAATCAGCAAAGGACCAGCATCCCAGCTTCAAAACATACCTAACCATCATATGCTGTTTTTTTCAACATTATAATGTCATTGGAATTAATGTGGTTAATCTCTCTCTCTCTCTCTCTCTCTCTCTCTCTCTCGCTCTCTCTCTAGTTATGCTCAGGAGTAAATTATTTTTTTGTATTAAATTATTTTATTGTCTAGAAGTTGCTAAATGGCTCTTTTTTTTAGACTATGATTTTGTCATATATATTCATTTTATGTTATTGCATGATTGGTTTCACTTTGGACAGCGTATTCATATGTCGTTTTAATCACCAAAACGTGTTTTGTATCATTCCCTCTGTTTGTCAGGATTTATCTGTTGCTCTGTACAAGCATTTATTGCAAGAGGAGGCCTCTGGATGTGTCTTTCCTAAAAGAAAACTGTATTTGCTTGGATTTGACCTGGACCCAGATTTAATTAATCGGGCACAAAACTCCAACCCCTTTCCCCAGAATATCCAGTTTATCCCCCTGGATCTCACAGATGATGCAAAGAGCCAGGCAGTGCTAGAGTCCTATTTGGGAAGTTTTGGCTGCCCCCGTTTTATGCTCAGCAGTAAATTATTTTATTGTCTAGAAGTTGCTAAATGGCTCTTTTTTTTAGACTATGATTTTGTCATGTATATTCATTTTATGTTATTGCATGATTGGTTTCACTTTGGACAGCGTATTCATATGTCGTTTTAATCACCAAAACGTGTTTTGTATCATTCCCTCTGTTTGTCAGGATTTATCTGTTGCTCTGTACAAGCATTTATTGCAAGAGGAGGCCTCTGGATGTGTCTTTCCTAAAAGAAAACTGTATTTGCTTGGATTTGACCTGGACCCAGATTTAATTAATCGGGCACAAAACTCCAACCCCTTTCCCCAGAATATCCAGTTTATCCCCCTGGATCTCACAGATGATGCAAAGAGCCAGGCAGTGCTAGAGTCCTATTTGGGAAGTTTTGGCTGCCCCCGTTTCCACCTGTGCACCTGTTTTGCGGTGACTATGTGGGTGCATCTGAATCACGGAGATGCAGCGTTTCTGTCTCTTCTCTCCAGACTGGCGTCTCTCTGTGAGTATCTGCTGCTGGAGGCCCAGCCATGGAAGTGTTACCGCTCTGCTGCACGCCGGTTACGCAAACTGGGGCGCAGTGACTTTGACCACTTCAAGACCCTTGAGATTCGAGGAGACATGGCAGCGCATGCTAGAGAGCATTTGGAAAAACAGTGCAGCATGGAGCTGATGCAGAGTTTCGGTAATACAACATGGGACAGAAGTCTTCTGCTCTTCAGAAGACGGTGATAAAGAGCAACACAGTCGGGCAGAAGATTAATCCGTTAAAATCAGTCCACAGTCACTTGTGCATATGCTGACTATGGATTGGCATTAGACTCTAATCCTAATCTGATAGACTGTAATTCTGTTTACCAACCACAAGGGGGCACTAGGGATGTTTGCTTTTGCCATGAGTTCGATAGGAGCGGAGTATCTGATGAACGTGTGCAAGACACGTTTTTGTAGCCTTTTGTTAGTATTATTATTCCTAAGAATATGTCCTCGGGCTTTTCTTTATAATTTCCAAATGATTGTTTTCGTATTAAAACGCATTTTAACAAGTTTGGGTTAATTCATTAAGTTACTTTAATAGCAACTGTTGCAAATGTTATTTTAGCATATGCTCTGAATGTTTTAATTTAATAAACGCTATAGACCTACTCCACTAAGATGATTTTTTTTGTCTATATTTGTTTTTTACTCCGTTGCATATTTCAGCTGCTTTATAGCCTATATTTAAACTGCTTATTTTACTGGATAAAAAACATATTTGTGCTTAACCATATAATGACACAATACGAGGATTATAACGCCAAAACGAATTATTTATAATAATTGTAATTATTTATAATTAATCCATCGTTATAATTAATCTGTCTATATTTGTTTTTTACTCCGTTGCATATTTCAGCTGCTTTATAGCCTATATTTAAACTGCTTATTTTACTGGATAAAAAAACATATTTGTGCTTAACCATATAATGACACAATACGAGGATTATAACGCCAAAACGAATTATTTATAATAATTGTAATTATTTATAATTAATCCATCGTTATAATTAATCTAAAAATCAGAAATCGGCGCGCGTTTCCCGACTGAACGCCACAGAAGTCTTCCCGCGCTTTCAGAATTCAAACGCTTTAACAGACGAACAACTTAACGGTCAAGTGTCTGTTTGCTTTCTTCGTAATTATGTGTATAATATACAATATTTCATGAAATTTGACACTTTAAGTTGATCAAATCTAGTGAAAGTAACAGAAGTACATGAAACGGAGAAGTTTTGGATGAGGACCTGCCTCTGCGAAACTGTGAAGCTTCGTGGTAAGAATTATCATAGTCAAACTTGATCGACAAAGCAAATATTCATTAATTTGGAGCAATTTAGGGAATGAAACTAGGCCTAGGTGTATTCTGGCCTTCATAGTGGTCATTAAGTGTCTTCACCATGATGCTTTTCATCACCAAAAGCTCTTCAGGATGTAATTTTGAGGACATTTGGTGTTTGTCTGATTCAAGATGATGTTAAACCCTCATTGGCTATAATATGCTAAATAAAACCCCTTTATAGCAAACGGCTCCTCAAAAATTACTCTAATTCTCATTGTTGGGATTACAGTAGAGTTGAAACCACTGTCAAAATACAGCTAGTTATACTTATGTTGAAATATTACTCAAACACATATGTATTCCCAAGGCTGTTTGTGTGAGTTTATGAAGCCTCAATGAGACCAGAGAGCATTGAGGGCATATGAAGAATATCATCATATCATGTTTTACTGTCACAGAGCTGACTATCCAATGTGTGTATTTGCCTGTAACCAAATTAATTATTTGTTACATTTGAACAGGTTTTACAGGAAGAAATACTCAAATTGCGCTATTGAGAATATGTTCCCTTTTGGTGTTATTTTTCGGACCATCTCCTTTCTTTCTTGGTGTTTTTTTGTTGTTGTTTTTGTATGGTTTGTGTTCCTACAGACATTGACTAATCTTAAATCTAGGTTTTTGTTCACCCTGCACACAATTATGATTTGTTTTTCATCTTCAATCTTTAGGACTGTCTACACTGTAATTTTGAAAGTGGTGAAATCAGATCTGTTTGTTCAGATGGTGTATCAGGTTGCAGGTATATCTACATTACATACTCATGTTGATACACATTGTGTCCAAAATAATAAATAAACTGAAATACATTTTTAAAAGCCTTAGAGATGATCAGATTGTATTGCAAGAGTAAATGATACATGTGATGCAAAATGATCCCTTTAAATATTGAATTCTGTGGAATAAATCATTCCACAATTTCACTGTATATATCGTCATTTAATTTCGGAGTATTTATATTGAATACATGTATAGTATTTGAATCAGGCACAACACCTTTGTTCTTTCAGGAAAATTAATTTCAGATTCTTTCCATTGATTCACAGAAAGACAAAAGAAAACTACTTCTAATTTTAAGGTTAACTGTCATATGTGTAGTATAGCATTGTTTTGATGATGGTTGACACTTTAGTAAGTGCTGTATCTGCTGTTATTTCTGCTCTCAGTAGTCTTGATCAGGATTGTAGGTGATGGAGAGCTGTTCTGCTGAAAACCATTCACCCCTTTGGAACCTGTGAAGAAAAACAATAATATTCAGCATTCAAATTGTGTATGAAGGTCATATTGTATGCGTTTTAAAATGCTGGTGATGAACCGGTCAAACTCAACATGAAATGTGATTTGTGACCCATTTTACTTTTGTAATATGATGTTAAAAATCCTCTTTCAGACACCGACTGAGACTGACTTGATTTTTTTCATGGACAATTGGTTGGATGGTGTGAAATGGGTTTTTAATAAAGGAATGGACCAGCAGCAAACACTTTTGAGAAGCCTTTTGACAAAGACATGTCAAAAGGTCATGAGCATCTCCACATATCCCAGTGGTAATGCTGCTTTTTCAAATTACACACAAAACCAGAAACTTCTAAGAAAGTAAATGGCATAATTTTGGATTTTATGTTCACTGTAAGTGTGTGTTTACTGTGGCCATTGTTGTAATGAATAATGTCCCATTAGTCCCTTTACACTTACTGTAGTTAGAAACAGCCTGGATGTTCACAATGGGCTGCTGTCCAATTCTGTGAGAGGTAAAAAGAAAAATTTGACGGTGGATATTTGTAAATGTAAACATTTCAGTTCCACCCCTCTCAAGTAAAATACAACATGCTATAACAGGACTCAATGTGTTACCTGTCCTCCTCGCCTTCCAGCAGCTTCCTGTAGGTGGCGATCTCGATGTCCAGCGCCAACTTGACGTTCATGAGCTCCTGGTACTCACGGAGTTGGCGGGCCATGTCCTGCTTGGCTCTCTGAAGCGCCTCCTCCAAGTCCTTAATACGACCTTTGGCCTCCTTCACAGTCATCTCGCCACGATCCTCAGCCTCCACTATCTGGTTCTCCAGGTTAGCTCGCTAAAACGATTGTAGCCTTGAGAGTTAGCGACCACCAATAGGTTTAGGTTAAAGCAAAGGTTAATTTAGCACATTTCTCACCTGTGATTTAATAACCTCAATCTCGCTCTGCATACGACTGATCATGCGATTGACATCTGCGATCTCTCCTTTTGTGTTTCGCAGTTCATCGTTGTACTGACTGGCCTGAGAGGACATCTGATCAAACTGACCAAAACAAGATGGAAAAAGACAAAAAGATCAGTACAGTATATCAGACACAAACTACTGTAGTCATTCGATGTCCATAATGAAAGGTGTTTTATCTAAACTAAATTTATTCCTATATGTTTATGAATCTTTGTGAAGAAAAACACCTGAAGTCAACATGAAAATCTTACTTTCTTAATCCATCTTCCTGGTCTCATTGTTAACGATTCCTTATTCCAAAGGGAAAAAATCTTTCATCAAAATGTAATGACTTTCTCTTTCTCTGAAACAGTTTTCTTTATCCAATCAATTCCCAATGGATGCAATCCCGCCCTACATTTTATGACACTGAAGCTTCTATTTTCAATCAGAAATACAAGTTGAAAAGGGTATTTTGTGATGACTGGAAGAGAAAAATCTCTAGGTTTGATCAATCTTGATAAACTAATTTATCAAGGGACAAAGTTTGCATTTTGTGTCTACCTTGGACTTGTACCAGGATTCAGCCTCTTCGCGGCTCCTGACTGCGATCTCCTCGTATTGAGCCTTGACTTCGGCCACAATTTGATCCATGTTGAGGTTTCGTGAGTTGTCCATCTGCACGATGACGGACGTGTCTTTAATGCTGGCCTGCAGCTCACGCAATTCCTGATCCAGAGAGACAAGGTAAGTTTGTGTTTAAGAGAGTTTTCAGCTGTGTGGAAATTAAGATGTGTATGTAAAAACTGCTAATTTCTTGCACACCACATTGGTCTAGATATTTATTTTGGTCCGACCAGTTATATGGCAATGTGTTAAAGATTTAAAGACAAAACATTAAAATAGTATCGTATTGCTTAGTATGAACCATATTTTCTGAAATATAAGTCATGTTTTTATCATCTGAAAGAAGTTGCAATGTGAATAATGCAATTAATGTCAAGCACACAAAACATGCATAAAGGCATGTGAGCCCACATTTATTTGTATAGTGCATTTCCTACATTTACTTTGCTTTCAATACATTTGTTTAAACTAGGCGTTTATTGTAAATGTTGTTTAAAATGAATGCCACCATAATTTATGTTTGTTTTATACTTACATTTTTCATGTTCTCTTCTGAATACCATTAAATTTAAAGGATTTGTTGTGGCGTGGGGGAAAATAATATATGTTTATATTGTTTATAATGTTTGAAGTATGTATGTGTGTGTGTCTCACCTCATCGTAGATGGTTCTCAGGAAGTTGATCTCATCAGTCAGGGCACCAACTTTGTCCTCCAAATCAGCTTTCACCAGATAAGCCGAGTCTACATCCTGCGGGGCACACAGTACTCAGTTTTTCCTCTTCTCAATTGCAACTTTGAATAACTTGTGTGTCTTCCTTAGGCATTGAACACCAAAACCCCTCACATGCACCATAAAACCCTCATATCGATATATCAAGAGCTACATCTTGTAGATATTTCATATGCAAATTTGACTTATTGCTACTCTCAGTAGGCCATTGAAAACAGATCTCCTCTAGTGTATAAATAATGCTGTGTCCCCACCCAGGGTTTTGTCAATGGTGATCTGATCCCTCCAGGCTTAACTTTAGCAGTTCAGAGCTCTTTACCCCTCCCAAACATCTCATTGTTCCCTCTCCTGGGCTGCTTTTATGCAACGTGTTGTGAAAGTTTAACTTTCCCTGCTGAAAGTCCTGCTTTTTTACTCTGTAACCTGCCCTAACCCCGCATTAAAGTGAGGTCATACCTATTTTTTTGTGTTTCATAATGTGTGAAAATACTATTTTTGACCTCTGACGTCTAGTCATCTAGATATCGCACCTTTTTCGATCAAAATGTGTTCGTCATTTACTGAAAATTTTGGGGCTTGCCATAGCTCTCAAATCTCATTCACGCATTCATGTTTCAAACTTGGTATTACACCCCACGTCTAGGGAATGAAAGGGGCATAATGAAGATTGAGTTGGTGCTGGATTCCCAACAAGTTAAAGGAATAATCACTCCGGTCGGGGACCAAACAATCATACCACTCACGGGAAGCAGAAACAGTTAGATTTATTAAAGGTTATGAGTGAAACATGAAGAGCGTCTCTTCGTGGTGGCCACAGGCCAACATAACAAACAAAAAGGAGACTAGAACAAAAAAAGAGAAATTAAATAACCTAGACAATTTAGAAAATGAAAATACAGCCAGCTTACCTAACTTCCTAACCAAAAACAAAACCCAAACAAATTCACAAAAGAAAATGGTCAGGACACCCCTACGCTCTGTTTCACATGATGAGAAGTTTTAGTCACAACAGCAGGTGTTAAACATTAGTTTGGCCGCCGGCCGGAGGAGGAATCCAGGAGCTCCGAACCTGTTCGTGTTCGCACCAACAATGAGCTCCCCGACAGCTGGCAAGTGGCTTCCTTAAAAGACTCCGCCTTAATAGAACAACCAATTATGCGCCGACACCACAGCATCATGCAACCTATGAGAGAGCAGACCAAAGAGGAGAGCGAGAGAGAAACAGAGCAACACAATACAACTAAAATTATTATCAAAGAAACGGTCATAACACTTGGTTTGTCAAGATACACCACACCTGGTTTGGCATGAATAACACCAAAATAGCTTAATTCTCACGTCTCCTAACCAAATATAAACTATCTGAAGGTAGCTCATTAGGTTTTGGAACAGAGCTATTGTCTCTCAGTGTTCCAGAAAATTCTATAATGTTCAAATACTTTTTTGCCAGATGTCATTGTCCTTTCCCATACTGTCCATGCAGGGTTTAGCCAAGGGGAAGGTGACAATCTTCCCCGCACCATGTGCAAAAATCACTGTAACTGGATATTCGGCACCAGTGAATGGCTTTTATGGAAACCCCTTTAAAGATTCCTATTAAAATCTGTATATGGCCAGAGATGATTTGTCTGTGGGTGAAATTGGATTAGTTGAACTGTAAAGCTTCAACGTCGTGCTTGAGACTTACTCTATCTCTCTGGCTGTTCGCCATTAGACAGAGAGGGAGAAAAGAAGAAAAAAACTTCAATTGCATTGGTGGAAATGGTCATGGCGGACACCTTTAGTGGGATCCAATTAATTTTTATGTGGAGTTGGCAGTCTGCGGTGGGTAGGGGGGTTGACTCTATAGAGAGTTTGGTGTCTGTGAGTATAGCTGATATAGTACTGGAGATAATATAAACTGTGATTTGATGATATTTTTGGAACTGTACAAGTGTTTTTTGTTTGAGAGTAGTCTTGCCTACAAGTGCACCAGTATATTTTAAAAAATATTAGAGAAAGTAATTGCAGTTCTGTCTACGCTTTAAACATTCAAGCATTTCATGCTAAAATAGTTGAAAGAGAAAAGACTGGAGTGTGAGAGAAGAAAGTGATACAAGAAAGCAAATATATGTAGTGGGTTTCATTTGAACATTGGGAGGCATGTTTCTCCCCAGCGCCTCAACTTCAAATGAGATGTAACACTTAAAATGGATATGTTTTAGCCAACCTTGAACAATAAGTTGTTCAGAATTGTTCAAGAATTGATTTCATATGTTTGTATAGGCTATATGTCTATGTATGCATACATGTATGTATGTACATCAGTGGTGTGCAGTGGTGTTCTGAAATGAAGGGGCAAAGTTTTTATTTATTTATTTTTTTAATCGAATGTAAATTCATACCCCAGTCACATTTTCTTGGTTAAATGAACATTACTTACACATCAGATAAAGAAAAGAAAAAAAAATATTCTATTTTATATTTTTACATTAACAGTGTAATCAATATTCTATTTGTTAAAGCCAAGTATGAATCTCATCAAGTGTTTTTAAGCATTTTACATTTATTCCAAAATAATAACTCACCGCAGTAACAATTTAAACAATATTTTTTTATTGGTGAACTTATGTTCAGTTTTTTTTTTAAATAGTTCACTTTTAACTGTTTTTGAATTTTTCATCAGTCATCAAAGCTCTGTAAATATTGGTCACAGACACAGAGATTTACTTAAAATTTCACCAAGCTGATTACTCACTAAAACCTCCCACAGATCATGTTTTCAGATCATTTGAAGTCTTATTTTGACGTAACAATGTGGTTCTACTTACTTTTTTAATTAGTCTTCCCATTAACGCCATTATATTGTTCATTCAGACTGATTCGCGAACAAGAAACAAGCACAAACACAAGAGGCGTGATTTATCGCATGAACCAATCACAGCCGATCATAACCAGCCACATCCAATCATATCGCGATGGAGGCATTGCATCCTCTCACGTGACTTTCCCCCATTCATTCTCAGTTACCCCCCACCAAACTCACCGCATGCTTTAGTGGGTCTGTTAAAACTCAGTGGGCTCAGGGGAGGCAAGACTCCCATTGTAACTTTACCTGCTGGTGTCGCTGTTGTACAGTATTTCTTATAAAAAGTGAGTGATTTATACACTTTTTAATGTTATATTTTTTTATATTTGCATTGTTTTATTTTTGTACTACACATTTTTTTCTAATTTTGAAGAGACACTGCCTCCCTTGCCTCCCTGCCTCCTTGGAGGAAATGCCCCCAGATGTGTATGTAATTAAAAATATAACGAATTTCTTATTTATAAAATACATCGTTTTAAACACTTTATTAGTAAACTAGTAAACATGTTTTTTGTGTGTGTGTGTGTGCGCGTGTGTTTTCTCAGAAGCTCTCATCCACTATTAAAGCTTAGATGAGCTTTGACTGAAAGTTCGACATAACCCTTATGACTTTTGAGTTCTCAGAATCCTATAGCAGTCAATGCTTAATTTATCATACTGAATTTTCTTTGTTCATTACAAAAGACATGATTTGTGGAGACATTGCACTCCCTTCTAAATGTGAGCCTGTGTATGTAGGTTGTCATTGTTGACAGAATATGAAGTATAAGATTTAACGGCACTTCCTCACACAGCAGTAAGACAGCTCACGGCACCATTCCCTCCACTTTACACACATGCGTTTACCTTGCATTAGTATTTATATAAACACTGTCTCCAAATCCTTATCTAGCACTCCCAGTAAGCTGCCAAGGTGGTACAGTTTTCTGAGAGCACAGTCTTCGCCCGTAGCAAGAAGCTGAGCACCATAAGGAGGCAAATATGTGAATTATTCATCCTTGCGTTTTTATTATTTATGATTTTTGTATAAACTTGTATCATGCAGTAGATTTTTTTGTGATGTTTCAGACTTTGGAGGAAGATTTTGTTGTTTATCGTCGTTTTGCCAGTGAGGGGATAAGGCAGTTTCATGTTTTGAACAGAACAGACTTGTAAACCTACCTGTGAAATTACCTGTGAAACAAGTGGATTTGTTTACTGACTGTCTTAGTAATTCAAACCAATTTAAACCCGATCTCGGAACTGTAATGTAGAAGAACATTACAGTTGGTTTAAGCTAGTCCTTTGTTGGTTTATGCTGGTCATTTTGCTGGTTTATGCTGGTCTTTTGCCAGCACATGACCAGCATAAACCAGCAAAAGGTCCAAATCCTTATCTAGCACTCCCAGTAAGCTGCCAAGGTGGTACAGTTTTCTGAGAGCACAGTCTTCGCCCGTAGCAAGAAGCTGAGCACCAGAAGGAGGCAAATATGTGAATTATTCATCCTTGCGTTTTTATTATTTATGATTTTTGTATAAACTTGTATCATGCAGTAGATTTTTTTGTGATGTTTCAGACTTTGGAGGAAGATTTTGTTGTTTATCGTCGTTTTGCCAGTGAGGGGATAAGGCAGTTTCATGTTTTGAACAGAACAGACTTGTAAACCTACCTGTGAAATTACCTGTGAAACAAGTGGATTTGTTTACTGACTGTCTTAGTAATTCAAACCAATTTAAACCCGATCTCGGAACTGTAATGTAGAAGAACATTACAGTTGGTTTAAGCTGGTCCTTTGCTGGTTTATGCTGGTCATTTTGCTGGTTTATGCTGGTCTTTTGCCAGCACATGACCAGCATAAACCAGCAAAAGGACCAGCTTAAACCAGCATCCCAGCGTCAAAACATACCTAACCAGCATATGCTCCTTGGAGGAAATGCCCCCAGATGTGTATGTAATTAAAAATATAACGAATTTCTTATTTATAAAATACATCGTTTTAAACACTTTATTAGTAAACTAGTAAACATGTTTTTTGTGTGTGTGTGTGTGCGCGTGTGTTTTCTCAGAAGCTCTCATCCACTATTAAAGCTTAGATGAGCTTTGACTGAAAGTTCGACATAACCCTTATGACTTTTGAGTTCTCAGAATCCTATAGCAGTCAATGCTTAATTTATCATACTGAATTTTCTTTGTTCATTACAAAAGACATGATTTGTGGAGACATTGCACTCCCTTCTAAATGTGAGCCTGTGTATGTAGGTTGTCATTGTTGACAGAATATGAAGTATAAGATTCAACGGCACTTCCTCACACAGCAGTAAGACAGCTCACGGCACCATTCCCTCCACTTTACACACATGCGTTTACCTTGCATTAGTATTTATATAAACACTGTCTCCAAATCCTTATCTAGCACTCCCAGTAAGCTGCCAAGGTGGTACAGTTTTCTGAGAGCACAGTCTTCGCCCGTAGCAAGAAGCTGAGCACCATAAGGAGGCAAATATGTGAATTATTCATCCTTGCGTTTTTATTATTTATGATTTTTGTATAAACTTGTATCATGCAGTAGATTTTTTTGGGATGTTTCAGACTTTGGAGGAAGATTTTGTTGTTTATCGTCGTTTTGCCAGTGAGGGGATAAGGCAGTTTCATGTTTTGAACAGAACAGACTTGTAAACCTACCTGTGAAATTACCTGTGAAACAAGTGGATTTGTTTACTGACTGTCTTAGTAATTCAAACCAATTTAAACCCGATCTCGGAACTGTAATGTAGAAGAACATTACAGTTGGTTTAAGCTAGTCCTTTGTTGGTTTATGCTGGTCATTTTGCTGGTTTATGCTGGTCTTTTGCCAGCACATGACCAGCATAAACCAGCAAAAGGACCAGCTTAAACCAGCATCCCAGCGTCAAAACATACCTAACCAGCATATGCTGGTTTTTTTCAACAGGGGTGTGAGTCTCAATGAAACTCTCAGGCTCTGTTCCAAACTAGCAACCTTGCTATCGTGCTGTTTAAATTTTTCTAAACTTCATAGAAGATAATAACTATGCTGCACATTCATCCACCCATTCATTACAAACATATACTGTTTTCTCACGAGAAGTGCACAATATTTTAAATTCATAATTGATTTCGGTGAAGTTTGGTGCTAGCATGTTGCTAAGCTAACAACATGAGGCATAACAAATACACAGCACACAGTCATTGGGTAAAACTACTTTAATTTATACTTCTCACAACTGAATGACACATAAATATATTTTTGGTCGGGCTATCAACATTAACATGCAAATGCACGCAATTAATTCAAAATCCTTAACGTGTTACAATAATTTAATGCAAATAAATGACTGAAGCATGTGAAATTGTTCCATTAACATAATTTACGCAGTTAGATGGTTTTAGAAGTTTAGTGTCACCAAGTACAGTTTCCTGTGGAACTGGGCTACTTTTGCATTGTTGCTGCAGATTGTTTCTTAGTCGGTGATAAATTATAATCAAATGACAGTTCAAATTTTTTGTCAACATTTCTCTCAACTCCACCCACCATCTTGAATGAGCTTGAATTGATAGATGCTGCTTTAGAATTGGGACTAAAAAATCTAATAAGGCAGAATAATTTTGACTACATCTCTTTCAACCTCCATCAAGTTGGCACTTCATGACTTTTCATTATCCTATGAGAACTGATTATGAGCAAAATTTACAACAAAAAAAATGTGATAATGCACCTCAAACTCCATTAAAAATATCAGTCTAGGCTCATAGGAAATACATGCCAAAACAGCTATATATAATACACTGCATTTTCACACAAATTATGATTAGAGTGACAGATTATCAAATAATAAAGATCATTTTTACAAAATTCCTTGCACAATTCTGTTGCGGAAAAAAAAGTAAATAGTGCGTAATTTGGAAACTAGCATTTTGCCATTGGCCTCACA
Source organism: Sinocyclocheilus grahami (assembly GCF_001515645.1). NCBI lineage: Eukaryota > Metazoa > Chordata > Actinopteri > Cypriniformes > Cyprinidae > Sinocyclocheilus > Sinocyclocheilus grahami. Next base: position 4,493,220 of record NW_015505187.1, on the reverse strand, counting down.
TAAACAGCTCCCTATATATGGCTTTTTTGAAGTAGTAAACTTGCTTGGTAGCTCACCTGGTACTGCACTGATAAAAACATGATTTTTTTTGCCAGATTCATGTTCATCTGTTTTCAAAAAAACTGAATAAACTTTTAGCGCCACTCAATGAAAATTTCACTTCGAAACTGTCGTAAAACATATAAGAACCAAAGTAATATAATTTTGCAAACATGTCACCTCAGGCAAGTTTTTTACTCAGAAATTGCTAGTAAATTACAAAGTAACAGCAAGTAACACATTAAATTAGAAACAAATTTTTGAAGAAGAAAGACTGAAATAGTTGTAAAATCATGTTTACAGTGTATTTCAAATGACTTTTGGGTTTGGGTTTTCAGAGACCCCAGATATAAAACAGAAACAAATGTAAAGTCGGTTTTCACAAATTGTTCACAAACACAGTACATATACACTCTTCACAGCTGTTTATTTTGATGTGTTAATCTCTATAATGTTTTTGCTGAGGTCAAATTGGCTCCAAACAGATACAGCATTGCTATAATGGGTACCAGTCATATTTCTGATATGTTTGCTTTGTGATAAAACAGAGGCATACAGATTCAGTAATATCTGCTGGGTTTTGATGAGATCAGAGGAACACATTACAAGATTTTGAAGGAAAAATAAGATGTTAATTTCATCATTGAGGTCTCTGGGATGCCAAAAAAACAGTAAAGTCCAATCTGAACAGAACACAAGAGTTGAAGTAGTTCTTTTAAATATTTTTACTTGATTATAAAGCACAAAGAAGAACAAAATGGAGGGCATCATTATATGTGCACAGGGTGCCTATATGTATAATTGGCTCTTATTTGCATAATCATCCCCCACCATTTGTTGTCTCCATATGTTGAAGTATGTATAATTGAAGATGCTGAAAAGCTTTTTTTCTAGAAGGGTCTGAAGCTTAGATTGCGGTGGTGTTCAGTGATGTTTCTTCTCACTCTCTCATTTCTTCCCTCAAACCCCTCACCCCCCCCCTCCATCCTCTCCACTCATCTCTTCTCCTCCCATCATCTCACGAGAGGATATGACTGCAGGGCTGGCGGCCTTTAGCTCTAATTGGCAGAGGGAGAAAATGACAACGTATAAATGGAAGAGACAATGAAGTTGTGACGAGAGGGGCGGGGCCGAGAGCCGTGGGAACGGAGCGAGGCCGGTGGAGTAATTGCGAATGCGCGACACCTGCGCCACTCACCGGTCTCGAGTCTCACGGAGGAGCTCCGGAAGGATACAAAGGAGGAGTGATGACAGGGAAAGACGAGAGAGGACCAGGCCTGGGTTTTATTTTGTGTTTTGGTTTTGTTTGTGCGCGACAGTCGTCCGTGAGGGGCTGTCGCGCTATTTTGAGTTTATTTTATTATTAAAGTTTGTTTAAAGGTTCGCCGGTTCCTGCCTCCTTCTTCCCGACTTATGAACTTTGTTACAGAAGTCTTTGTTTATTATAGCATACAAACACTCGCTGCATGCGTGCACCTTCCCTCTGATTTTAATCTTCGCTTCTTCCTAGCATCTGCGGAGCTCCCGTAGGTCAAAAAATACATTCAAGCTCGTACATACTGATAATTCCCTCAGACGCTCAGACACGGTTGTGCTCGTAAAGCTCAGTGATGCAAATACACAAGAGAACCCTGTCTAGCGTCACCTCTGGAGTGAAAGAGGTCAAGTGTTTGATTATTTCATCCATTTGGGGATGTAATTTCCTTAATATCTGACCTTTCTCTCATGGGTTTAAATCGTTTATATCAGTAGTTCTTAACCTTTTTGACTCCAAAGCCGCCCATTGTCAAGAACAATAGTCAAAGGCCCAGTTGTTTATGATAAGAATATTTAAAAAATGTTTTTACAATTTCTACCTGATAAAATATTTTTGGCATAAATTGAAAAAGTTATGTTCATAAAATATATATAAATATTAGTTTACTTAATGACTTTTTTTAGGTCTTAAAATTGCACTTTTATAATTAAGCTACCTCATATATCTGGGTTTTTCTAGACTGTCAGAATCCTGGTTGAAGATGGATAAGAAATATATTTAGTTTTAATTGTTTTAGTTTGTTTTAATGCTTGCTTTGTCTTGTTTTTAATTGTTTTAAGCCATACTGAGGCCCCCTTGGTAGGTTGTTGAGGACTTTTTTCTGTTTTGAATGAAAACCAGTGCTGTAGCTGACTCCTTTGAGACGGATTTTAAGATATAGTTCACCCCAAAAAAATATTAGTTCTGTGATCATTTATTCATCTTCATAAAACCTGTTTGCATTTCTTTGTTTCATGGAGCACAAAAGGAGATATTTTGAAGAATGTTCACACTGCTTTTTTTCTTACGACAGGACCTTAGAGTGAAACTGTCAAGCTTTAAAAAAAATAAAATCATAAAAGTATCCGATATTACTCAGGCTTCAAGTCTTCCAAAACCATATGATTTGTAATCTCATGTCTCTGACCAGGCTTTGTGCATTATAGCTTCTATGGATACTTAGATTGAGTCACATAGCTCTTTTTCTCTCTCTCTCTCTCTCTCTCTCTCTCTCTCTCTCTCTCTCTCTCTCTCTCTCTCTCT
>NW_015505187.1:4475878-4490609 GCF_001515645.1 Sinocyclocheilus grahami | reverse complement strand
CTCTCTCTCTCTCTCTCTCAGTCTTGCCACAGTAATATTTACAGAGGATTAGGTTGACAGCAAAGCATCTGATCTGGGATCAGGCCAACAGTCATTCAACACATTCTGATGCCCAGAGGCTGTGGCACACGCTGACATCATCCCTCCCTCAAGCCCTCTCTGTGTTCGCTCTGCTCTGTCTTTTATCCCTTTCTCTTCTGGCCTCTCGCTCTGAGTCACGTCGTCATCTCATATTATGGAAAAGATGCATTTTCCAGTTTGATAAGGTGGTTTTTAAAGGAAATTTGTGATTTCAAGCATTCCTTTGGATAAATAATATGTTAGCTTGTTAAGAAATTGTTTGTGCCATCTCAAGCTTACATTAAAGGGATAGTTCAGCCAAAAATAAAAATTCTGTCATTAATTACTCACCCTCATGCCGTTCCAAACCCGTAAGACCTTCGTTCATCTTCGGAACAAAAAATACGATATTTTTGATGAAATCCGAGAGCTTTCTGACCCTGCATAGACAGCGATGCAACACGTTCAAGGTCCAGAAAGGACATCGATAAAATAGTCCATGGCACATTAGTGGTTCAACCTTAATTTTATGAAGCTACAAGAATACTTTTTGTGCCCAAAGAAAACAAAACTAATGACTTTATTCAACAATTCCTTCTCTTCCCTGTCAGTCTTCAACACGCGTTCACGACTGTACCACGACGCATGCATGTGATGCTGCTTACAGAGGAGCTGGCGTTCTGACGTAGATCCCAGATGCGCTACGCCTTGTTTGCAAGCAGAGGAATGCACACGAATGCATTGTCATACTGCTGTGAATGCGCATCAAAGACTAACATGGAAGAGAAGAAATTGATGAATAAAGAAGTTATTCAATAAACTTGTAAAACAGAAATGTAATACTGATTTTTTACTAATATCCACTTTTCATTTATCATTTGTTTACATAATCATGGTACATTTTAAGATCATCCATTTAAGGAGACATTAAGTTCACTTTTTGGATGATGACAAATGGATGTTGTCATACTTTTTAGTTTATAAACTAGAGTAGTTAAAAAATATGGTAACAAGGTTGATGCAATACCTGGAACTTTATTTTAATGTTACTTGCACACTATAAATCAGCATGTTAGAATGATTTCTAATGGATCTTGTGGAACTGAAGATTGGGGTAATGGCTGCTGAAACTTGTTTAAAATGTAATTTATTCCTGTTTTGCCATCACAGGAATAAATTACATTTTAAAATGTATTAAAATAGAAGATATTTTCAGTGCAATTCAATTCAAGTTTATCTGTATAGCGCTTCACGATACAAATCGTTGCAAAGCAACTTTACAGCAAATTAAGTTTCTACAATATTTAGTGGTAGCTTATCAGTGGTGACTGTCAGTTAATGTACATATGGCAGAAATATACGGAAAAATCAAGTAAAGACGTAATCAAACAGACGATGAACACTATTAACAGCAATTATTATATGATGCAATCAAACTTATAGCAAAATGTGGTAGTTCTGTATGTTGTTTCAGGGTTGGCATCATCCGAGGTGCTCTGAGGGGTCGGCATCATCTCTTCACAGGTGTTCTGGATCGAGACTGAAGCTTGTGTAAATCCTAGTTACGGCAAAAACAGAGAAACATTTTAGTCCAATAAGTAATATCTCTGTCTTATCCAAATTTAATAGGAAAAAATTATTGGTCATCCAATATTTAAAATTTTTAACACACTCTGTTAGCTTAGATAATTTAGAAGTTTCATCTGGTCTTGTTGAGATATATAGTTGAGTATCATCAGCATAACAGTGGAAACTAATCCCGTATTTTCTAATAATATTACCAAGGGGCAACATGTATATTGAAAATAGCAGAGGACCTAGTGGCACTCCATATTTTACTGGTGATAATTTAGATGATTCCCCATTTAAATGAACAAAATGGTAGCGATCGGACAGGTAGGATCTAAACCATCTTAAAGCCTGCCCTTGAATACCTGTATAGTTTTGTAATCGATCTATGAGTATGTCATTATCTATAGTGCCGAACGCAGCACTAAGATCAAGTAAAACTAGCATTTCACAAAATATTATTGTTTTTTACTGTTTTTTATCAAATAAATTGAAGAAAAAAAATCTTACTGACCTCAGACTTTGAACAGCGGTGTCATTGTTGAGCAAGACAATGTCTAGATTAACATATAGTAGATTTGCCAGCTATTTATTTATTTTTACTCATACTGTATAGCATATAAGATAACCATTTTGTAGAATGACCCATCTACTATATGTCTTGCCTGTCGGAGCACTGCTGTTTTCCACATCTACAGATGATCAAGCGGAAACATCTTGGGACGCCCACTGCACCCTCTCTCGGATGGCATGAGATTAAAGGAAGAGGGTCAGACAGATTGTTGAGGTTACATCTCAGATAAGATCAGAAATGTGTTCACTGTCAAAGCGCTTCAAATTGCATATTTTCTCCAAGCTGTTCCTTCTTTTCCTCCACTAAGCCGTGAGTGAATGCTCAGATGCTTGTATGCCTCTGAAGTGAGAGGAAAGCAAAGCTTTTTTGTCAACATCCAAAAAGGTAAACAAGGAAGGGAGAGATATGAAGCATGAGAGATCAAACATGCGATTGGAGAGAACACACCCCTCCCGTCACCAGAAAGCTTAGAGAAAAGCTGTGCGTGTCAAAGAAGCTACAGGGGTGTTTTATTAGGACGTAAAACATGATGCCCTTGCATAAAGGTACATACAATTTGTTTTTAGATGTAGTCTTTTGCCGAGGTACAAAGTGTTAAATGTTGCTTCTCTGATTGTTTAACACAGATTTTCTTTGTTTTTGTGCATGCGTGTATGTTTATGATGTATAGTCTGTCAGTCAAGATTAAGCATACATGAATAGCATAAGAGCTGCATAATAATTTATGTAGGTTTCATTATATTCTGCCTTGTGTTTTGAAATTGGTGTGGGTGTGTAAGTTAGCAGTAGCATAATTGAATCTAGGCTGCTAGCGCAAAGTTTGCTCGTTCAGTTCCACAACCAGCTGGGATTTTCATAGTAAATATTTAAGTAGCTAATAATTCACAAAAAAATATTTTTCTTTTTAAACTGAGTGAAAAAATATATTTCCTGTTCAACTGAGTGAAGTTTGTATTTGTTTGATTGGACAGCATGTAGGAGAATGATGACTTAATAAAAGGGCCAAGAGACATGATCATTCCCTCATGTCTCAATTGTGTTTGCTTCGTAAGCATCTTTTGAGATCCGCAGAAAAGCCCACTGAGGGGATTGCATCACCCGTTTCAAAAGTCCCCTCAGGCTATCAGTCGTAGTAAAGGGTATCTGAAAAAGCCACAAATCTATGTGAATTATTAATATCAATGCATCTGCTATGGTAGATTCTTAACTGTGGTTTTAAATGCACAGTTAACAAATAGACAGTGACATATCGCAGTAATGTTTTCTCTTCCTCGCTCACTTCTTTCCTTCCTCTCTGGCATTAATAATACCAGTATGTCAATACGCCTCTTGGAGGTGTAGCTAATAATGGTTCCCTTTTGTGGAACTTCGAACTGCGTCCTCTAGGGGTCGCTATGGGTTTGTTGGGCTCCCCCAGCTAGAATGAGCTACTGCCAGCCTGGGAAAACCCGGTATTATTAAGGGTCGAGCCCCCTGGGCATCTGAGGACCAGGCGTGTGTTCCCACGCCGAAATTGTTACTAGCTGGTTCCGCTAGTTGGAACGTGCTGCGGGTCGAGTCCCCTTCTCGGTGAGAACTGGGCGTGTTGCTCCCCCAGCTGATAACTGCTAGCTGTTCCACCAATGGAACGTGCTGTAGGTCGAGCTCCCGCTGAATGGATGTCTGCTCCCTCAGGGAAGGTAGGGCTGTTACCGTTTCAACAGGCTAGCAGGTCGATTTGCTGGTTCTGAAATCAATCTTGCATGTCCATTATCAATCCCTGTGAAGCACAGTGCTCTCACGTCCTTGAACTCTTCTGATTTGTGGTAGGGCTGTCCGATATTGAAGAAAAATGCGATATGCGATACCTTGTTAAAAAATACGATATTCAATATGCGATATGATATTGCTTAAAGTGTATAAAATCTATTTAAATTATATTTTAAAATATTTAAAAATGAAAATTATATAACCAATTTGTTTCACATTCTTTCTTGGAAAATAAAGAATCACTATAACTTCTGAAAGTGACCAGCAGTGTTTTAGCATTACTTAAAAAGTAATGTCACAAATCAGAAAATGTAATTTAACATCAATGTGAACATACAAACAAAAAAATTTATGACACTAATTTTATATCATTGTAACTTTGCTTTCCACACACTTTAAGTACTTCTTCATATACCACAGCAAAAACTATAGTCTGAGAAAGTTCAAACATGATTAAAGGCAAGTGAACAGTCAGTAAAAAAAAAGAAAAAAAAGAAATACACAATTTACAAGCATAGATCAAATAAACGGTAGTATTCAGGTACAGAAATTTAATAATTAAGTGTAAAATAACAGGAGTATACATTTGGACATGATTTCTATAACAAGAATATGATACATTTGACAACGAAGTGATTAGAATAAACGTTTCAAGCATGAATTCTCAAACTCACACATACCAAACCTGAATACGAACCATTAAGCGATTCAATAGTTATTAAAAATACATACACAATAAATGATTAAGACCTGATAAGTCACATGTGGGTTACATACATAATATGGAGTTAGGCATAGAAATGATTAGTTGCTCAGGTCCTTTTAGTGTCATTTAGATGCATATTCACATGGAAATGCAGTTCCTGTAGCCATTCTGTGAATGTATGAAGACCAGAGATTAAGAGGTCTGTAAGGAATCTCTGAAAGTCTGTTCTTTGTCTTAGGTGGGGGGAAAAGTCAATCCGAAGAGCTTGTGATCACTATCACATGTTTCCATTTGATGGTCACACAATGCATCTCTTTTGACCATTATTCTTGATAACTTGCTCCAAAATTGACAATCTCCTTGGAATTGTCAATAAGTGTTCTTTTGTTTAAATGCTGTGAGCTACTCAAAGCTGCTAGTTGGTTCAGGCTTGGGGCCAGGATCTGATTTATGAACATCCTGTTGTCTTGGGCCTCCTCAGGTTTCAGCCATGTTTTGACCAAATCTTAGATTGTCTGATTCGGTCTGATATCCTACACCCTTTAAATCCGACTGCACGGATCCAGTATAATGATACACATCCGATTTCTTTCTCAGCTGTTTACATTCATTTAAAACATAACCGACTCTGTTTATGAGAATGATCGTCGAAATGGGTACTATTGACATAATTCTGTGTATGTGTCTGTTCAAACATTAGGAGGAGATGCGAAAAACGAATCAACTCGGTCTGAAACGCGTCTCTCAGTGGGTGCGCGCGCTTTGCACGTGTGTGGCAGAACTGAAGAGACGCTGTGCGAGATGCGGCTTGTGCGTGCGCTTCAGGTGTGTTAGACAGCAAGACGAGACGGCAAAGAGTTGTTTTCTGCAACTTATTGCACTTAATAACTATTTTTAAAGTCAAGCAATTCTCTACTATATGCGTTGAACCAAATCTTTGACCTTTTGCAACATTTTGATTTAAGTAGCCTATTATTAAAATGATAATGATATCGCACGCCATTGCGATATGCATATTGCGATATTTACATTTGCGATATTTCGATAATTTCGATATATCGTGCAGCCCAAATTTGTGGCTTCTTACCAGTTGAAAGAGCTCAAACACATTGTTTGTCTTTCCTAGCTTAATTGAAAACAAAACCACCGGTGTGCCTCAGGGGTCAATATTAGGCCCAATACTATTGTAAATTACTTTTACTGAATGATAATCATTACTTTTTCCTTTTACTGAATGCTCATCATTTTTGTTTTTCTCAGAACCATGATAGTGAATCTTTAAAGCATATCTATAACTCTCTGCTTGGGTGTAATACACGCTAATTGCATTGAAAGCTAGTTTTTTTTTACTGTGCGTCTCAAAAGTCCCATGTACCCTGTTTTTATTTCTAGCGGTGCCTGGAGGTAATCCAGCCTCATACACAGCATTAGAAGGACTTTTCCACTTCCTAATTGACTAATGGTCAGATTAGGGTACGGCACAATGGACCTCGCTGACATGGCCTCTTGCAGTGATAACAGATGGATTACGAATTTAAATGGGACAGGCAGAAATGGTAGTACTGTGAAAACATTGCCTCAGCCGATCGGAATGAGATCAGTATCACTATGAATGACAGGCCTCACAAGCTTTGTTCCAAAATATAGTGAGCACCTTTGCTGTCTACTTTCTACACAGACAGCTACACTCTAAGGTAGCATCTTAAATGATATAGAACCGTATAAGTGACAGGTCTTGATCGCTATTTATAGGCAACAACATGACATACAAATCACAACTCTGACGTTGGGTGCACAGGAGATTTGACTCAAATGATTATGACTATATATATATATATATATATATATATATATTTCTGTAATGGCAAAGTTACACTTTTAAGAGGCATTATTCCAGTCTTCTGTGCCACACGATCCTTCAAAACTTATTCTAATGTTAATTTGGTTCTCCCCGTTTATTTTTTATTATCATTTGAAAATGGTTGTACTGCTTCTTTGATTAAAAGAAAGTTTGAACAGCATTTACCTTTATGGAAGCCCGTTTCCGCCACTGAATAAAAAATAAAAGAGGTAATTGTGACTTTTTATCTCACAATTCTGACTTTTTTTCTCAGAATTGCGACTTTATGTCTCGCAATTGCGAGTTTATATCACGCAATTCTGACTTTTTTTCTCAGAACTGCGTGGTATAAACTCGCAATTGCGAGTTAAAAAGTCCTAATTGTGAGATATAAAGTCGCAATTCTGAGAAATAAAGTCAGAACTGCGAGATATAAACTCACAAATCTGACTTTTTTTCTCGCAAATTGCGAGTTTATATCTCGCAATTCTGACTTTTTTCTCAGAATTGTGAGATATAAACTCGCAATTGCGAGTTATAAAGTCAGAATTGTGAGATATAAACTCGCAATTCTGAGAACATATCAGTCTTTTTTCCCCCCTCAAAATTGGACTTTAACTCGCAATTGCGTGTTTATATCTCACAATTCTGACTTTATATCACGCAATTGTGAGATAAAAAGTCGCAATTACCTTTTTTTTTTTTTTTTATTCAGTGGCGGAAATGGGCTTCCATATACCTTAAAGAGCTCCAGACATGACATAAAAAATATTTATATTGCCACAAATTAACAATTTGGTCTCACAACTTACTATTCCGTCGATTTACTATTCCATCTCCTTGTTTTTAGCTAATCGTGAACATGATTTAGTAATTTGTGACCTTGTTTTAAGCACATTGTGCTTACAATTTACTTATTCCATCTAGATAAATCTTTGCATTGGGAACACACCTATGATGACTCTTTCTTCCATGCCTGCTCCTCATTCTTCTCTTTCATTGCTTCACCATCCCCATTGCTTGCTCCTCACTTCTTCTAGTACATCCTCCATGGCTGTTCCACTTCATCAGACCGCCATAGTCCAATCAGAAAGCATTATTACAGTCCATATCTCATAATCTTGCTAGAATAATACCACCTTTCTACAGTAAATGGATTGGTGGTTGTGGATTGCAACTGCCAGTTCCTTTTGCAAGACATTAATAGCAAGCTGTAATTTCCCCTGATGAATCACAGTGCAATGTTGTCATATTGTCTCATAAACAGGAGGCTGAAGAAGTAGGTCACCGTCTTTTCTCATCACAAGCCACATTCTCTGCGAGGGATTACTTGCAGTGGCGCTTTCATACATGGGCAGGACAGGATTTGGACCCTTGGCAGTTTTAAGGCTGATTTTGCTTAATGTTTTTGGACGGCGACTGTATGTGCCGTGACTTTGAGGGGCAGGACGGGAGTTGCCTGAAGTCTTTCTTTAGAGTCTGTCACATCGCAGTGGCTAGTCCTTAGATCAACATACGTAATCTTCTATCTCCCAGCAAGACCTGACAGAGAGACTTAGGAATCAAGTTCAAGGAAACGAGACAGGGTCCATATTGCAGGCATTTTGGAAGTGTCCGGAGGCATCCTTTGGGTTTGGTTAGTGCTCCATCCTAACCTTGGTTTGGTTGCCAAGATGATTCATAGCACCCAGCCAAAGAAGCATGCCACAGAAAGCTGCACAAACCCCATGCGACCAGCTCTCCTGAAGAACAAGCACATTGACTGTACGGGCTTCTTGCATGGCTCGGTGCCTACTAACACTGTAACTGTAATCCTCTTGGATCAGAGCAAGATAATCACATGCACAAGACAACAGAGGAAAATCCAGAAGTGATGGATTTCCAGCTAAGCACCTCATATCTTTTCTCAAATGGAAACATGGCACATGCTCATACAGTATGAATTTCTTTTGCATTAAGCATTCTGTTTGTGGCCCCCCCACTGATTTCTACCTAGTTCAATTTTCATGTTGTTAAATTACTTTCTGACACCAGAGCTGTGGCCTAGCGGTTGGCTCACATGCTCCATCACGTTGTGTTGTGGTGCGTGTCCGGACATTGCAAGTTCAAGTCCCATTTCTTCTTGCCGTTTCATATTCTTTCTACTATCTCTATGACTTAAAATGAGGAATATGACTGTCAATGAAAAGTAAAGGACAACTTTGATGAGCTAGGTACAGTAATACACTGCAAAAAAACTATCCTTTATAAATAAATATTATCCTTTACTTATCTATTAAATTTCATCAGCCACTGTGACTATGAAGCTCTCATGTCCTTGATTTTTTTTCTGAGCTCAAACTCATTGTTAATCTTATTTCCTAGTTTCACTGAAAAACAATCAACGGTGTGCCCAAGGGGTCGATTATAAGCCCAATTCTATTGTAAATAATTTACTTTTTTCTTTTAGTAAATGCTCATTGTTCTTGGTTTTCTCAGACCCATATTATTATGTTTTAAGAGATTTTGTGAGATTTTAAGAGAAATTATGTTGTTGTTTTTTTAAATCATTAATTCTAAGTGAGAACTTTTATGGTTAGCTGAACCTCAAAAGAAACAATTGTGTTTCAAGGACAAGACATGTTTCTTTCTGGAAATTGTTACAAATTGGTCAATTTTATTACATTTCAAAAAGGCCCCATTGAAACTATCAAAACCCCTTAAACATTTAAAACATTTCATAAATATTTAGATTCTAAAAATATTAATGGATCTTAAAACTAGACACAAATGCCTACAATAACTTTTTGCTATTTTTCCTATATATTTAGCTTGTTTCAAGAGGAACATTTGTTGCAACGTGTTATCATTCACTGAGATACAAGCCTTTTGGAGAGCAGTAGTTGTTAATGAAGAATATAAGATAATAACCTAAAAACTGTGCTATGATGTCCATGCAGTGGAAATAGAGACCTAGCCTAGCCTATATGAAGCACATACTGTTCTTGTTACATGTCTTATGAGACTGTGAACCCATGCCAGAATATAGCCCACGCGCCATGTTTTCAAAGAAACGCCAAGCCCAAATCCTTCACGCCTCTCTTCGTTTTCTACCTTGCTTGAGTAAATGTGCAAAGACACTATTTCCAGATAGTATTTTCCTTCCCCCTTCTTCTCAGCAGGAGATATGGAGGTACATTTTGTACACGGGAAGATGATGCCACTTCCAAGTGGACGATACTGAGGACAAATAACTAGCAGTCTACCTTACTGAGAAACTGTGCCTTTTTTGCAGATTGCTGCAGCCCATGATTGCTCAAGTGGAAAAAATTAGGGATGCACCGAATGTTCGGCAACCGAACAATCGAATAAGTGAAAAGACCGAATAAATTGTACCGAACAATGACATGACGCTATCAAATAGCAACCAGCGTAAAGTGAGAGGCGCGCACTCTCTATAATGCAACAAACATGTCAGCAGTGTGGAAGCATTTAAACTGTCCAAGAAAGACGCAAAAATCATTACAAGCAACGACAGCGAGAGACTGTCTAGTACTGCTCATGTCTTCGATGAGAAGAGGAAGGGGTGATTGTTGCTGGTTACTGTATGATGATTGAAATCGCGAAATGACCTTAAACAATTAGTAAATAAACTGCAGAACGTTATGTTTTCTAATACACACACGCAGCGGATCTGCTTGTTAACCAGGGTTCAAAGTCCAAAATGAAAATCTGCATTGCACCGTCAGATGTTCAGTCACATTATTATGGATTTTTACAAGGCATGTGACAATGCGATACATGAGATGTATTCGTAATGAGACTCATAAATCTGCTGTCAACAAAAAGATGCATTGAGGTCTGCCTGCGCGTTTATCCGCCAAAATGAAAGTTGACAAAAAGCAAGAACTCCAACATTCATCAATGTTAGTATTGTAATTTTACTGTTGTTCTGTAAAATAAAATAAAAAGTAAGACAATAATAATGATAATAATTACAACAGCTCTGTTAATACATTTATTATAACATACACACATAATGTTCAAATTGGGATCTGTAATATTTTCTAATGTTTTAAAAGAAGTCTCTTCTACTCAGCAAAAAATACATGCCTGATTCAAGAAGGGGGTCTGATCGCAAAAAAATTTATTTTAGTAACTTATTAATTTTAAGTTAAATTGTGCTGTGTTGGTATAATGTCTGCTAGAATGTTAAAAAATGTTTAGTGTTACACGGCGCGATGCAACGCAACAGTATAAGTCATTATAATCAGTAATTATGTCCCCACTGGATGCAACAAATGCCTCGTTTACAATGGGTTTTAATGTTTTTGTCTCGTGGCTCCGGCCAGACAGGGCATCACAGTATGGTAAAGGGGCGTACCATTTCCGTCACACGCTTGAGGTATTCGGCCAATCACAACGCATTGGATAGCTGACCAATCAGAGCACACCTCGCTTTTCAGACCGATGAGCTTTGTAAAAATCGGCGCGTTTCAGAAAGGCGGGGCATAGAGGAGAAACAATAATGTACAGTATGTGGAAAATAATGTGTTTTTTGAACCTTAAACCGCATAAATACATTTCATTACACCAAATACACAAAATAATGTTCTTTTTAGCATTATCATATGACCCCTTTAAGGAATGTAAAAACTAGGATAGTATTTTGCATTGTTTTTCCTAAGTATTATCCAATGATATATGTCTATTATCTGCACTAACTTCTTAAAGTCCATAACAAATTAACATTGCCTAATGCAATGAACTCTTTGGAACGAAGCACTAATGGACAATATGCATAATAAGTAGGTCACAAAAATCTACACAAAATGCAAGAGACCTATCTTGTGTGTATCTAGACATACTGAGATGTATGTCTCAGTGTTGATAGAATTATTGACAGTGTGCTTCCAGCTTTCTGACTACATACCCCCACATACAGTAGCGCTACATACAGTATTATTCGTAAAACATCATATAAAAACATCAGATTTCATGGATAAAATTGTACTCACGCATAGTTAGTGTTTGGCTAGTAAGCATATGTTAGCCCCTTCTGCTAAATGTTGTAGCTTTACAGTCTTTCCCATTTAAAATTGACCATGTATTGATGTCTTTACTACATGACAGTCACAGCTAACAGTCACTGACGATGTCTGCTATTCTTTGGAAATCCAGTTTAGAAATGTTGTGTTTTCTGAGCATCTAGCTACAGTTTGTATCAGCTCAAGATAAACAAATTGATGTGCATCTCGTCAACAAAGCCTTTCTGCCAAAGTAGCTCTCTCTCCCGAGAAGAAATCACTGCCGTGGAGATCGATCCATCTTCCAGCAATTTGCTTTTCTTATTTAAAGTATGATTTATCAACAAATTGAGCTTTAAGACGATGTTGGCAAGCGATTTAATGGTCGTAGTGGATTCAATTTCTTTTCATTATGTTATTACATGCTTGGGTAGTCGGCGGTATTGTGAGATATTCTAGTTGTCGTGATGAGGCAGTCTTTGTGCAGTCTTCAGTCAAACCTCGCCCCGTGAAGACACGGGTCGTAAGAGTGGAGACATTCCATTTGCCCCCATTTCCTGTGACCTGTCATTAGCATGCCCATCATAACTCTGAATGATAGGCTATCACAGTGGAAAGACACCTGGCTCTGGGGCTTGTTGTCATTGTGTAGCTATTGATTGATAGATGATGAGAGATGATGTGAGTTTCAAACACTAGTGACAACTTGATGACTGTGAAGGGCTCCTTTTGGGATTCGCCACAACACTTGATGCCATCGTCTCAGCGGAGTGTGAATCTATGCTGTCAGATGTGGTTTTAAACGGCTGTAGTTTAATTTTGATTGCTGTGAACTGGTATTTGGTAGGTCAGTTAATGGATGAGAGTATCACCGCTTCAAGTCAGCCAGTATTTGGACAAATACAGGGTACAGGAATTTTCTATGCTGTTTGCTTTTGATGCCGTGTGTCTGGTACTTGGGTTTATGGGAAGCGGTGAGTAAAGGTCTTTAGAGTTGTTAAGATTTTGGAGGGTCAATGACAAATAAGAATGCTTAAAACACATGCCAAGTTCTTTAATTTTCTGGTTTTCTATAGTATTCTCTATAGTATTCTTTTTATTATTATTGTATACACACTCATACTGTACATACATGTATAGGGCTGTCAGTTTAACGTGTTAATTAATTCGTTATGAAAAAGTAACGCGATAAAAATATTTTAATGCAGTTAATGCACTGGCCCCACCCCCAGACCTATACATCATCTTACATTTCATATAGTTGACTCTTGACAAATATGATGCAGGGCAACAACTCCATAAATGCAGTTATGTCCTAAAATTCAATTCTCATATTTCAAAACTCATATTTATATCATTAGATAAGTGATATCACATGAGCAGGGAGAGCAGTAGGCTATTACATGAGTGTTGATTTTGTCCTGAATATCACGAGTTTAATGTAATTTTATACTACAGTTCAGTAAATAAGAAGTTGTATTTTAAATATTTAAATATTAAAGAAGTAAATATTTTAAACACAATATTATGTGTTTTTGCTCAATTTTGCAGAGAACATATTACCTTTAAATCCATAGCAGAATTGTTGTGCATCTCCGAGCAACACAGCAGTCTTTAGTTGCTGAATGAATCCGCGTTTTGAACGAATCATGTGAACCAATGATTCAAAGGCCCATTCATAAAAAGAGCCATTTATTTCATTCCTGCATGAATCAGCTGTTCGAATTAATCGAATAAATGAATGACTCAGAAAGACATTTAAGGCCACCTGCTGACAGAATTTTTAATTACGTCATAATTTACTCACCCTCATGTTGTTTCAAACCTTTCTTTTGTGGAACATAAAAGAAGGTATTTTGAGGACTATTGGTAACAAAACCGTTTTGGTTACTAATGACTTTCATTATATTAACAAAAAATACTGAGATGTTTCTCAAATTATCTTCTTTTATGTTCCATAGTTTATGTTAGGCCCTTGTAGCCTAAATGATTGTGTAATAAATTTTATGTTGAATCAAATAAAATATTTCTTGATGAAGTTACAATTTGTAATGTCTACTTGATACTTGAATGTTGAATGACTATAGTCAATGGATAAATATTAGAACAAATAATCTGTAACGGGGTTGACGAGACGTGTGGATCCATCTGCAGGCTTTATTAAAGAGACGTAGTACACAGGCAGGGTCAAAACAATGGCAAACAGGTATATGGCGTGCAAAACACAAGAATAGTCCTAGGGCTAGCGTAGGTCACCGATCAGCAGACAGAATCAAAGGGGCGAGACGAGAGGGAGAAATCCAAGGAAACAGGCAAAGATCAAAAACCGCAAAAACAGGCAAGGCAAGGCAAAACAAGGGAGACTCGGAAAGGGGTGCAGGCTAAACAATACTCAGCAGAGAAATGTGGTTAGAGTGGGTGTTACAGTGGGGCAAAAAAGTATTTAGTCAGCCACCAATTGTGCAAGTTCTCCCACTTAAAAAGATGAGAGAGGCCTGTAATTTTCATCATAGGTATACCTCAACTATGAGAGACAAAATGAGAAAAAAAAATCCAGAAAATCACATTGTAGGATTTTTAAAGAATTAATTGGTAAATTCCTCGGTAAAATAAGTATTTGGTCACCTACAAACAAGCAAGAGTTCTGGCTCTCACAGACCTGTAACTTCTTATTTAAGAGGCTCCTCTGTCCTCCACACGTTACCTGTATTAATGGCATCTGTTTGAACTCATTATCAGTATAAAAGACACCTGTCCACAACCTCAAACAGTCACACTCCAAACTCCACCATGGCCAAGACCAAAGAGCTGTCAAAGGACACCAGAAACAAAATTGTAGACCTGCACCAGGCTGGGAAGACTGAATCTGCAATAGGTAAGCAGCTTGGTGTGAAGAAATCAACTGTGGGAGCAATTATTAGAAAATGGAAGACACACAAGACCACTGATAATCTCCCTCGATATGGGGCTCCACGCAAGATCTCACCCCATGGGGTCAAAATGATCACAAGAACTGTGAGCAAAAATCCCAGAACCACACGGAGGGACCTAGTGAATGACCTGCAGAGAGCTGGGACCAAAGTAACAAAGGCTACCATCAGTAACACACTGCGCCGCCAGGGACTCAAATCCAGACGTGTCCCCCTGCTTAAGCCAGTACATGTCCAGGCCCGTCTGAAGTTTGCTAGAGAGCATTTGGATGATCCAGAAGAGAATTGGGAGAATGT
>NW_015505187.1:4472913-4474372 GCF_001515645.1 Sinocyclocheilus grahami | reverse complement strand
ACCGTCAACAAAGCATAATCCATGAACTGAGCGAGTGATGAACGTGGACCCTCGCGTCTAAGCTTAGCCCTAAGAGGTTGATTTAAGCCATCACAGAAAAACTCTATCAATAAGCAGTCGGGTAAATCAGAATAGTGAGCGATGGCTAGAAACTCTCGAATATGGTTCTCCAAAGATCGGGGGCCCTGTTTAAGGGCTAACAAAATTCTTGCTGTGTCCATACCTGGCCAATATTCTCTGGAAAAGCCGCTGGATCCTTGTTTGGCTGAGTATTCTGTAACGGGGCTGACGAGACGTGAGACGTGTGGATCCATCTGCAGGCTTTATTAAAGAGACGTAGTACACAGGCAGGGTCAAAACAATGGCAAACAGGTATATGGCGGGCAAAACACAAGAATAGTCCTAGGGCTAGCGTAGGTCACCGATCAGCAGACAGAATCAAAGGGGCGAGACGAGAGGGAGAAATCCAAGGAAACAGGCAAAGATCAAAAACCGCAAAAACAGGCAAGGCAAGGCAAAACAAGGGAGACTCGGAAAGGGGTGCAGGCTAAACAATACTCAGCAGAGAAATGTGGTTAGAGTGGGTGTTATATAGAGAATGAGATCATTAGAAACAGCTGTGTGCAATGAGTGCAATCAGGGCAGTGTGCAAATTGTGCAAAGAATGATGGGAAATGTAGTCTGGGGTGCTATGCAACAGTTTGTGTAGTGCGAGAGTCAATGTAATGGAAAGGGTGACATCTGGTGGTGAATAAACGGAAGTCCATGAACCGAATTCGTGACATAATCATACAGATATCAGTTGGTATCAGTGATACTTGCCTTCAGTGAAAAAAGGTGGCATTAAACAAATATAAAAAATATACTTTCTTTATATTGTTTCTACATTAATTTGAAGATTGAATGTGAAATTATTGCAATATAAAAATATATTTAAAAACTTTAATATTAGATGGGATTAATTGTGATTAATCGTGATAAATTTTCAGACAAAAATGTGCAATTAATTAGTTTTTAATCGATTGACAGCACTAATATATATATATATATGTGTGTGTGAAGAGTTTGGTTCCAAAACGCTATAAATCCATTTTGATTGATTTGAGTAAAAATGTGTTTACTTTACCAAGAGAGTGGCAAGATGAAAACCACTATTTTCTGTTTCAAACTTTCACATAGCATCTTTAGATTATAATAACATTAAAAATTCAAATCCAGATTTTGATTTTCAAAGATTTATTATAAAAACTGATCATTTTTTTCCCAAAATACAATAAATCCATGACACTTGTTTCTTTCAAAATGCAATAAATCCATTGAATCAATATAAAAGTTATTTTTCATATTGAAACTGTTGAAAATACACAACAAACTAAGTTGATCCACATATGACAGCCTCTGAACTTGGTCAATACTAATCTTATATACAGGCACTGGACTAAAAATACATTCAATCAGT
>NW_015505187.1:4454495-4472205 GCF_001515645.1 Sinocyclocheilus grahami | reverse complement strand
GGCAAGATGAAAACCACTATTTTCTGTTTCAAACTTTCACATAGCATCTTTAGATTATAATAACATTAAAAATTCAAATCCAGATTTTGATTTTCAAAGATTTATTATAAAAACTGATCATTTTTTTCCCAAAATACAATAAATCCATGACACTTGTTTCTTTCAAAATGCAATAAATCCATTGAATCAATATAAAAGTTATTTTTCATATTGAAACTGTTGAAAATACACAACAAACTAAGTTGATCCACATATGACAGCCTCTGAACTTGGTCAATACTAATCTTATATACAGGCACTGGACTAAAAATACATTCAATCAGTCATCGCTCCCAAAATGAATTCAATGGGTCATATTGTTAATGCTATAAATTAATTACAACAATAAAAGAAAATTTCCTAATGAACAAGAACATGAAAAACATCACATTAGACCACAGAAATTCCAAAATGACATTTCCCTTCCATTCAACTTCCATTCATCTTTGCCATGTTACATTCATTTAGTTGACCAGTGCTATACGCTGTATTAACAAAAACATTAATGGCATTAATAAAAACACTTACACTGACAAGCTATGCAATATTGCGTTCATAATCGAATGTGATCCATTTGCGATTATGAACGCAATATTGCGTAGCTTGTCAGTGATCTACGGCTCTGTGTATTAAATGCCGCTCCATCTGAAAGCACGTGCTGGAGATTTACCACTGATCACAGAACCGGCTTTACTGTGGAGATGCACATGCGATTTATCGTGCAGCCCTAATTTTTTTGTTTGTTTGTTGATCACAAAGTACAAAATAGATGAGGAAAACTAGGATGCCGGGTGTATTCAAAGTGCCGCCATTACTGTCTACAATGCGTGGAGTGGTGCGCTGTGATTGGTTGATCGGATATATCGCATTCTGCAGAGAAGGGAGACTAGCGTTTGTTGCGGTTTGGAAAGATAGGGAGAAAACATGACAGAATAACACGGCGGATATAATATATAAATATCTGATATTTTTAAAGTACTTGTTGACCTTTTAATAAAAGATATCCCAAAATGTTTAATACGATTTTATATCAAGAACTTTATTTTTTATAATAAGGCTTTCTTTTTTTTTCATTATGATATCAGGACAGTTTTGTCGCCCTGACATTTTTTACTTCATGCCCTTCAAAAAATATCAAAAAGAAATAAAAAACATTCTTATCAGAGAAGAGGTGTGTTTCAAATCATTCTATGTTTAAATGGCATTTATTATTTGTTTTTGAATAAATTAATAGATACTGAAAAAAAGAGCATCATGTCATTGACCCTGGAATCTTTCAGGTGTTTACTGTTGGCGCTCTCCGCAGTGAGCTCCCTTAACATGCACAGTTTAGAAATACCCCAGTGTTTTCTCAGCTAGCAGCAATTAGCACAAACTCTGGAGCTCCTTGCTGGCTAATTACGGCTCAGCTACATCCAGGACGCAGGAATATATTAACACTTCAGTTTATAATTTTAACCCATTGCTTAATGTACATACACTTTGAACTGTTCTCATTGTATGCTCAGTGAGGGGTGGTGTGTGTTGATTTCTTTTTAAATAGCTTGGAAACTGTTAATATTTAAAGTAGTAAAAATGGATGTTAAGCATTTTACCACCACACATTTTTAGCTGTTGTAGGCTTGTTTAGCTGGTCCCCCGACCTGACCAAGCTCGTGTTCATCTGGTCGGCCAGCTGGTATTCTAGCCTGGGGTGCGTTCCCAAAAGCAGCTATGGTCGCAAGTTTCGTCATTACCAACAGAGTTCAACAGAACCTGCAACCATAGTTGGCTATAACAATGCTTTTGGGAAATGCACCCCTGAGCAACTAATGAGGGCTTAAAAGCCTTCTAAAACTATAGTAGCAAACCTGACTAGCTTTGTGGCTAGCTAAGACACTGTATACCACCTTAGGCTATAGGCCCTTTTCACAGTGACGTCAGCTAACTTCCGCTTTCCCGCAAAGCAATGTATCTGTACTTCCGTTATACCTTTACACCGGAGACTTCTCGGGAAAATGTAGAAAGGCGTTGAAATATGAAAGGCGTTATTTAAGAGTGAAGACTAATACTGTTAATGTACTTACAGTCGGGTTCTTTTGCGAACGTTTTTCTTCATCTGCTTTAGATGGGTGGCTTGCTTGCCGCAACTGCTTGCTTTCAGATTTGTATGACAACGATTATGTGTTCACACGAAATACATACTTGAAACCTTTTCACTTGTTATTTCGGGTTTATGTCATTCCTTGGATAATTTGTGAGTACACTGTGTAAATTAAATTCCCCCTTTAGTTGGGCAATAAAAAGACATACAACGTGATTTTGTTTTTATTTACTATGGGGAAATGACATGGACGCAAGTCATATTTTTTATATTAAATCGTTTTACTACATGGCAAGTTTCACATCCATAAAGGCAAGTGGTCTGAAAAGAAACTCATTATCCAGTTCAAGAATATGGATTAATATTGAAACAATACAAAAGGGACAGCCGCGTAGTTCTACAGATCTTTGGACTTCTACAATTACTTAAGTTCCTCCATTCAATTTCGCTTTAACTACATGTATACCATGTTTTTACTTTTTGAATTATTATTGATTAATATGATCGATCGTATTTTATTTTCATTATAGGCTATATGCAATGTGATCTTTAAAAAACAGCTATGACCTGCGTTTTATATTTATTTACAGAAATGCTGGCATCTGTTTTTAACTGTAAAAGCTTTTTATATAAACTTAATATATTTAATATTTATTTCTGAATTACATTAAATAATAAAACGGAAAATTATAGACCCCATTTTATTGATATTTAAATAGTACAAGCTTATGTTGAACTATTCTTGTACATACAGGCGCTGTATTAAGCAGGACATAAATTACTGAATGAAAAGGCTTTCTGTTACCACATGTAAATGTCTAAAACTTTGTTTATTTGAGAAATATAGCTAACCAACTTCATCTAACTGCAATAAAGACAGCAAACAGTGCGCGAGAGTCGCGGGAATCAGTGACTGCAGTGCTCCGTTTTCAACTCCTCCCTCGACTTCAAGCGGCAAATCTCGCAGATCGGTATTCGGTAAGTTCGTTTGAGATGCCAGACGCCTCTCCCTGAATGAGGACGAGAATAGACAGCAGCAGTCATCCTCTAATAGTATTTGTAGCAGTTGTACATGCGTCTGGGTGAACACCATGCTGGTAGCGATAGCTCTTACTATGCTGGCGGAAGTAAGAATACCCTGCTTCGCATTAGAACGGAAGTTGCGTGACGTCATGTAAAAAGGGCCTATTTAGGGATGCCTTAATATGCTCCTATGCTCCTTATTATACCTCCAACCCTGATTAAATACACCTGAACCAGGTAATCAAGAACGTTTGGAGTGCTAAAGACTTCCAGGCAGGAAGTCAGGCACCCCTGGTCCAGTTTAAACTGTATTTTCTAGTCTCATAACAAGAGTAAATTGGATGCCAACTAACGTTATAGTTGTGCTACTATAAGACTGGACTTGGACATGAAGTCTGATCATACACTACCATTAAAATACATTTTTTTAAATCATATAACAGTATGTGTTTAATATGTTTTAAAATTTAATTTATTACTGTAAAAATATTACAATCTGCTTAATATATTTTGTAATTTTTAAACAGATACATTTTGATACATCTTTTCATAATTGCTGATGAACAAAAAGCTCAATGAAGCACATTTATTTGAAATAGAATCTCATTATACGTCTTTATTGTCACTGTGTCCTTGGTGAATATAATTATTTCTTCTTCTTTTGAGAATGATTATTAGAGTGATTAGAATGAATGATAATTTGACACTGAAGACTGGAGTAATGGCTGCTGAAAATTCAGCTTTGCCATCACAGGAATAAATCACATTTTAAAATATAGAACAATTCTTGTAAATTGGAATGATATTTCACAATAATAAAGTTTTACTGTATTTTTGATTTTAAAAAAGCAGCCTTTGTGAGCATGAGACGTCTTTTGAAAACATTGAAAGTCCTTAAATATTACAAACATTTTGGTTCATGGAAGTTCATGGAAATTTTGTCAACAAAATAACAAGTTTTTTTTGGAAAACACCATTTCTCCAGGCTTGTATGTTTCATTTTGTATGAATGGGGTTGCGTCATTATTTTCACCCTAAAACCTCAAAAACCTGACATTTAGTTTTTCTTCCTTCCTCGTTTTCTTTTCTGTGTCTGACAGAATGTCAGACAGCATATGTGGCACTCTGTAAAAAGGAAGTGAACCAGTTACCCAAGCACCTGTTCTGTTTGGCTCATGTTGAGCTTTGCTATAAACCCCCTTTTTTTTTTTTTGTTGGATGAACTTTCTAGCTGCTGATTAAGCCCATGGCACAAACCCTTAGAGGGCTCGTTGACCTGAACTAACGCCCGCCTTTCTCTTTTCTCTGTAGGTACAACCAGGCAGCCTAAAGAAGGAGAGGTTCCAGGAGTGGACTACAATTTTGTGACAATTGAGCGGTTTGTGGAATTGGAGAGAAGTGGAGCTTTGCTGGAAAGTGGAACTTATGAAGGTAAATTGACCAAGTTGCACAACCAAGTTTTTGTCCCAGTATCGTATTGCTAGGATTATGGATTTGTCCTAAACTAACTAACCAACCAATTTTGGGCCAGATTTACTAACAGCTTGCGCCAGCGCAAACCGTCTTTTGGTGTTAAAATAGTACTGTCAGGATTTAGCGCTGAAAAGGCATGGACACAGTTATTTTTGCCCCTGACCTTATTGAATATGCATTTGTAGGAGTTTCCCTTTCAGACGCAAAATTTATGGGAGGAGACTATTTAAATGAATCACACAACGCGATTTACTAACGTTTGCGCTTGTCAAATTACTGGTATTTGCGCCATTATTTAACGCCCCAAAAAAACATGTCTTAAAGCAGGCGGTAATTTGCGCTGCTCTTGGTAGATTGCGCTGGTCATTATGGAAATGATCTAGCTGCGTCTGTGTTCTTTAATGTGCGCATTGTTAGTAAATCACGCGCAGAATTTTCCCTCCCATCAGCCCTATTATGGAAATGAGATCTAACGCTAATTTGCTCTGTTTAGTTAATCTGGCCCATAGTATTAAACTGTTGGTTTTTGTGCTATGGACATGACCGATACCTCAAATCATGGAGTTCCTTGGGGTGACGTGTGTTATTATTACTACTCTAAGCAATTTTAACCTAGTGAACAACACAATCAGGTAAATAATCCCATAGATTTACATTGAAAGAGGGAACTGTATCATATTTAGGAGCAAAATATCATCAGCCAGGTTTATATCCACATATTTTTAGGCAAATTTTGAGATGTTGAGTAACAAATGCTAGATAAAAGTTTTATATGGTAAGAAGACATTTGCAACAATTGCAATGGAATCACATTTACCAAGAAAAGTCATAGTTGTGCATCAAAAAGGTGTGAATTTGCCTGAACAAGTAACATGAATGAATAATTCTCTAAGAGAACTAAAGAAAACATGTTTTTATGGTCATTCTTAAACGCCAGAGCCAAAGCTTATCATTAAAATGATTGGCTATTATTTACCTCCTTGAGCTGTCTGACTTGCTCTCACTCCCCAGACATAAGGCGTCTTCTGCCGTTTGCTTACAAATTTGTTCTTCAGAGCATTTTGTTTGCGTGTGTAATTTATTACATTTAATAATGAGACACAGTGGCGTCCCCAGTGGCTACAAGTTGTATAGCCATTTCTTTTTTGTGCCATTTTACATTTTTGTAAGCTTTTTGTTTTCTTTTTGCGATAATCAGATTTTCGAGACCCTAGTCGAGAACAGACCTTGGGAAAGTATCTGATTAGTGGTAACTAGTTAATTCGCAGCGTGATATAAAAATACCCTAAAGGGAATCTGATTCTCTGGGGTCTTGTGAGCTTAGCCTTTCTTCACTTCAAAAGTCCAACAACTCCATCCCTTGAATTAATATTACTCTCCTCCTCCCTCTTTCGGTCCATTTCTACTTTTGTCTCCAAACTGACTCTCTAAACTACTGAACGCAATCTCCATATGTGAAATAAATCAGCTCTTCTCTTCTACTCGTGTTAATTTTTCCTCAGTGTTCATAATGGTGATTTTGATTTCCATCATGTTTTAAAGAATGTGACTAGCACAGTAAAGAGCTCTGAGACCGTTTCTCAGCTCAGCATTAATAATGTAACATCAGGTATAGAAGTGGAGTTTTTGATGGGTTTACAAAGGATTTTGAAATCTAATATATAAAAAAGCCTTTAAATCCCTGGATACAAAAATGTACTAACACACATAAGTATTTATCAAGTATATCAAGAGCTATCCTGTGAACTTCATTTTTTAGACAATCTTGAGTAGAGGTCGACCGAAATGTGTTTTTTACTGGCCGATGCCGATATTTAGAAATCAGGGCAGCCGATGGCCGATATATGATGCCGATTTTTTTGGCCGATATTTTGACCAATTTCTCCCCCCAGCATAGTACATGGCTCAAAACTTAAGCACCTTCTCAAAACAGTTCTGAAGCATGCTTTTTGTTTATGTTTGCTGACAGACACCAGTGTTTCCCACAGACTGCAAATTAATTCTCTGCCAGCAGGAGGCGCTGTTGGAGCGGGAGATATAGCGGTTTTCCCGGTAACGGCTGTAATCAAATAAGCACTGCGCTCACAAACGCTACTTTATCAGGCATTACAGGAAAGACGAAATGAAAAGGACACCGAAGCTTTTCTGAAGACGGTCGGTTCTTTTCAAAGATACATTCATATAAAAACACCCGCGCTGCATTTTAATTTTGAAACGCGCAGTGCTCAGTTTATTCAACAAAGTATAAGCCTTTTGGAAAATCTATTTACTCAATGTATGGGAAACACTGGACACTGCTATAAGTCAAATGGCCAAGTGATAACAAAAATAAAAGAGTTCACACATAATACACAGCCCGCTGCTCATAACTGCTTAGAGTGCACTGGCCACGAGCGATGACATCGTGGATGCTATTGTCGGACCCACACACACATTTCACGAG
This sequence comes from Sinocyclocheilus grahami, assembly GCF_001515645.1. Classification (NCBI taxonomy): domain Eukaryota; kingdom Metazoa; phylum Chordata; class Actinopteri; order Cypriniformes; family Cyprinidae; genus Sinocyclocheilus; species Sinocyclocheilus grahami. The sequence goes on along the minus strand of NW_015505187.1, from coordinate 4,465,144 downwards.
GAAAGTTAACGTGCATGTTATAATCAGCCCAGAAGTTTCGTCTGAACTGCATGTGTTTCTACTTTCACATGCAAATGACTTGTTGCACTTATGAATATGATAACTGCTAATATGATAGCATCAATTCTAGTAGGGTAAAACGTAATTATGCTTTTGAAATGGTCTGTTTTGCCCTGCCATCATTAGCTGAAGCTGTGTGTGAACAAGAACTGGCTGCCCCATGTCTCACGCAGCCAGAGAGAGATTCTCCGGCGTTCCGCAACAACGCTTAGCTGCCTGCAGACACGCCTGCCTGTAAATCGGCCTAATTTGCAGCAAAATCGGCTGATGCCTCTAATCTTGAGCATTCCTACCACAGTGTTATTTCCACTGCATCAGATTATGTATTGAGTTTATTAGCTGTTTTAATAAAATGTAGGTGTTATTTGTCAAATCTACTTTTTTAATAACTCTAAATATATCTGAAATATATTATATTTAAATCATTTTTATTGTAGTAATATTTTGCAATATTACTGTTTACTGTATTTTAGAATTAGAGACTTCTTTATAAAAAAAATTTAAAAACTTACATCCAGAAGAAACACTCATATTATCATGGAATTGTGTTTCAGAAAGAAGTATGGCAGACTTGATCAACTTACAGTAAATGCAAAGAAACACTTAAATGTATGATCCAGAAATACAAATATTAGCAGTGTGATGTTTATTATTCTACTGTTATTGTTTTTAAATCCATATTTATGAGTTACAGCTGTTGCGCGCTGCAACATCATGTCAGGTAGTGACCCAGGGAGAATTGAAGGCGTACTCAACCAGATGCCCTGCTCTCCTCTAGAGCCTGTTCATCCCAGGGGAGCCGTGGCACTTTCACTCAGTCTGTAAACATAGAACAGCACTCGCTCGTTTGAGCAACAGTTTGTGTGTGGTGTTGTACAGGTGTCGGTGTCCTGGCTGAATGGACTTTTGAGTTTTGTTGGTTTGTTTGCGGAGACAAGATTTCCACTGACTAAGCAATGTGAACACCACACTCACAGTAGTAAGATATTATGAACACTTCACGTTTACCTTGTCATCTGACTAGTCATCTAAGTACATACCAGACTTATTTTTCCAATTTTTATATATTCTTATTTTTATATAAAGCTAATTATAATTACTACTATGTGTGTAGATTAGGGTATTGATGGTTTAGGGACATGTCCATATAAAAAAATTAGCTTTTTTATGTATGTATATGTAGGCCTGTATATACTTCCATACTCACTACTGTTAAAAAGTTTGCAAAGACCCGCCCCACCTGGTTTCTGTTGCTATGTCCGACAAGCAATGGCGCTCATGTCACAAATCATGTTCTCAAGCAGTGAAAAATACATTGTGGAGCAAAGAGGAAACTGACAACATGCCGACAGACAAGACAGAGCAGGTCACTTTTGTTATGAAACAAAGTCTCAGCTTTCAAATTTTGTCATTTTTTTAAAAGAAATTCAAAGAATAAATACTGTTTTGTGGCTCTTTAATGTGTCATGACATCACTGTAGCGCCTCAGTTCAAGCGGCATGTGAACCGATCATCTCTTCCTCTTTACTAGTTAAAGCATAACATAAACATGAATGAACATCAGAAGGTATCTTGCTTCAACCATGGAAATATATCAATGCACTAGTGTTAATTTTGTCAGCTATTTTCACTTTAGTCTTAGTCGCAGGCTTGTTAGTTTTTATCATATTTAGTCAACCTGATTCTATTTAGTTTTAGTCAAGTTTTAGTCGACCAAAAAAAGTCTCAACATTTTAGTCTAGTTTTAGTCCAAGAAAACCTGAAGTATTTTAGTCTAGTTATAGTCAATGAAAACGTGACATTTTAGCAATAAGATTATTATTAATTAACCGTTCAGCAGTATTAATTTTGGCAGCCATATTTAATTTAGTCTAAGTCTTACTCAAATGTACATTTTAATTATCATATTTAGACAAACTTGTCCAGTTTTTGTTTATTCAATGAAATGTATGAGCATTTTAGTCAGGTTTTTTAGTCAATTAAATATTAGTCACATTTTCGTCATTCTGTATAATGGTTAAACTGATAAAAAAATATATATAATCGTAATGATTGCTGTCATTTGAGACATTTACTTTTGCATTTCAGGTATTGCACTTTCTCCAGTAAGCACAAATCAATAGAATGTGGACACACTCATGGTGTATTTTCCCTCATCTAGTGTACTGATTTATTATAGGCTTTTTATTGTATAAATCAACACCAAAGACTTATGCAATCTCTCTGTCTACATTATGAAAACAGCTAAAACAAATGAAAAATATTATAACAGTGAGATTCCTAGTAATTCCATTAATTCCATAATTGCTGTAGTCTACTTCTCTATTAAGACAACAGCGGTTGAGTAAGTGTATTTATTCAGCGATCACAATCTCAAACAATATAGTGAGATCTCATGACAGAACACTGACCAGTTAATGACACTTTCATTTAGATTGCTAAACTCCAGCTTGTTTGTTTTTCAGATCATCTGCACTTCCTCAATGAGGAGTGAGCGCATGGTTGCCAGATTGCTTAAAAAAAGCAAAACACACCAGGCGGAAAATGTATGAATTTAACAGCGAAACTCTGATTAGGAGATTAAAACTCTTCTGGCAACCGCACTCATGAAAGCTCGCGTAGTAGAGGCCTGTAGAGCAGTCGGCAATAACATTTTGTCTCCTTTTTTTGACGAAAATAAAAATAGGTTTGGTAAAGTTTTTATCTTTTTGAATACGTCTTATTTCGTCAACGAAATTGCATGTTGGTATAGTCTTAGTTTATTGACCTTATTGTCGTCTCGTCTTCGTCTCGTCTTAGTCATGGGAAAAAAGCTCGTCAACGAACATTTTTCGTCATAGTCTTCGTTAACGAAATTAACACTACAATACACTCCGTTTTTCAAGTTCATGTCCACCGATGTTAATCTACTCTCCTGTCTGGTTTGTTTGTTGAACAAAATGGCAGATTTGGCATTATGATTGGTCAGATCGCCTGTCAATCAAACTCCCGGCGAATTGTCAATTATGTTTTTTTTTTAATTCAGTAGGATACATATACAGTAATTGATCAAAAGAAATAGATTTATATTTCAAAATTGATAATTGGTGTTCTTTTGAACTTTCTTCTCGTCATTTTGGAATCCCGAAAAAAAAATGTATCATGGTTTCCACAAAAAATACTTGGCAGCAAAATCATTTTCTAATTTTTCTGGAGCACCAACGTTATTAAAATAGAAAATTAACCATTATCACACTGTTTACTATGATTTTAGATAAGCCTTTTCTTTCAGAAACATGAAAAAGTATTACAAATCCTAAACATTTGATCCATACTCTGTATTCCTATTTAATTTTTTTTCAAACTTAACTACTGTTAAAAACAATACTACAATCTTAATTACTACACACCAAGCCTAAAGGCCATTGCACACTGAGTCCGAAATTTTTGCACGTTGAAAAATAAATATAACCTCACGCTGTGTCAATTACGTTTACACACTGCCTCCAAAACTTTCATCCGTCATAAAAACAATTTGTATCGGGTTCGATTTTGTGCGTCTTTCGCATCCGTGGCAAGCATTTTGAGAGGCGTTTTGACAATTCAGAGCCACCGTACAAGCAAACGCCAAAATCCAGAATGGCGATTGTGAAGTTCATCTACTTCGTCTCGCAGCACAAAGCACTGTGAAGATCCTTGCACACTGAGTTCACAGTATATATACCCGTAATAATCTTGCTGCTTCTTAATAACGAGGGGGAACTCTCCTTCCTCTCTATATCTCAGGATTGGATGGACCCAGTATTTCCTTTCTTTTTAAGAAGCGAGAGGACAACAAAATCATCCTCACTGCTTGAAGACTCCATTTAGTACTGTTTTGCTCATTTTTTCGCAACGGATTAATTAATACACATCGGACTCAGTGTGCAAGGTTTCTGTGTGTGACAAATTTTTAGGATGACGAATAAGAAAAAAACGCATATGAAAATTTCGGACTCAGTGTGCAAGGACCTTAACACTACCCCAAAAATACTTTTTTTTCTTACTTTGAGAATCAATAAACATTATTTTTGAATCACTTTAATGTCATGTTGCCGGAAGTCCCTAAAATATGTGTCTGCAGAGGCAGCTCACTTCTGGAAGCAATTTTGTCCCCAAAGAATAACTACAGTAAACACCCACTGGAAAAAAGTGCCTTGCTTATTGCCTGAGAGGCTGATTAACAACATGCAGGAAACTGCATCTTTCTCCGTTCCTCCAGTTGTGACATGGTGGTGGCAGAGCTTACATTATAAACTTTCAAATGTCAATTATGCATCAAATGTCTGATTGGTTGCAGATAATTATTACGGCACCCCGAAGCCCCCGGCAGAGCCCAGCCCACTGCTGCTGAATGTAGCTGAGCAGCTGTTGCCTGGCGCTACACCCAGATCCCAGGGCAAACGCAGACGTAACAAGTCCGTCAGCAACATGGAGAAGGCTGGCATTGAGCCACCCGAGGAGGAAGAGGAGGAGAGGCCCGTCATCAACGGCAACGGAGTGGCCATCACCCCAGGTGAGGAGCTCTCAATTTAAGAAGAGAGATCTTGTCATGTGCTGTGACCTCAGATCAGGGTTACTAGCATAGAGATGATTACCGTGAGGCCACTAGGTGCATCATCATAGCAACCGCCTCCACTCTAAATGATCTCATAGTAACCACTGTTGTCAGGGCAATAGCCTAGCAACTGTCGCGCCAGCATGTTATCACACGTTCCTTGTTTTTGCGCTCCATAAGAGAGGCTCTGCGGGGCAGAAACGTGCATCAAGTCTGGATGTACTGAAAAAACCTTTTGTTTTCTTCTGGCTTTAATACAGCAGCATGACATAGTGATTTAGAATCTAACACAGTGAGAGAATTGTTGACATGTAGTAATATAAAGAACTGCCAGAGGAAAATGTATTGCTCAGATCTTTCATAGCTCAGTGCACTTAAATTCAACATGAAATCAAAACTGACCCTATTTGCCTTCTTAATACAAGTTCCTGGTCTTATTGGGCATGATTCATCAGTCCATGTTATTTGAAAGAGGGGAAAAATCTGAAACTTTCAGTTAACATTGCCTAGACTGGAAATAATGTTAACCAAAGGCCAAATATCTGTTTAGGCATTGTTTTCCAAGGTTTTCTGAATTCTTGTCTGTTTTAATTGAATGTTGATATAGTGATGTTTATGGCAATAATGAAGATAGATTTCAAATAAGTGGGGGACCCTAAAGGGATTGTTAACCCCCAAAAAATACAAAATTGTACCTCCATTGAACTTCCACTCCAACTTTGATGCTTCCAAAAGTACATCAAGACATCGCAACAGAAATCCATATGAACTGAGCTCTTTAATCCAAGTCATCTCCTTTAAATGTTGAAGAGATTTAATTTAGGCTGTTTTCCACATATAGACCTCAATGCACATACTGTCAGGGTGGGGGTAGAGGATGGAGCGAGGACTCAGTACTCCAGAGAAAGGGCTTTTATTGATAATAAAAAAAAAAAAAACAGCAACAAAAACTACCCCGTGGGAGAAAAACAGGCTGGCAAGGCAAGGCAAGATCTGGACACAACACATCCAGGGAGAGATGAAGACGAACTGACGCAGGACTGCAAACACAAGGAGAATAAATGGAGAGCAAGTGAGGAGGGGTAACGAGGGACCACATGTGGGGCAAATTAACTAATCAGGTAACAAGATGGGAGGGGTCAAGACAATTGACATGAGCACACCGAATCAAAGACAAAAAGCCATGTGCTCACACAAAACAAAACACAAGCACATGGCCAGCAAAACAAATCACAAGCCATGTGCTAGAACAAACGGGAGGGTTGAGCCATGGAGGCTCAGGCAGACCAGAAATCCCGGGGAGCCTGGGCGGGACCAGAGGAACAGACCAGGGAGGCTCCGGCTTAACAAGACCCCCGGCGGCCCACCAGGGCGGAGCCGGAGGGAGCTTGGCAGGCAGGAAGGGTGGAGCCCGTATCAAGGAGGGAGCCGGCATCAGGGCAAGGTGCTTGGGTGGGGCCGGCAGGGCAAGGATCCTGGGCGGGGCCGGCAGGGCAACGAGCCTGGGCGGGGCCGGCAGGGCAAGGAGGCTGGGCGGGGCCGGCAGGGCAAGGAGCCTGGGCGGGTCTGGGACGGCCTCCAGGCCAGTAGCAGCGGGCTCCGGGATGGCCTCCAGGCCATGTGGGAGGGAGGAAGCCCTTCTCCTCCTCCTCCGTCTCCGAGAGCGGGGCACTGCCACTTCGTCGGCCACCTCTTGGGGCGCAGCCGCCTCTTCGGCCGTCACAGGGACCACTGCAGCCTCTCCAGCCATCACTGGGGGCGCTGCAGCTTCTTCGACCGCTTCCGGGGGTGCTGCGGCCTCTTCGGCCAGAGGGTTCCCCTGACGGGCTAGGAACTTGATGAACCCCTCAAATGACAGGTGATCCAACCCTCTCATCCTCCACCAGTTGAGGGGCTCATCAAGGGAGTAGTTGAAGAGGTCCTTGAGGGCCGCATCATTAAACCCCAACCCCTCTGCAGCAACGCTGAACTCCAGGGCAAAATTCCTCACGTCAGCCCCCTGTTGACGGAGGGAGCTCAAGGTGATACGAGTGTCAGGGCTCTGTCACAAAACTATGAATTACACTAGACCGAAGTGACAGAACCCTGACACATACATGGAGCAAATCAAATATGGTAAATGGAAACTCACCTGTACTTGCTTGACGTGTGAGAAAGTGCCTTAAACATGTACAGATAAGATTTACATTATTTGAATTTTATTTGTGTTTTAAAGATGAATGAAAGATTTATGAGTTTGGAACAAGACAATGCTGAGTAATTGATGACAGAATTACAGAATGTTCATTTTTGGGGTGAACTAACCCTTCAGCCTCCACATCCTAGTCAAAAAAGTGGGTAAATATTATTTCACTCAGAAATACATCACTTTATGGACATGAAATTAGTTGCAAATTGAGTTTAATGTTGACTTTAATGGAGTTCTCAATTATTGACTAAAGTGTCAACTTTGTCTTTCACGGTGTTGGGGAGTACCTAGTTAAATGTAACGGAATTACGTAATTTAATTACAAAATAAATGTAACTGTAATCTGTTGCAGTTACTGAGAAAGTCAAGTCAAGTCACCTTTATTTATATAGCGCTTTTAACAATACAGATTGTGTCAAAGCAACTGAACAGCATTAATTTAGGAAAATAGTGTGTCAATAATGCAAAATGACAATAGTAACCGCTAATTTTTCAGTTAAAGACAGTTCATCATTGAATTCAGTGATGTCAACATCCAGCTCAGTTTAAATAATATCTTTGCAATCATGTCAACGATAACGCTGGAAATGAAGTGTCCCCAACTAAGCAAGCCAGAGGCGACAGCGGCAAGGAACCAAAACTCCATCGGTGACCGAATGGAGAAAAAACCTTGGGAGAAACCAGGCTCAGTCGGGGGGCCAGTTCTCCTCTGACCAGACGAACCAGCAGAACGGAAAAATCAATTTAAGACGTAATAAAACAGACGATGAACAATATTAGCAGCAATTATTATATGATGCAATCAAACTTATAGCAAAATGTGGTAGTTCTGCATGTTGTTTCAGGGTTGGCATCATCTGAGGTCCTCTGAGGGGTTGCATCATCTCTTCTCAGGTGTTCTGGATCCAAAAAACTGTGTAATTAAATTACAGTTACTTATGAAAAAGTTAATGATTACAAAAGGGGGTTACATCTGAATATTTTCACACACATGCAGATTTAATTCATTTCTTTCCCAAACTGCATTGACTGCTCTAAAATATGAAACATCAATGTTTCAGGAGTTTGTGTATATGCTTTATTATATATGTTGTGTAGCTATATGCTTTATTTTTTAAATTAACTATTTTTAAGGCATTGTTAGATGCCAGTGTTTCCTGTCATAGTTATGCAAAGATTTGATTTCAAAAACAGTAGCTATTAAACTATATCTTATTTAAGCTTAGAATGATCTCAAAGTAAAAAGAGGTGCTAAAGTCTGATTTTGTGGTGGCTGTGCTTTAAAATTCAATTATTATCATCTTAATTCAAGTGGTGAAGGATTTTGAAAGTCTGACAGTAATCAGTGTTGAGTATCACTGTAAGGTTAACCCTGCCTGGTTTACATGCTTGAAAATGATTAACAGTTTAGAAAAAGTTTTGGGGGAAAAAATTGAAATTGAAATTTAGAAAAGTAATCAAATGTAATCAGTTACATTAATAAAGTAATTGAAATAGTTACACTACTTCTTACATTTTAAATAGGGTATTGTAATCGGTAACCTATTATATTTCCAAAGTAACTTTCCCAACACTGGTCTTTCAAAGTTTCTCTTAAAATTCTTTAAGAAATAGAAACCAATAAGACACATTTTGACAGCAAGTAAGAGTATATAATTAAGCTATGCTATCAATGTGGATAGCTCAAATAATGTGGCCTTGGGATTTTATGTGAAATGTTTGAGTTATTATTGAAATCTAACTTTTCATTGCATGCTTTGGTATCTTGCGATATCTGAGCACAGTTTGAAATTTTGATTAAATGTCTGAGGAGACACATTGTTATGAGATAAGAATATTCCTTATTTCTGTTGTGCACCATCTTAGATGTACTGTTTCTGTATTTACAGTAGCCTATATATATATGGTTTTCATATATATATATATATATATATATATATATATATATATATATGGTTAAATTTATCCACCATTGGCAAGTGTGGCAAAAAGACGCTGTTTTTAAATGTTGTCTAGATAGACAGCTCACTAGGTTTCAGAACAGAGCTTGTGTGTGTGATTGAGTGAAACTGTCCTTTCATTTTTCAGTTGATTAAAACATCAGTACTGCTGAATGTTATGGGATTCGGTGTCTTTTTCTTTCGTCTCTCCCTCTCTCTTCCCCTCGATCTCTCCTTTGGGACCTCCAACCTCCATAACTCAAACTAGGACACGTTCGGCTCTCTATTTTTTTCCCCTCTCTTCTTTTCTCTGGCTTTCTCACTGCAGACTCCATTTCACCGTCTCAGTCCGGCTAACTCCATCTCTGTCTGTTCTTCCATCATTTCTTACAGTCTTCTGTTTTTCTTTTTCTAACATGCCCCTCTTACAGTGACCTGCTTTTCAATTCTCTCAGAAACTCCCAATCTCAGTTACATCTCCCTCTCTTATAAATATTTTCTCTGTCTGTCTCGCTCACATTCACCGGTTTTCTCTTTAGTCTTGGACTCTGAGTTTCACCAGCCGTGCCGATAAAAGTTGGAGACGTCTCGCAGAATATAGCGCTGGATTATTGTAAATTTGACAGCTTCTTTTTATAAGCGTAGCTTCTCTTGGTGATTATTCTGTTGAATTATATTACACCGTTTTCATCTTTTTTTATCCACTTCTACTGTCTGATTCTTTTTAATTGATTGAGGTGTTTGAATCAGAGATGTAGGTCTGCAGTTTCTCTTGTTATAATGTTATAGATTTAGTGAGGCGTTTTGCAGTTTAAACAGTTTAGCAAAGTATCCTAAAGTACATTTACTGTTTTAAACTTTTCATTATGATATTGCTGAAAGTTTAATGATTAAATAAAGCATTAGTTTTAGAATTAGACTTCTGTTAAAAGCTATTTTTCTTGCATTTTTTCAGAGTCCAGTGAACATGAAGACAAGAGTACGGATGCCTCAGGAGAGATGCCCACCACATGCCCCTCCGAAACCTCCACAGATGCCCCTAAAGAAGAGACCGAACCACCAAAATCACCTCTCAAACCAGATGAGAATGACGAGTTGGGTCCTCTGCCAGATAATTGTGAGATGGCTTACACTGAGAAAGGAGAAGTGTACTTCATAGAGTGAGTATCTATATCGGTCTGTTTTTCAGCTAATTAGAATTAGAATGATAAAATATAATCAGCAGCATTGTTTAAAGGTGCATTCAGTACTTTTTTACCCAGAGAGTTAAATGAATGTGAATAGTAATTTTGAAAAAATATGTAAAATCATGAACATTAAGCAGTACACCTAATGGGAGCCATGTTGAGATCCCATGACCAGCTAGATATATTAAATATATGTCTATTTTATAATATGCACTGCATATGTATAATTAATAGTATTTTTGTAATGTATTTTATTATAAAATCCAATATATATATATATATATACAGTGGGGCAAAAAATTATTTAGTCAGCCACCAATTGTGCAAGTTCTCCCACTTAAAAAGATGAGAGAGGCCTGTAATTTTCATCATAGGTATACCTCAACTATGAGAGACAAAATGAGAAAAAGAAATCCAGAAAATCACATTGTAGGATTTTTAAAGAATTAATTGGTAAATTCCTCGGTAAAATAAGTATTTGGTCACCTACAAACAAGCAAGCTTTCTGGCTCTCACAGACCTGTAACTTCTTCTTTAAGAGGCTCCTCTGTCCTCCACTGGTTACCTGTATTAATGGCATCTGTTTGAACCCGTTATCAGTATAAAAGACACCTGTCCACAACCTCAAACAGTCACACTCCAAACTCCACCATGGCCAAGACCAAAGAGCTGTCAAAGGACACCAGAAACAAAATTAT
>NW_015505187.1:4443754-4454104 GCF_001515645.1 Sinocyclocheilus grahami | reverse complement strand
GTGTTGCCCAGCGACAGCCTCAAAACATTACTGCTCTAGAGGAGATCTGGATGGAGGAATGGGCCAAAATACCAGCAACTGTGTGTGAAAACCTTGTGAAGACTTACAGCAAACGTTTGACCTCTGTCATTGCCAACAAAGTGTATATAACAAAGTATTGAGATGAAATTTTGTTATTGACCAAATACTTATTTTCCACCATAATTTGCAAATAAATTCTTTAAAAATCCTACAATGTGATTTTCTGGATTTTTTTTTCTCATTTTGTCTCTCATAGTTGAGGTATACCTATGATGAAAATTACAGGCCTCTCTCATCTTTTTAAGTGGGAGAACTTGCACAATTGGTGGCTGACTAAATACTTTTTTTCCCCACTTGTATATATATATATGTATTTCAACAACCCACATGGTTTCCCCGCAGAACTGGGCTACTTTTAAACTGTTGCTGCAGGTTGCATATTTTTTCCCTATATTTGACTGACATGCTTGTATTGAAAATTTTTATATTGCACCAATGATTAAACTATGCTAGATGATTATTTTAGTGAGAGAAGGGCCCTGGTAGTGAGCCTCCTATGAGTTCCTTTATGAAAACAGATGATTACTACTATATTGTGATTTTCAAGTTGGAGTAAACATAAAAATAACATAAAAATGACTGTAAAACATGTATTTTAGTTATGGAAGTGGCATGAGTTTTGATATTTGAGTTATGGTCACTGGGCTAGTTTTGGGCCTTTTATTTGAAAGTATCTGAGACTTTCAGTGGCCTAGGTCAACTGTGAATATAATGGAATCAGTTGCTGATAATTTTATCTTTAGTATGATCTGACATGACTGCCATATTGGCCAACATGAAACGAAATTTACTGAGTGCACCTTTAAAAAATTTATGGAAATCATTGGAGCTGTTTATTGCATGCATTGTTCAGACCATATTGAGCCTTGGTGCTCATGCAAGATATACAGGTTCTGATTCTGTAACATCTGTTGATTCCATTTCCATTCTTTCTCTACTCGGTCAATGAAAGATTTTTTGTTGTTGATTGTTTTGTCACTTTTCATTTCTTTTCTTTTTTGTTTTGTTTTTTAATAACCATGACCAGACCTTGTCCATGCCCACATGCTGTTTATTAAATGAGTTAATAGAGTTTTATTTAGAGCCTAAATCACTAAAATGAATCTAAATCAGATATCGGCACAAACATGGATCAAAACCACTATTATCCAACCACCTGAATCATTTCTTTTAAATGTGAAAAGTGTGTTGGACTGCACAGTACATCTGAATATACGCCCAGTTATAAAACTCTTTTCATCATTCGATTTATGGATGAATCACTGTTGTTATGATCAATACAATTTTACACAAACATCTCTGTTTAAACTTGTTTCCATAGATCATAATAGTGCAACATTAATTGCACCATACTTTTTAATTTCAGCCCAGAAGATTAGGGACATCCATAAATGAATCATCCATTTGTTCATAAATACATAGATTGTCATTATATAATATCTATTCATATAAATTAAATTAGTAAAAAGTATTTATAAATATACACGCTTTGATTGATTTTCTATGTCCCTTGCTAGGAATGTCTTGTATTGAAAAATTGTATATTGCACCAATGATTAAACTATGCTAGATGATTATTTTAGTGCGAGAAGGGCCCTGGTAGTGAGCCTCCAATGAGTTCCTTTATGAAAACAGATGATTACTACTATATTGTGATTTTCAAGTTGGAGTAAACATAAAAATAACATAAAAATGACTGTAAAACATGTATTTTAGTTATGGAAGTGGCATGAGTTTTGAGTTATGGTCACTGGGCTAGTTTTGGGCCTTTTATTTGAAAGTATCTGAGACTTTCAGTGGCCTAGGTCAACTGTGAATATAATGGAATCAGTTGCTGATAATTTTATCTTTAGTATGATCTGACATGACTGCCATATTGGCCAACATGAAACGAAATTTACTGAGTGCACCTTTAAAAAGTGTATAGAAATCATTGGAGCTGTTTTTTGCATGCATTGTTCAGACCATATTGAGCCTGCAATTGGTGCTCATGCAATATATACAGGTTCTGATTCTGTAACATCTGTTGATTCCATTTCCATTCTTTCTCTACTCGGTCAATGAAAGATTTTTTGTTGTTGATTGTTTTGTCACTTTTCATTTCTTTTCTTTTTTGTTTTGTTTTTTAATGACCATGACCAGACCTTGTCCATGCCCACATGCTGGTTATTAAATGAGTTAATAGAGTTTTATTTAGAGCCTAAATCACTAAAATGATCTAAATCGGCACAAACATGGATCAAAACCACTATAATCCAACCACCTGAATCATTTATTTTAAATGTGAAAAGTGTGTTGGACTGCACAGTACATCTGAATATACGCCCAGTTATAAAACTCTTTTCATCATTCGATTTATGGATGAATCACTGTTGTTATGATCAATACAATTTTACACAAACATCTCTGTTTAAACTTGTTTCCATAGATCATAATAGTGCAACATTAATTGCACCATACTTTTTAATTTCAGCCCAGAAGATTAGGGACATCCATAAATGAATCATCCATTTGTTCATAAATACATAGATTGTCATTATATAATATCTATTCATATAAATTAAATTAGTAAAAAGTATTTATAAATATACACGCTTTGATTGATTTTCTATGTCCCTTGCTAGGAATGTATCTGTGTTCAATCTTCAAACTGTGACTGTACAGTACTGTATTTTTCCACAGGGACAGTAGTTATTTTCTGTTGTATCGTTTATAACAGAAGCTGTATGTGAGTGACTCTGAATGATGCGAGGACAGTCTGTCACTGCTTCATGAAACACCACATGCACACATACACAGTTTGCTCTGGCCCACACAGTGTGACTATTGACGATTTAATGGAGTTGTCAAGCAGCCAATGGCGCCTTGTTTTTCTCGATCTCCCTCACAGACGGAGCGTCTTTAATTCTCAAACTGTAGACACTTCTCCATATGTCTATCTCTCACCATGCACACACACACACACACACACACATACTGGACCAGATTAATCACGACAAAATGTCTCTGTACATGCATTTAGTCACATTTAAACTCCCAAAGCAACCAAACATAAGCTGCGGAAATGCACTGTGCCAATACAAAGTCCTTTGATATGCTTTTATATTAAATCAATTTTCTGTAAGAGAGAGATGAATCATAAAGAGACACCGGGGAGGAAGACACAAATTGAAAGACGGAGACACAAGGGCAGAAGTGTGGAGTGTCATAGAGAGCGAGCACATCAAAGGTGCACCATCTTTTCGCCCCTGGCTGCAATTTCTCTGGCCAGTCGCTTGGCTGAGTGCCGTCAGTCGTGTCCCATCACTGAGACAGTCGAGTCTACCTTTCTCCCACTGATCTCAGAGCTGTTTCTTCTGCTACTTTAGACAAAATGTGTCTCAGGGAGGAATACACTAAGCCCCAAAACATACTGAATGTGTGTGAATGCATAGTATGCATGAACAAAAATGCTTCTTGCTTGTGTTCGGAAATGTGTCAGATGCAATTAATAATACAACATATGTTTTTGGAAGTATAGTGTTGCTGTCGAGCATCATGGCAAGCTGTTTTGTTTTGTTTTTAGTTTAGTTTTTTTTTGTTTGTTTTTGTTTTGTTTTTAGTTTACATTTTTTTGTTTTTAGTTATTTTTAGTTGTTGTGTTTTGTTTTGTTAAACCATGACTTTGTGATTAGTGTCAGACAAGGTCAATGCCCATATGCTCCTTTTTTCTTTTGTTTTGTTTTGTTTTGCTTTGCTTTTTGTCATGGTTTAACAAAAAAAAAAACAATTGTTTTGTTTTGTTGTGTGTATGTGTGTTTATTTGTTTGTTAAGCCATGACTTTGTGATTAGTGTCAGACCTTGTCAGTGCCCAAATTTTGTTTTGTTTTGTTTTGTTTTTGTTAAACCATGACTTTGTGATTAGTGTCAGACGTTATCAATGCCCAAATGCTCAAGACTATGCTGTGCCTGTGCTCATGTAAAAGATGCAGCAACATCTTACAATCCTGTTTATTTTTGATTGCATTTAATTTGTAGCATTTCATAGCAATCAACAGCATTTAAATCATTTTCACATCAAAAATCATATCAAAAGCTGGCATCCACAAACAATCAAAAATGAAATGGTGTTGTGCAAACCCATCCTAGCCCTTATGCTAATGTAAAACAGTATTTTACCTGGAAAACAAAAAAGAAGTTGAAGTGTTTGGAGTCATGACTGGGTAAAAGAGGGAATTCGTGGACTGCTTATACTTCAGTGCTAACTCAATATAATTGTAACTAATGGATGTAGCATTAATTAGCATAATTGGCTAATTAACAAGATGTTAATGTTGTATGAAATAGAGAGAAGGTAGAATCAACATTTTAAAAGGATCTCTCTCACACACACGCACACGCTCACATTTGCGTCATCAGTTGCTGTAATCTTATTGGCTCTTCCCTACATGGCAGTCATAGGAGCAGTCACGCCGCAGGACTATGACTCAACATTTCAGATGCTGTCAGAACTTTGTTGGAGGCTAAGATTAATTTCAAAGGCAATTAATTAGCCATTGGTAAGCATGTTACACTAAGCCACCAAAATCTGCCAATTTTGCCAAATCTTTCAAAAGAAATCTTTATTATGACTGCTGAATTTGGTCTCAGATGACACAATTGTGAGGAAAAAAGAACTGTGTACTAAACAGTTTAGTAAAATCGCCGCTCATGTTCGGTTCTCCTCCCTTATACAATGTCACTCACATCTTCCTCGCCATCTCTCTCCTCCTCCTCTCTTTCTTGCTGTGCTAATGAGAAGCTTACAGCTAATTAAAAGTATCGACTGCCATTTTGTTAAGCTAAACTTTTTTTCTCACCCTCGTTTAGAGAGGAGATCTCCAGAGAGTTCCTTTCAGTCTCTCTCGTCTCCTCAGCATGATGATTTACAGTAGCAGTTTGCAGCACTCTCATCTCTCTCTCTTCTTCATCTCTTTTCCTTTTCTGCTCCATTTCTCTCCTCTCCAGCCACAATACGAAGACGACGTCCTGGTTGGACCCCCGGCTTGCGAAGAAAGCGAAGCCCCCTGAAGAATGCAAAGAGAATGGTTAGTGCGGTTATCTTTCATTTCTCTCTATATGTTTTGAGTCTGTTTGTTTGACTCTCCAAATGGTGGAGTTTGGATGGCCAAAGAGAAATCTTTAAATCTACTGAAATAAAGCAACTAGCCACAAGAGGCTGTGTTTTAGTGATTTTACCACAGTTATGAAGTGTTGTTAGGCAAAATGTGAAGCAGAAATGGCTTATTGGTTTTATAAAACTGCAAAAAAAAAAAAAATCCCTAAAATTCTTTCATTAAGTAATATAGCTCATTAGCCTAACTGCAGGCTGTTTATGGTTGCTTAGAGCATAAAAATCAAAAATCTTTTATATGACATTTATGTAACTTCAGTATACTATAGGCTATCAATATGTTTCTTTCGAGTCAAACCTTTCTTTTATTATTGCTAAGTAAAATCATGCAGCCTTTGCTATTGTTTTTTTCGAAGCAATTGGACAATTTTGTTTGGCAGACAGTGTCAAATAATCTCATAGACATGGAAGAAAGGTCCAGAGCTGTATCTAGAGACAAGAATATTCTAGAGCAGGGGTAGCCAGCACTGTTCCTGTAGGGCTACCATACTGCTGCGTTTAACTCCAACCCTAATCAAATACCAATACAACTAAACCAGTTAATCAAGTTGTTCAGGATTACATGAAATCACAGCAAGGTGTGTTGGACAGGGTTAAACCTCAAGTCTACAGGAAGATAGCCCTCAAGGAGCAGGGTTAGCGACCCTATTGTAGAAATTTGGGTTTAAACTCCTTGATGTGGACTGGTGAACAAGCACCTAAGCCAATCAGAACAGTGCTTGCCAAACTGGTCCTGTAGCCCCTCAAGAGAGCACACTTTGAATGTCTCCATCATCTAACACACTGGATTCAACACTTCAGCTCATAAGTAGAGACTACAAGAGCTAAATTGAGTGTGTCCGATAACACATCCGACACATCCGAAATATGCAGTGGTGTACACTACTATTACCTTAGCAGCACAAAACACCATAGAAACCCCAACCACAACACCCTAGGCTACGTCTACATTAATCTGGATACATTTGAAAAGAGGGTTTTAATTTCAAAACACTCTCCGTCCACACTTGCATTTTCCAAAAGTTTCTCATCCACACTGAAACGTCGGGAAAACGTTAAATTCACCTTACCGTGCATGTGTAAAACATCATAAAAAGCTCACTGAGATGATACAGACAGAATAGACATAAGTTTTCACGTAATTCTTCTGGCAGGATAATTTTATTTATGAAAATATCCCACCATTCACTGGCGTACAGCACACACTCACTCACTATTATATGTTTAATCTAATATGTTTTGCCACAGGATAGTAATTATGAGTAAATTTTCTGTCATCTTTGCAGGACTGTAATACGAAGAGTGTACAAAGTAACATATCTTTAGCAACAATTAGTGCATTTACATGCACCCTCTTAATGCGATTATAATGAGATTTTGGAAATATTGCAATTAAACTTTACCTCATGTAAACGCAATACTTCAATCTAAATAATGCGATTAAGCTCATAATCGCAGCAAGCATAATCATATTAAGCATAATCGGCGTATGCCGATTTTAATCTAAATATACAGGCATGTAAACATCATAATGCGATTACGTCCTTACTCTGATTATTGGAAATAATCGCATTATTCGTGCGCATGTAAACGTAGTCTTGTGAAAGTAGCACATAACAGGCACAATAGCGGTATAAACATAGATATCTACACTCTTAAAAGTAAAGGTGCTTCACGATGCCATAGAAGAACCTTTTTGTCTAAATGGTTCCATAAAGAACCTTTAACATCTGAAGAACCTTTCTGTTTCACAAAAGGTTCTTTGTGGTGAAAAAAGGTTCTTCAGATTATAAAAAGGTAAGAAAGAGATGGTTCTTTTAAGAACCTTTGACTGAATGGTTCTTTGTGGAACCAAAAATGGTTCTTCTATGGCATCGCTGTGAAGAACCTTTTGAAGCACCTTTTTTTTTAAGAGTGTATTGGTACAATATACGTCACATGACTAAACATGCATCATCGTTTTCGAAATATTCTATTTTCACAGTCCACATTACAATGCGAAAACGGCATTTTTAAATTTATCCACTTTGGAGAGCGTTTTCAAAAAGCTCAGTTTTCTTTCACAAAAAGGCCATCTAAGTGTGGATGAAAACATTTTCAAATGAAAACATGTTAGTGTGGACAAGGCCTCATAATGTCCTACCAACCCCCAAACAGCCTAGCAGCAGTATAACAACACCCTGGCAACCATCTACCAGTGCCATATCAACCTCTCATAAATGCTACAAACCCAATTCCAAAAATGTTGGGACACTGTACAAATTGAGAGTAAAAAAGGAATGGAATAATTTACAAATTTCATAAACTTATATTCTATTGTGAATAAAATATAAGTTTATGAAATTTGTAAATTATTCCATTCCTTTTTTACTCTCAATTTGTACAGTGTCCCAACTTTTTTGAGATGTGTTGATGCCATGAAATTTAAAATCAACTTATTTTTCCCTTAAAATGATACATTTTCTCAGTTTAAACATTTGACATGTCATCTATGTTGTATTCTGAATAAAATATTGAAATTTGAAACTTCCACATCATTGCGTTCTGTTTTTATTCACAATTTGTACAGTGTCCCAACTTTTTTGAGATGTGTTGATGCCATGAAATTTAAAATCAACTTATTTTTCCCTTAAAATGATACATTTTCTCAGTTTAAACATTTGACATGTCATCTATGTTGTATTCTGAATAAAATATTGAAATTTGAAACTTCCACATCATTGCGTTCTGTTTTTATTCACAATTTGTACAGTGTCCCAACTTTTTTGAGATGTGTTGATGCCATGAAATTTAAAATCAACTTATTTTTCCCTTAAAATGATACATTTTCTCAGTTTAAACATTTGACATGTCATCTATGTTGTATTCTGAATAAAATATTGAAATTTGAAACTTCCACATCATTGCGTTCTGTTTTTATTCACAATTTGTACAGTGTCCCAACTTTTTTGAGATGTGTTGATGCCATGAAATTTAAAATCAACTTATTTTTCCCTTAAAATGATACATTTTCTCAGTTTAAACATTTGACATGTCATCTATGTTGTATTCTGAATAAAATATTGAAATTTGAAACTTCCACATCATTGCGTTCTGTTTTTATTCACAATTTGTACAGTGTCCCAACTTTTTTGAGATGTGTTGATGCCATGAAATTTAAAATCAACTTATTTTTCCCTTAAAATGATACATTTTCTCAGTTTAAACATTTGACATGTCATCTATGTTGTATTCTGAATAAAATATTGAAATTTGAAACTTCCACATCATTGCGTTCTGTTTTTATTCACAATTTGTACAGTGTCCCAACTTTTTTGAGATGTGTTGATGCCATGAAATTTAAAATCAACTTATTTTTCCCTTAAAATGATACATTTTCTCAGTTTAAACATTTGACATGTCATCTATGTTGTATTCTGAATAAAATATTGAAATTTGAAACTTCCACATCATTGCGTTCTGTTTTTATTCACAATTTGTACAGTGTCCCAACTTTTTTGAGATGTGTTGATGCCATGAAATTTAAAATCAACTTATTTTTCCCTTAAAATGATACATTTTCTCAGTTTAAACATTTGACATGTCATCTATGTTGTATTCTGAATAAAATATTGAAATTTGAAACTTCCACATCATTGCGTTCTGTTTTTATTCACAATTTGTACAGTGTCCCAACTTTTTTGAGATGTGTTGATGCCATGAAATTTAAAATCAACTTATTTTTCCCTTAAAATGATACATTTTCTCAGTTTAAACATTTGACATGTCATCTATGTTGTATTCTGAATAAAATATTGAAATTTGAAACTTCCACATCATTGCGTTCTGTTTTTATTCACAATTTGTACAGTGTCCCAACTTTTTTGGAATCGGGTTTGTTAAAGAAACACTCAGAACACCTTAAGAACCACATTGCAATGCCTTAGCAATGTCCCACAACACTTTTGCATTGTAGTGGCAAGTTTTGCACAGAACAGCCAAGAAGACCTTAGCAACTGTCTCACAATGTCCTACCAACCACCCAATACACCCTAGCAGCCACTTTAAAAGTGCTTTATAAAACACTGAGTGGTGGTGAATTTTGCACTGGCAAACACCTCTCACATATTCTACAGCAAGTGTAACAATACAATTTTTCCTCTGGTTACTCTACACTCTACTTCTAGCACTCATAACTGTGTTTGTGAAATGATCTTGAGCTGAAGCATCTCGAAGTGAATACATTGTTAAATTAATCATGTCTGCAAGTGTATTCTCTGCTGTTTTACCTGCTTGTAAAATGATTTCTTCATCACCACCTTCTTCCCAGTTCACACGTTCGTGCACTAAAATCTAACTCCATGTTTGCGGTATAATCAACTGTGCCAGTGCATCAGGGGCTGCTTGTTAGCATGCATGTGCGAGACGTTGCATTTCACATGTCAGCGGATTCCCGCGGTTCAAAGGCCTGTCAGCCAGCGTTGTGAAAACACTCATCACTGCGGATTTGCGCGGACGCGTGCGTTGCGTAACTCGGCCGCCCTCTTTTGTTTCAAAACTGAAGGGAAGACACAGCTCTGGATGCAAATCAAAGTCGTCTGCTGTTTTCTTTAATACTGTCAAACTCATGTTCCTAGACTGTTTGTTTCCCCGTGAATATTTACCGCAGCACGGAGTGAAGTTTCCGTAGATATGCCACAGTCATCTCTCCTGTTTACCTGTCATCTCGCCTCTCTCCCTGTGTCGATGTTTCTCTCTGATGGTACGAATTCCCTGGGTTTGCTAGTGAATGAATAAGCACAACTAACATATCTCTCTGTGTCTGTCGCTCGTGTTTCATTGCATTTCATCATTTCTGAAGCCGTCACTGTCAGGAGGGAGAGAGATTTTCATCCCTGTCACGTTTAAAAGTGTTCGGCAGACAGTTACACTCAAACCATCTCAGTAATAAATGATATTTTATTTTTATTTATTTATTTTAAATTTTTACTGTTTGTTTGATCAAATAAAAAGTGATATTTATATTTTTTGTTCCTATAAAAATGACTCATCATGGGCACATCATGATTTTGTCCCTCAAAAAAAAAAATTACAATTGGTAAACAGTTACCAATCAGTCACCAAGTAAATTCTATCA
>NW_015505187.1:4442090-4443744 GCF_001515645.1 Sinocyclocheilus grahami | reverse complement strand
TTGCATTTCATCATTTCTGAAGCCGTCACTGTCAGCGAGCACCCCAAAAAAAAATAACACGCTCACATGCACCGGGAACAGGTGGAGATATGATTAGAGAAACAGATGCATGGATGGATTGATGGATGGATGTGGCTTTATCAATTGACAGCTGTGTCAATGCAAGAATTATATTTGTTTTCTCAGTGATATTGTACAAATTAGCTAAATTAATGAACAAAATGTACACGCGAAAGCCCAACAGCGTCGCATAACAGCACACAGCAGTGTGATTTTCCCCGAGATGTTTATTCATGCAAGTTGCATGAGGTGTCACAGCAATTCTGTGCCATTGTGCATTCTTAGAACGACGAAAAGCCTAATTTTCCTCTAGCTGCAACAATTGACATTGGATTTGAAATGGAATATTCTGGTTCATAAATATCCCCTGATAACAGCATTTTTTTTAGCAGATATTGCTTTCAGTTTTGTGCATTCTCTCATGAGTAATTAGTTTAGTTGCTGTCAGAAGTGGTTTTATCCCTCATAAACACTTAAAGTCACATAATTCTGTTAATTTCATTTCGAATCTTGGGTTTTAGATTAGAAAGCCAGTGATGCAGCGGGTGTTTCTAATGCCCAAAGAAAGTGATCCATTCGTCTCAATGGCTGTTGTTTGTCTGGAGAACACAAGATGCTGCAATATTTGCTTCACAGGCACTTTTAGTTAGGGTTAGGTGAAAATGGCATGTGAATGATCACTTTATATAGAGCGCCGAAATTAAAAATCCCATTTGATTTTGAAGTTGATTTTTAACAAAAACTCATAAACTGTGAGTAACGAGGTTGTTAACCGATAATACATATATTCCTTTGTTGCAGTATTTCAGCTTATTTTTTAAGAAGTCGTGTTTAACAGACCAATTCCTGGCTAAACTACATTACCCATGATTCTGCAAGGAAATCTCCACCAATCAGAGAATTGCAACTAGCAAATTGTACCAAAGAGGGCTTCCTAAAATAAATAAACACTTCTGTATATGTGTATATTTTGCAATAAGCTTAAAATATGTTGGTTCTTTATATATAATTTACAACTTTAAATCAATAGTTTAAATTTCTCCATCATTTTCAATTCCATTATGTCATGCTTCATGGGATTGGAGTTCTTTTCCTCATTAAAAATACACAGTCTTGTACCTTTTTCAAAGCTCTTTATACTAAAAGTGATTTTATCGGACTATATCCTGGTCTTAACTTGAGAATATTTGACCACAAATTGTATGTATTTCAGTTAATAAATAAATAAGAAATTCTGATTTGACAACAAATCATTTTCTTGCTGAGAAAAGCTGACCTTAGATTGAAGTGTCATAAACAATATTAATTTATCATGACTACATGAATTAATCTCACCAGGAGTTAGCTGCAAGTAAGAAGTTATAGTCTTTAATAGAATGTTCTCAACTCTCTTCCAAGCTCATAGTATGCCTGTGTGTGTTTGTTATCAGCAAAAGAAGATGTATCGAGGCATTATTGATGGGTGTTATTTTGGCAGACAGTTAAAGATGACAATGCAGAATTAAGTGTTTGTTTTTATGATAGCACACACAAACGCCATCCATCAGTGAACTTTAATGCTTGGTGAGAGTGAGTCAGTGAAGGAGGAGTAGAA
>NW_015505187.1:4371570-4441952 GCF_001515645.1 Sinocyclocheilus grahami | reverse complement strand
CAATTGGTAAACAGTTACCAATCAGTCACCAAGTAAATTCTATCAATGTATTTACCAAAACCACTTATTCTCACATTTGGCATTTATTTTGGCTCATGCCTTTAAAATATTGATTCACCAAACAAATACAGCTTTAGTTCATATTGTTTCTGCCTCATACTTGCTTTTGTTTCCTTCCTCTCCTTCTTTCTCATCCCCACCTCCCTCATTTTCGTAAAGGTCAAAGCTTTTAACAAAAAGAAACTGCTGCCTGTTTTTACTGCAAAGGGCAGGCAGGTTTTTAAATAGCAAGATTATTTAAATATTGTGCAAACAAAATGCAAATATTGAAGAAGGTAATTAGCTTGAGTTCACGATTCTCAAGGGGTACGTGGGGAGGGTTACTCTATATTTGGAGGCCATGAGATTAGTCCAAACTTTGTTAATGTTATTTAAATTTTGCTTTGAACGTATCACTCACTTGTTAATGGCAGAGTGTATGATTCTTCTTGCATGTTAACTGAGTACTTTTCTAAAAACCTCAGTTGAACCCACAGACCTTCATGGTTGAAAGGGGAATGAGGGATTTTTATGCAATAACATTTTATGTAGTTCAACTCTATGCTACGTTTGAGTGTCAAGATCAACCGATCACTTTTCCTGAAATCATCAGTATTCCATTAAACTCACAATGAGGCCAAGAGCTCATCTGAGAGTGCAAGTGTTCGTGTGTCAAAAGAAAGCATTGACGGGGTTTACTCAAAATACGTAACAAAGTTCTACGTGTTTTCTATGAAGTCGCTAGATAGTGGCTAGATCATTGAAAAAGAAAAGTCTCTATGATATTTTGGACTCTAGATATGGCTCTGGTCTCTCCTTCAGTATAAGTATATTGAATTTTTTTCGCCTACAAGTCGAAAATCATAAGTACTTTGAAAAGTAACGGTACATTCACACGGGGCGTCAACGCTTGACGGAGGGCGTGTCTGAAGCTTGGTGCTGACGCGATCGTCATAGTGATAACAGCCAATTACAGTGGACCGCAATTGGTTAGTGCCTGAGCTAGGCTATTTGCATAAGGCGATCTGATTGGCTGATGCCTAAAGTTGAGAAATGTTCAACTTCTGCCGTGACCAACGGCAGTAACGCGATGCCAACGGACCCACAATTCAGTTCAGCAACGCGTGACGTCACCCATTCAAAGTAAATGAGAAGTGTTAACGCCGATGCCCCATGTTAATGTACCTTAATAATCCACCTCTCCTCGACAAGATGACAGCATTCATGCTCATAGCACAAATGGGAGTATTACACCACCCGTTTAATACGTGGTTAGGGGTTTGTTCAGATCACCAACCCCTGTAAATGTTCGTACTTAAGATTGATCTGTGCACTCGGTAGTCTTCACAAGTGGATTTCTATTTTAATAGGACAAACACCAACCCATAGCACAGCGGCAGAGTAATACCCAATGGCGCTTTGATCTGCCTGTGTGTGTGTGTGTGTGTGTGTGTGTGTGTGTGTACGCCAGCCATATTAAGTGAGAACATCACACAGTTTCTGTCACTTGTAATTTACAAAGTTGTGTGTGATGTACACACAGAGTCTGGTGTTTCACCCTGCTGAATGTATCATTTGAGTCTTTGTGTGCTTGCTTGAAATTGTGTCTCCTTGTCACTTTCTTCTAGAAGCTCAGCGGGTGTGCATGCTATATGGAGCGTGTGCATTCAAGTGTGTACTCGTATATGTATATTTTAGTCTAAATATTAATAATAAGATTTCAGCCGAATGACACAGCCTCGGTGACAAATTAATTTAGAATTTTTTTCTCTGTCTTATTATATATGGTGTGACACCAACTCAGTGTACCCTCATTTATTAAGCAACAGGAAATGTTAGGACAGACAATGAATACAGGATATTCTTGGGAAACTGTGTCATTTATGCTAGCACGTTGCTAAGAATATTATTTAGTTATTAAATTATTTATTTATTACATTTGAAAAGGTTATTGCAGAACGGTGGAAATTCTCTTTCTCTCTCTCTCTCTCTCTCTCTCTCTCTCTCTCTCTATCTATCTATCTATCTATCTATCTATCTATCTTAGATAGATATGTTTAAATGTATAGTCAAATGTCTGTCTTATTTAATTTAATTGCACATTTGTTTTGTAATTTGTGCCACAAACAGTATTTCGCTATTTAAAAATTGATCACAATATTTTTTTAAGATGTCTGAAAATCAAACCATTATTTTTAAAGTCAGGAATGTCACAGCATAATGGAGTTAATCAGAAAGTGCAAGGACAAAGATAGATTCTGCAATTTTCAGAAAAGTGTTTAGAAAAAAATACACAGGCAATGAAAACACAAAATATTAATTTCAATAAAAGCAACATATTTTATTCTTTACAACCCATTAAAATGTCATGGTGATAAATGAGGGCCTGCAAATTGGATGATATTGTGAAAGACTGTGAAAAACATTTAAGAATAAAATTAATGCTTTATTTTAAAAGGTATTGCGCATTTGCACACTAAATCTTTCAAATAATAATGTTAAGTTCAGTATTCCGTTAATTGTATCAGTAAGTCATGGGGACACACAAAGCCCACAAATGGCAACATTTCCAGAGAATGAGCCAATATATCCTAATAAAACAGAATTTTTACTCTATAACTGCAACATCTACCTTTGAATTAAATGTTCTTGTGGATGTAATTGTTTATTGTTTGTTTTTCAGAGCTTCCTTATGGCTGGGAGAAAATCGATGACCCTGTTTATGGAACCTACTATGTTGAGTAAGTTCAAGCGCTTGAGTTAACACGCATGGTTTAATGGCACTTTGGATCCTTGTGTTTTCTCACAGCTCTGTATTAATTGGTTATATTGCTGCTGTGCCATGCCCAGGCCGAAAAACAGCTGCTCCGTTGTTTCCTAATTCAGTTCGCAGTGTGTGTGCGAGTGTGTGCCATCATTTTTCTTGCTTAATGCACAGTCTGGGGTGAGGTGGGACTATTTATAATATGGCTCGCTTGGCTACTCTTCCTCCCAGGACAGAGGAGAACAGCAAGCCCAGAGCCAATAATGCAGCTGTAGTATCATGTGAATACATAACTGCACACTCTTTCAAACTGCATCATAAATGCAGGACTGCATCCATGCCTGCTGTCCTCAGATGGCTCAGATGGGATTCTGGCACTTCACGTCACTGAACTGAAATCATACTGTAACAGTCTATCTACCAACCTGCTTTGGGTTGTTGTGGGTTTGTCGTTTTAATGATTTATTTCATTTTTTACTATCTATCTATCTATCTATCTATTAGTGCTGGGCGGTTAACACGCATGGTTTAATGGCACTTTGGATCCTTGTGTTTTCTCACAGCTCTGTATTAATTGGTTATATTGCTGCTGTGCCATGCCCAGGCCGAAAAACAGCTGCTCCGTTGTTTCCTAATTCAGTTTGCAGTGTGTTTGCATGTGTGCCATCATTTTTCTTGCTTAATGCACAGTCTGGGGTGAGGTGGGACTATTTATAATATGGCTCGCTTGGCTACTCTTCCTCCCAGGACAGAGGAGAACAGCAAGCCCAGAGCCAATAATGCAGCTGTAGTATCATGTGAATACATAACTGCACACTCTTTCAAACTGCATCATAAATGCAGGACTGCATCCATGCCTGCTGTCCTCAGATGGCTCAGATGGGATTCTGGCACTTCACGTCACTGAACTGAAATCATACTGTAACAGTCTATCTACCAACCTGCTTTGGGTTGTTGTGGGTTTGTCGTTTTAATGATTTATTTCATTTTTTACTATCTATCTATCTATCTATCTATTAGTGCTGGGCGGTATACCGATTCATACCGAATACCGGTGTTTATTTTTGTTATGATATTAAAATACCGCAATACGTATATGTCCTATATATGTCCTAGCGACTTTACCTAGATTAACGACTGAAGATTAGCGACTTTTTTGGATTAACCTTAGCTATGGTTCAGTTGGAAGATTTCGCCAGTGCTGTCCCGCGAACGCGATGTCTGACTTTCCCGGAGAAGTGTCACCTCTCTCGGCGTCTGTTCTGTGCAGTGAGCGGCAGAGAAGCAGCGCATTCAGTTGGCCGCACCGCAGCCGACTCGTCAATAAATGAGTGCAAAACAGCGTTTCCTAGTCCCTGTCGCTTACTGATTGTTTGGAATTATAAATATGAGCGTAGTTCGTCTGTTAATATCACATGCACTTTTTTGTTTGTTGTTTTTTTTAGTTTGTTACTCAGTGACAGAGACAGTGCGCTGCATGAGATAAAAAAGTAATATAGCCAAAACAACCGCATAGCTGCTCTTTAGTGTAGATGCATGTTGATTTTATCAGACGATGCCACGATTATAAATGAGAGTGACTCCTGGTTAACATGTATTAAAAGGGGTCGTGTTTAGTCACTATTTAGTGTGGTATTTTTTGACAATATTCACTCATCGTGACAGTAAAATAGGGCATTCTAAGTCAATATACTGCAGTATTTCCTCTCTCAATCAGAAGAAAACATGGTTAACACCCGGTCATGCATGGGAAAAAAATATAACGTCATGTACTGTGAAACCGGTATAATTTTGAAAAATACCGTGATATAAATTTTTGGTCATACCGCCCAGCACTATCTATCTATCTATCTGTCCATCCATCCACCCATCCAATGCATTTATTATTAGTAATTTTTTATTTTTTTTTTTATCTACAAAACGTAGTGTACACTCTTTTCTTTTGTCTTTGTATGTAAAGGGAGAAAAACACATCTTCAGTAGTAATTGTACAACTGTGGGTTTTATGTTGTGGAAGATGACAGCTGGAAGATCAGAAGCTGCATCTGGTGTGACATGACTGTAATTTACTATAAATCTGTGCCTAGTGGCTTTTTAGAGGAGACACTTAACAAGAACACTATGCATAAAGCTTATCATTTGTATTTGTGTTGTATTTTCAGGTTAAACAGTCATCACTTTATCCTTACAGCCGTTATTTAATTGGACCAAGCCAGAACCACTTCCAAGGCTGGTTTCCACTTTGCCAAACCTTGGCCTAATGTGCTACAAGAAAGTATGGAACTGAACTCAGATAAAGTACTAGGGACAAAATCCATTTGCTCATTATACTTTGATCTGTTGAATCAATTTCAGGCTTTAGACCTTAAAAGAAATCTAAAACCAATGTCTCAAAAATTGACCTTGTGGAGTCTTGGCACAAAGCTGTAATTACAAATGCCACGTCTTTACAAAAAACAATACCTCTTTTCAAAAGAATGCCTTTTAATGGAGCCTAATTGTCTTTGTACTCTCAAATGGCACGGTTTTCAGCAGCGCCTTTTAAAACAGATTGAATTAACTCTGACAGCAAGTGTTGTACAAAGAGTCAAAAGAACCATTTTTCTTCCAGATCAGAGGATGCTCTCATTACTGTCTGATCTCATTCTTACATCACTCTTTTAACAAAGATGAGGACTAACTAGGCTTATGTTTGACTCAATGACCACCGCCTTAAATGATTTGTTAAAGGGTATTAAAATCAACACTCATGCTTTCATCTATAGTGCATAACATTAATGGCTCATGTCAATTTTTGTTTGCTGGGTGGTGAATTGTTGGGAGGGCAAAATAATTTGCATTGACCAACCATGAGTAATGATACTGCAGGTTTTTGCAGAAGTTCAAAGTGTACATAACAAGGAACCAGCATCATATATACTGTACATATATACAAGTTATTATTAATGTTAATGGAATATTCTAGAATGCATATGCAAGCTCAGTTAAATAATTAATAATTAATCAATGATGGCAGATGAAATCAATAGTGTGGATTATAAAAAGTTTTCATTCAATATAAATTCTTTAAAAAAAAAAGTTAATATTAAATATTCATAACACAGTAGGCTGACGATTACACTGTAGTAGTGTATGCATTTACCAAATAATTTTCCAATGTCAACAATTTTTGTGCAGTTTATTGTAATTTTAATACATTTAAAGGCTATATTTGTTTTTTGTTTGTTTGTGTGTGTTTTTTGCAAGACAAACTATTTGACTAGAGTTATCATTCACCACGTGGTGTCCAATGTAACATCTTTGTCCTGAAGCAAAATCAGTTGAGTTACAGTATCGTTAATAGGGCTGGGTAAAAGTTATTGATTTCTTGATTGTAATCGATTCTTAAATCCCAAGAAATCTTGCCTGTTTTCAATTATTGAACAGAACACTGTAGCGCTCCTCCCATCTAAATAAGTCACAATGAGCTTTGTGCTTTGTTACTTCTGATATGAAACAAAGGGCCAGTTTTATTAACAAGCAGATTGGCATGAGAGCGCAATTCCAAAACAGCGCCGATGGGAGGGGAAATTTCTGCAGGTGATTTACTAACAATGCGCAAATTAAAGAACACAGATGCAACATCTCATTTACATATCGACCAACGGAATATACCAAGCACAGCGCAAATTAGCGTAGTCGCAAATAAAGAATAAAGAAGCCACAGTACGTTGAAAAGAACCGGAGGCCAAAAAATTAAGGTTTGCTAGAAGCTTTGATAGACCTGGTATTGTGTGACTCCTAGATGAGGGTTCCAAGTTGTCTTTTATTTCCTGAAGCAAATTAAAAATAGCATGGCTTGGCAAACGATATGCTCGTATAATGTGTTCTTCTGGCATTGAAAATAAATTAATGCGTGTGGGAAAAATCCTCTCCCTTCTACCACGCACTCTCTGTTCTCTGTGGTGCCTCCTAGCAACAATAATTGCAATTTCAAGTGCAAAATAGTTTGCTAGACATGCTTTTTTTGGGTTAAATAATGGCGCAAATGCCAGTAATTTGACGAGCACAAACGTTAGTAGAACACGTTGCGTGATTCATTTTAATTCTCTCCTCCCATAACTTTTGCGTTTAAAAGGGAAACTCCTACAAATGCATGTTGAATAAGGTTAGGCGCAAAAATAACTGTGTCCACGCCTTTTTAGCGCTAATTCTTCACTGTGCATTTTTAGTAAAGCCTGACAGTACTATTTTAACGCCAAAAGACGGTTTGCGCTGGCGCAAGCTGTTAGTAAAACTGGCCGAAAGTCTCAGATTTCAAATTCTGTCCATTTTATTACAGTATTTAGACAATAAATACTGTTTTGGCGCTCTTTAATATGGAGTGACAGATCGCTGTAGCACCTTAAGAGAAGCGGCAGCGCGAAACGCACGTGAACTGATCATCTCCTCTGTTTTAATACCAGTTTCAGCACGAAATAAACATGAATGAACATCCCGACGCTATGATAAAAGAAAGAGTACAATTTACTGAAATCCGTATCCTGTCTCATGTAATCGCTCAATCAGTGTTTCAACTGCGGAAAGATGCCAATATAACAGCTTGTAAACAATGTCACGTAACGTCATGTTTACCTCCGAAAAAAACATACATATTTGTGATCATAAAGTCATTATTCAGCTAGAGAAATGGGGCCTCATATATAAAGTGTGTGTACACACAGATTTGATCTTTGAGTGTGTGTGTGCTTAAATCCACATCAACGCTCATATTTATAAAAAACTGCCTTTGACGTAGAAAAGTGCTTGGCGTCACGTCAGGGTCTGAGTAGACGTACACACTTTTTCTTGTCAGAGTACTGCAGGTTTTTGGAAATGTAAGCTGTTCTTGCAGCTTGCTGTTCTAAATTGAAGGATTTGGATGATGACTGGTGATCTTTTGTATGTTAATGACATTAATTGTGAGTTGCTTACAAGGCAGAGTGCTGAAACCATTCAGTTGTGAGCAAGTTCAAGATCATTTGCAATTCTTAGATTTCAGATCTGAAAGAGAGGCATACGTGCGTTTTCATGTGTACGTTCATTCTATGAATTACACGTATGCATATTTGAGAGATTATCGCAAGATCAAATTTAGGATGGTTTCTGTGCAACATTTTATAAATGAGGCCCATGAACTCTATAGAGAATAATTTTATGAATATATGCACCATATAACAGATTCATTATAATTTTTACTGTTCTTCTATGTTTAATTTATGTAGTATGAATAAATCCATCAAGTTTTTATGTACATTTAAAAAATGAAGATCTGGCATGTACTGTACCTAAAATATCCGAGATAATCGATATCAAATCGAATTGAATCAGAAATCGAATCAAATTGCAAGCTTGTGAATCAGAATAGAATCGAATCATGAAATTTGTGTTAAAACCCAGCCCTAATCGTTAGCATATTGTTAGCTGGAATTCACTACACAAAATTTGCCCATATTTCTGCCCCAATTTTCAATTTGGACAATGT
The DNA here is from genome assembly GCF_001515645.1 of Sinocyclocheilus grahami. NCBI lineage: Eukaryota > Metazoa > Chordata > Actinopteri > Cypriniformes > Cyprinidae > Sinocyclocheilus > Sinocyclocheilus grahami. The sequence continues at coordinate 4,433,646 of NW_015505187.1, read as the reverse complement.
CAACACTAGTTGTCGAAAGTCAGAGCCAGTCTACAGATATTGGGCAGTTGGAGGTGACAGATTTCACAGAAAATTGTGCAGTCAGTGGCAGGCACGTTAGAATCAATTGAGAGTCGAGTCTCCCATGCACTTCGCATAATAATCATTGTCTATTTGGTGTTCATAGCTGCTGCCTATGTAGAGTGTTGCAGATCAGTTACTTCAGTTAAAATGCTACCTGTGTAGGCAGTAGACAGCAAGGCAGCTAGCTAGATTGCTTATATATTGGATAAGCATGTCTTATTATGTAGTCACTCAAGAAATGCACTTGAATGAGTCTCTGTTTCTGGTTTTCTGATTGCAGTCACATAAACCGAAGGACTCAGTTTGAGAATCCAGTTCTAGAGGCCAAGAGAAGATTGCAACAGCAGCAGCAGATGCAGAGCCAGGGCTTGTCCTCTCTCCCCCTACCTACAGTCTACAGAGGTAAAGTGTTATTGATATCCAATATTGATATCCACAAATTAACAGTGTGGTACTAATGCAAATCTATGCAAATCTGATTAAACCATCATGGTGTTTCCAACCACCCTAGCTTAGGCACACACCGAAGACATCTAAATAACACTTATCTGCTCTCCATGCAATGACATGTTTAACATCAAATCTGCTGAAACTGTTGATTGAGGTTTGATATTCATGACTATTAATATATTTCTCCTGTGAGCTCTGTGTCTGTCTCTATAGTAACACAGCAAAGCTCAGACATTGTCTTTGGTAGTGCACCATCTGTGTGTGAACTTATTGTTCAGAATATTACTTCCTTACAGCCATACCTTTGGTATGACTTCACCCAAGAATGAAAACTCTGTCAATATTTACTTGCACTCATGTTTTTCCAAAACTAACTGACTTTCTTGGAACACAAAACAAGAAATTTTAAAGAACTTGTCTTTTTTCTGTGCTCTTACAATGAATGCTAACTGAATTTAAAGCATCTTTTGAAGATGCAAAAGCATCTAATATCAAATATCAAAAAGTATCCATAGGATTTTATATATCAGCAAAGCCAGTTTTCTGTAAAAGTCATTATTCCCTGAATATATTCCCCTCGGATGAGCTGTTAACCACTGTGACTGGATCATTGAGTCAGTAAACTGAAGCTGAGAACCAAATCAGTCTGATTTGTTGACAAATCATTCTAACTGCTTCTTTTAACCTGATCATCTGATTTATTGGCAACGTTTATTTGTAGATTGCACATAACTGATTCTCTCAAGAACTTTCATGACTGTACCAAGCAAGTCATGTGGACTGATCTTATATTTTCACAATACTGTTGCATGCTTTTTGAAGTTCGAAAGCTATAATCTCCATTCTTTGTAATTGCTTGGGAAAAAACAGCCAATACATAATTCAAAATTTCTTCTTTTTTGTTCCATTAAAGAAAAAAAGTCATTCAGGTTTGGACAGACATGAGGGGGAGTAAATAATGGCAGAATTTTCATTTTTGCATAAACTAATCCTCTAAATCTACCTGTACAGTCTATTCGAGCTAAGCTTGAATGCTTCCTGTTTTCTTTGAGACTCAGTTATCCATTGAGAATGTGTTTCCTTTCATAATATGACCTTGGCCTGATTATGGTTAGAAGCGTTTCTTGCAATAATTCCTGTTTAAATTAATCCATTCAGCATGGTCATGCTGTTACCCACATAAAGGTAAGAGGCAGAGTATGTTCAGCCAGAATGGCGGAAACAAGAAGAACTTTCTCTACCTTGTTTCAGTCCATCTTTCAGAGAGAGCATGCTGCACTGAAAACCTCCAACATGCCTACACTATATGGCCAAAGTATTACATGTGGGCATCTGAACACCACATATGTGACTGAGACACATTTAATGTCATAGCCATTAACAAGTAGTTGATCCTCCCTAACAGCTCTCACTCTTCTAGAAACACTAGATTTTAAACCATGTCTGTAGGGATTTGCTCCCATGTAGACACAATAGCGTCAGTGAATGTCAGTAGCTGTGTTTCCATTACAGATTTGCGCAAAAACTTTTGCCTTATTTTATAAATATCAATAAAAACTATTGCAAAATGACAGCATTTCCATTAACCAATGTTTTGCGACTTAAACGTTTTTTGTTTTTTTTCTCTCACGGTAAGTCATGGTGATGGAAGGGATTATCCACGCAAGGAAAGCCCCTTATACTTGAGAGCGGCCACGTATAAGGTGTTTCTTGGAGGTTATAGTACGTTAAATAATGATCATGCGATTTTACGTATGTCAGGTGACCTGTAATTGCGAAAAAAAAACTGTTTATATTGCAGTATTGTGAAATATTCCTTTTTCGAATTGCCTGAAAAACCACCTCATGTGAGCTTAAAAACTTTTTTGCGATATATGGGAGTTTTCGCAAAATTGACGTGTTTCCATTGGGCATACTTTCAATTCACAATTTCAATTTGCGCAATTTGAATGGTAATGGAAACGCAGCTTGTGTTCATCCCAGTGGTGTTCAATAGGAGATCAGGTTTGGTCTTTGTGCAGGCCAATCAAGTTCTCCCATTCCAGATTCATGTATATGTGGACTTACGTAGTCATTCTGGAGCAGAAAAGATGCGATTTTACGTATGTCAGGTGACCTGTAATTGCGAAAAAAAAAACTGTTTATATTGCAGTATTGTGAAATATTCCTTTTTCGAATTGCCTGAAAAACCACCTCATGTGAGCTTAAAAACTTTTTTGCGATATATGGGAGTTTTCGCAAAATTGACGTGTTTCCATTGGGCATACTTTCAATTCACAATTTCAATTTGCGCAATTTGAATGGTAATGGAAACGCAGCTTGTGTTCATCCCAGTGGTGTTCAATAGGAGATCAGGTTTGGTCTTTGTGCAGGCCAATCAAGTTCTCCCATTCCAGATTCATGTATATGTGGACTTACGTAGTCATTCTGGAGCAGAAAAGGACCCTTCACAAAATTGGAAGTACTGTATACTGCTACTGTTGTTTTCATTAGACCCCTAGTCAAAGTGGCTCATTTAAAGAGGGTGTCCACATACTGTTGGCAATGTAGTGTCTGATCTTGTGTCCAAAAGAGAGAGGTTCAGTAGCTTAATATTTTAGTATAAATAGACCATAGAGGACTTGGAAAGCATATGCTTGATCTGGGTGTTCAGTCTCTCAGATGCTCAGATGTTAAATGTAGACCAATTCAGAGTGTACTACTTTAATCTACAGGAAAGCTTCGTCCTTCATTAGGTGATCAACCCTTGTGACAACCACAATTTGCCAAGTTCCTGGCTCAATATCCTTTGTTTGCCCTGGAACCGGTCCTAAACCCAACCCTTACCATAACCACCCCCATAAACAAAAGGAAAATGATAGGATGGTAATGTTCTTGAAGCTTCAACCCTATCCTTAACCTTAAAATCCAATTGTTAGGAACATTGTTCCAGGACCAGCAAGAATGTTTAACTTGGCAAACTCACCCTGGATTTCCTGTTGAAATGCAACTATTTTATGTTCATAGTAGGCCAACTTTGTATCTTTTAATACCATTTATGGATTTGCTGTGTGAGTTGAGGCTCCAACTCCAGCCCTGGGCCTAGCTCTAAACCTAGTTCTAAAATCAGAGTGTTGGGAAAGTTGTTCCAGGTTCAACCACCCCCATAAACAAAAGGAAAATGATAGGATGGTAATGTTCTTGAAGCTTCAACCCTATCCTTAACCTTAAAATCCAATTGTTAGGAACATTGTTCCAGGACCAACAAGAATGTTTAACTTGGCAAAATCGCCCAAGAACTCTTGTTGAAATGTAAATCTTCTATGTCCATAGTAGACCAACCTTGTATCCTTCAATGACATTTCTTGATTTCCTGTGTGAGTTGAGGGTTTTTCTTCTCTGTAACAGTGGAGGAGAGCTCCTCCTCTGCCACCTTACCCAGGGCCAGACTGGCATACGTGGGTCCCGCTCCCGAGCGCTCTCACAGTCTCACTGACCTGTCCGAGGCCCCCCTGTACCGGGCCGGTGTGTTTGGACTGCATGGTACGTCCCTAGACCGGCGCCCCCTTGTGCAAGATAGGACTTCAGCAGGAGTCTATTTGCCTGGCCTATTTTTGCATAGTTCTCAAAGGAACATTCTCTCAGTTTCTAAACCACTGAAGACTTTTTGTTGGCTTTTTCTTTTTTTGGGGGACCAACAAGAATGTTTAACTTGGCAAAATCGCCCAAGAACTCTTGTTGAAATGTAAATCTTCTATGTCCATAGTAGACCAACCTTGTATCCTTCAATGACATTTCTTGATTTCCTGTGTGAGTTGAGGGTTTTTCTTCTCTGTAACAGTGGAGGAGAGCTCCTCCTCTGCCACCTTACCCAGGGCCAGACTGGCATACGTGGGTCCCGCTCCCGAGCGCTCTCACAGTCTCACTGACCTGTCCGAGGCCCCCCTGTACCGGGCCGGTGTGTTTGGACTGCATGGTACGTCCCTAGACCGGCGCCCCCTTGTGCAAGATAGGACTTCAGCAGATAGGACTTCAACTTGCTATTTTTGCATAGTTCTCAAAGGAACATTCTCTCAGTTTCTAAACCACTGAAGACTTTTTGTTGGCTTTTTCTTTTTGGGGGGTTTTTGTATTTTAATTTTTGCCTGTGCTTCCAGGATACTCGTGAGTCCACCTACCCTGCTGAACAGACCAGTATAACTGGTCGCCATCACATGTTCGGCATGCTTTATAAAAAATGCCTACTGATTCACATGGTCAATTATCTAGTAGAGGATGGTCGCCAAGTAACCAACAACATCTAACTAGTCAATTAATGCCGGCCGACTAGTCTGATTTTTTATCTGGATTTTTTTCCTTTAGCATTCAGTTTTAGCTTTAATATTTAATACTTTTAAGATTGAAGTTCTATTAGAATTAAGTTTAATATAATGATCTATTCATAATTTGGGGTTTATGTCATATATTTTAAAAGCACTATACACAGATCTATGCTTACTGACTGTTAGTGCTCTAAAACTGTCTCTGAAGATGTCACACAAACACTAAGACCTCTTTTCAAGATCCAATCAACTCCCGATAGACAAAATCAAGTCCTGCTCTTGGGTTGTGAATGCTGTTTTATGTTGACTTTAAGATCATCCAGACAGCCTAACAACTAACATCCCCATTATGTATATTAACAAACAAAGCTACTTTGGTCAACCAGCTGTGCCAGATGTTTTGCTGGTGCTTGTCCACCAGCTGGACCAGCACCAAACAAACATGGATCAGCATGGAAATTCATGCTTGTCTTTCAGCAGGGTATCTGGACCAGCTATTGTCCCTAACAAACGCATGGCAGAAACTGCTAAAGGACTAGACTTGGCCAAGATAGTGCTTAAAAATACTTAAGAACCTCTCAACTAGGAAAGCGAGATGGAGTGACTATGGCATCTTGTAACTCCATACTATGTACTGAAGTAGGCATCTCTTCAGTTTCGAAGAAGCAGCACTTCAGTACAAAAGTCCTTGTTGGTGTGTGGTTACAGCGAAACGGCTTCTCCAGAACGTTTTTCAAGACTGCTCTTCTCCGCTCTGAGAGAGCAGAAGAACCGCTCTGCCTGTGCTGGTTCTTCTCCTGGCTTTTTTTTGCTTAAGTCTTGGCTGTCCCGAGAGACGGCCCTGGACAAGGCTAAACACTGTTGAGTGTAACATTGGAGTACGTTTAAAGAGCCAAAAGTGAGGTTTGAGCAAAAAACAAGCCATCGTGTTCCACTCTGTTCTTGTATGTTTGGCTGCAAGCAGAGCGCTTGGCCTTCTACCCACAATTCCCCAGTGTGATGTGATCTGCTGCTTTTGATGGGTTTGGAGTGGCTTTTACAAAATAACCCATTCATTTCTGGAAATCTTCTGCTTGATTACAATCTCATGTTTCTATCTGCATTTCTTCACCCTGGCAGAAAAGCCTCTGTTCACACGGGACCCCACGCAGCTGAAGGGCAGCTTTCTGTCTTCAGCCCTGCAGAAAAGCAACATGGGATTTGGCTTCACTATCATCGGGGGTGACGAACCAGATGAGTTCCTACAGGTCAAAAGTGTCATACCGGATGGACCTGCTGCACAGGATGGGAAAATGGCTACAGGTAAACACACATACACTTGCAGGTCGATGTTTGAACGGCCCTAATGTGCTATTCACACTCAAACAAAGCTTCCAGCTGGGCCACTCTTTCTCAGTCTCAGTAGTGCCCACACTACTGCTGAGGTTGCGGTGTGAATCTGTCATTTTATTGGTTGATAGTGTGTTAGGGACATCCAGGGGTTAAGAGCATTTACGGACAGTGTATTTATTGACTTTGTGTGTCATCCACAGCAGGGCATGTGTCCATTAATCACAGAGGTGCTTTATGAACCCTGTTACTCCAGTCCAACCTAGTTGGAGTGTGACTGCGGCAGCATTACTCACACACATACATCAGCATTGAAATATCTCCTACATTCAGAGGGACCCACTGTGCAGCATTCAGAACATAGTCAATGCGTCTCCCATGATGCCGTTTTATTGTATTATTGTTGTTGTTAGTTGTGGAAATTATCCTTTCTGCTCCTTTCATCTCCTTTCTGCTCCTCTCTTCCACCCTTCATGCTCCCTCTGGACTCCTTGTCCTACTTATGCTGTTTTGCAGTCATACGCACACGCAGACAGTGCTGTGGAGGAGCTTCAGGTTACGCCAGTGTGAAATATTCAATTTTGCTGGATTAGGGAGCTCGGAGAGGAAATCGAACACAGACACAAACGTCCTTTATATGGACATACATACAGAACACGACCATCACTGTTGTTGGGGAATATTACTTTTGAAAACCCTATGTAATTAAAATTTGAGTTGTGTTGATTTTAGTCAACGTGTGTTAGCTTTGAGGCTAATCTGTGTGCTAATTTACTCCGAAATTAGTTTTTAGCCAAGAACAACTTGACAAAAATATTAATGATTTATCCGATCCAATCAGATGGACCCTAGAATGAGAATGAAATACAGACTATTTTTGGTATGTTCTACATAAACTTCCTTTTTTAGCAGGACATCCGAATAATCAACACAATAAGCGATTCCATATCATTTGCACTTATTTATCACTATTTACAGAGCAAGTAGGGATGGGTTTGGTTCATTTTGTTGTGGCTACGACATATGAAATCATGGAACCTGACAATATGTAAAGGGCACAAGATATTATTTTGAGACCACAAAAGATAATAAAAATCCTTATTTAATAAGTAAACAGACCTGCATGACCACAGCATTCAGGGAATATTAGAAATGCAGGTCATTTTTTTTTCATCTAACGCTCACATAATGTTAATCTTTAAAACCATTAGTAATATAAAAATTATTATTATTATTATACTGTATTTGAATACTGTACATTACAATCTAGAATAAATTGGCTCACAACATTTAAATATTATTGATTTTAGTTATAGTGTTTTATTTTTAATTTATTTAGGCAAAATTGTTTAACATTTGTCAGTTATTAACCATAACAGAAAGATAATTATTGGTTATTTGTTACTAATTTTGAATGTACACTATTATACGCGATTTTCTAATAATTTGAGCTATTCATTAGGGATGTTTGCTAAGCCAAGTCTCACTGTCATACAGTATTACTCATATTTTGTGATTATGTAACATAATCATAATTAAAAAAAACATTACTTCAATACTAACCACCACAAATAATCATAACTGTTTAACACCTCATCCACAAATTAACATTAATGTGACGTAAACATGCCACATATCCCTCTCTCTCTTGTCCTCCCGACTAGGTGTTTTCTTGATAAATTAAAACTATCATGCAGAGTGCTGGGATTTGCTGCGTGTCATGCTTCAATTCCTGTGTCTAAGAGCCCTGCCACCCGCCCCATCCACGTCCACTATAGATGCCTCTGCGGTGCTGATGTTTACTCTGCCCCTCACAGCTGTGCCCGAGTCCTCTCATAAAGAACTTAACAAGCAGATAATGAGTTGAATCAGGTGCACCAGTGTGCTGCAGAGGGACAGGAAGCACACAAGTCATATGCCTGCTGGAGGATCTCTGTATTTGATGTTTAGAGCTTTATTTGTATAGAATGTCTATTGTGGCTCAGCAGAGATGTTTAGGGGATTGTGTATTGATTGTGTTTGTTTAGAATGCCAGTCACAGAGCAGTGCTCCTCTGGGTTTCCATGCATGCACAGACATAAGATGTCTCAGACGTTTGCTCCCAGAGCACCTCTTATGTTGTCTCATTGTCATTAGTTTTACACAGCCCCTCTTTCTCTTCAGAACAAGACTGTAGTTCAGAGTGTATTGTTTTTTTTTAGTTAATATATATTTGATACAGCATTATATATTGATACATTTCATATTTAATAAGTTTAATAGATAAAATATTTTTTATATTGCAATTTAATTTTTCTACATGGAAAAAAAAAATCTTAGTGTCAAAACAATTTCAGTGAAATATTGAAATTTCATGACATAGAAGAATAGTTATATAAAGTATAATTTCAGCCCAGTAAAATTTAAACATGTTTAATGTAAGAACTACAATAGTAGTAGTAAAAATGTTTGTCCCGCTGATTGTTATTAAATGAAGAAGAAAAATATTTAAGAATTTAAATTTTAATATAACAATAAGTAGCAATAAACAAAACAAAATATCCTCAAATAATAATTATATCTACTACATGAAAAAATGCTGCGCAAGGGCCATTTGAATGAATAATTCGATTAATTGAAACTGACCATATGAATTAAACTTACTGTACATTTTTGCTATTAATATTTAAATCAGACACACTATTAATACATCTCTATTTAAATGCTCTCATACTAGTCACATAAAAGGTGATAGCTATAACCCAAGCCTTAGTTTGAAGTTTATTTACACAATTTTAGTGGCTCTTATTGTCCAGTGTCATCATTAAAAGGAAGCAGAACATAATATGGGAGTTGTTGAATCTTGAATTTTCGAATTTGAATTTTAAGTGGATGATAATGTCTCGTTTGTGGGAGTGCAGTGATCTGGTTTGCCCTGTGGAGCTTCGGCCCAGATTGATGCTGACATAAAGCTAGGTGTGAAACAGCGAGGTCACACCGATATCATTTGCTCTCTGGAAGCATGTGAAATTATTGATTGGAACACCAGAGGCTCTAGGCAAATGTCGAACGTATTTACTGAGATTAATTAAAATTCCTGCACACAACACACAAGAGTCAGGAGGGGACAAGCCTATCGATAGACGCATACGGCACTGCATGAAATATCTCCAGGAAACCTGTAGCACAACAGACACACCGGGTGAGACCCCGTGATCATTTTTATCCCACAAATGAATTCGCCACATTTGCTGGAATATTGAGCATCGTCTCATTTCCATAATAATTGCATTTCTGATATTTAATTCTTTGTCAGCATTCAAAGATGGAGGGCAAAGCCTATATTTGGCCCGAAACATACTCTACGCAAATGTAAACGCAAGCTCAATTTCACATTCTGGCATGAGTGAACAAACATTGGAAGGACTGGTAAACTTCTTGATAGTTGAAGATCACAATTAAGTCCTGAGGTATGGCGATACTGCAGGATTGAGAAAAGGATTGAGTAGGTCCATCAAATTGTTCCTTCAACTGGTGTGCTGTAATTGTCACAGTTGCCAGGGGAGACGACATGAATAAATATTGGATGACTCCAATTGTTGCAAATTGGGGGAAAGTTTTTCATCCTGATTAGACAGACTGTTCTTATTGGGTAAAATGTATTTTTCCCCTCAATAGCTCTGTTCCAAAAACTAGAGCCGTTTTGCTGTCAGTTTTCTTTTTCGTCGGGCAAAACGATTGATTTGGAACATTCTTCACAGGCAGTGAGCCACACAAATGGTGCTTTTCATGTGAAGCACACAGGAGATTTGACTCCTCTAGTTAAACAATCTTAAAGGAATACTAATGGTGTTTAATCATAAGTTGGAACCAATCCTAAACAGCCCAAATGAGATAAGGTTCAAAAATAAGTTTCCAAATAAGAATGGAAAAAATCTAATGAATAAACTTACCATTTTCTGAGAGAAAAAAATTCCTAAAAATGTTTTATTTCAGTGTATCCAGCTGGATCTTAAAGGACTGTTAGGGTTAACATTCTTAAAGGGTTCGTATTCTTAGTAAGCTTGGTTCCAAATTATGATAAAAACTTTGCTAGCATTTCAGTTGATTGCTATTTCCATTGTCAAAATATATAGTTTAATTTTAGCATGTTGCTAAGCTAATGACTTAGCACTCTCATAAGCATAACAATACACAGCACACACTAATATTGGAGCATATTGTCAAAATATTTAGTTTAATATTAGCATGTTGCTAAGCTAATGGCTCCACATTCTCATTGGCACAAAAATACACAGAACTTACCCTATGAAAATTAACCATGGTTTCATTGTCGTAAAAGTGTAGTAACCATGGTTCTTTGGCGTATTGTTTACCATTTGTATAACCACAGTTTTACTACAAATACCATGGTTAAACTATGGTTAGTGCAGAAAAACCATGGTTAATTTGTGGTTACCATGGTTTAGCTATAGTAACCATGGTTTTATCTGTAAACCCATGGTTAATTTTCGTAAGGGTTAGCATTCATAAGCACAAAAATGCACACAAATAATGAACGCATAGTTGATTTGTAATTATTATTTGTAATGAACTTGTATCAGTACTTTTCTTAACTGAATCAAATATAAGAATCAACTATTTTTTGACCCGTCCACCATCTTGGATCCATTTTATCACTGTGCTCATTGCAATGCTTCCTGGGAATGTGGTATCTTGTAAAGAAGTGTAATTATGTTTAAGGTAAGTATGCCTACCGTTTGAATCAGCCTTGGCTTCTGGTCCATATATATACCTACCAAAGTTGCTAATATATCTTTTATTTGTGTGTAATTGTTTTCCAGGAGACGTCATTGTCTACATTAATAACGTCTGCGTCCTGGGCACCACCCACACTGACGTTGTGAAGCTTTTCCAGTCGGTGCCAATCGGACAAAGCGTAACCCTCGTCCTTTGCAGGGGTTACCCTCTTCCGTACGACCCGGAGGACGCAGCCAGCACTTTGCTGTCCCCCCTCGGCCTAATTGATCGCCCTCTGCTGGTCAACGGACGGAATAGCTATGACAGCTACATGGAGTACATCTCCCGCACTGCTCGCTTTGTCGACCCAATGCAAGCGATGTTGGCGCAGCCCCACCCTGGAGACACCCACCTGGATGCAGGACCGCTGGAGGACTGCGTCTCAATGGCGTCTTCAGGAGCGGCCGGAGGAGAGCTGTTAACAGTTACCATGGTGAAAGGGGCGGATGGATTTGGATTCACCATAGCAGACTGTAATGGAGGACAGCGGGTGAAGCAGATTCTGGAGGCGCAGGGATGCCCGGGGCTGTGCGAGGGCGATCTGATTGTGGAAATTAACCAGCAATCCGCGCTAATGCTATCACACACACAGGTGGTGGAGCTGCTAAAAGAGTGTCCTGTTAGGGCGGAGGCCACGCTGGTTGTGCAGAGAGGAGGGACAGGTAAGGAGGCTTTTAAATGTTTTTGGGTTTTGTGTGTATTTTCATGACCTAAAATATGGAAAAGCCCCTTAATTGGTCGAATAGTCCATCTTGCCCTTCTTAGCAGTTTTATAATTCACTCCTCGGCTTTCTCAAAGCGCCAAGTCACGCTGAAGAAGAAGCTGTTTCTGCTTTCTATGACCTTCGCTGTGCAGAAAAGCACTGTGAGTAAAAATAGTCTCTGACACATAATTAGAGTAGTGTACAAACATGCATACGCACTACCTGTGTGCTCAGTATATTTATATCCTGCATTCTGTACAAGAACTGTTGCATAACTCGCTTTCACAAACACACACACGTAAAATTCACAAACCTCATATTTAAAGACTCTCTGAAATCAATTTTGGAGTTTTGCACATCTGTTAGCACTGAGACTAATTTATATGCTAGTGTATGCCTGTTGCTTGGCCAAATTTTGCAAGTGAAATCAGTCATTTTAATAGTAATCAGCACAATAAGGAGTTTTGCATAAGGGCAAAAAAGTTCCCCACGCAGATTTTACTCATGTTTAAACTGGTCGGTCAAATCTGCAGTGCTAACCAACAAAAAGCTGCTTGGTGACTTTGGTGTGCTTTATGCATTACTATGTTATTGGATTTTTGGCCCTCAAAATTTTTCCTAAATTTCCGTATATATGACCACACCTCAGTGAAACAGACCAAGGGCAAAAGGCTACTGGCTATTGACTCCTTGGATATGTCCTACTTGCAATCCAGGAAAGAAAACAGCAGTCATCAAGCCATTTCATTGGCTTTAAAGGTAGCTGAAATCCAAATTATTCCCAAAACGGATGCCAAACAGCTATTTAAAGCTTCACGTGTTGCATTTTGCAGTAATGCACTTTCCAGCACACAAGCACTTCCTACACTCACTCACATACGCCGTGTCCCAGACACCTACACGGTCTCACATACAAATTATGGTTTGCTGGTTCAGTGTCTTGCTCTCAAGGGGCAGTGAATCAATACTGATTATTTTACAGTGCTGTTGATTATTGCTAGTGATAACTTGTTTCTCACCTGAGACTGATTTTAGATTCTCCCCAATTAATCAAGCAGTTGACTTTTCTCAGATTACTTCAGGTATTCCATAAAAAAGCCAGCTCTGCAGTCATTTTCAATATATCACTGATTCTTGAGACCTGGGACAAAACAAATGTATCTGCTATTAGTTTTGAAAATAGTGATATTTTGCCAATTTACATGATTACTAGAATGTTCTTTTATTTGTTCCTTTATTATATAATTTAATCAAATTTTATTTTATTTTTTTCTCTTCCCCTAAAGTCAACTGCCCTCAGACCATAACTCAATACTTCATAAATATATATACTTAAATTATATATTAAAGTATAGATTAATAAAAATGCTTTTTTTTGTATAATAAACACTACTGACAAAAGATTAATTTTAGAAATTACACTTCTTCTTTTGGTTTTCACAGATGTGTCTCTACTTTTGTGAGACTGAAAGATATATGATTTTTTTTTTTATTAAATCCGGCAGTATCAAAGTCATCCCTCACCCTAAAGTCTTATTTTCATTATTTTTAAATAAACAAGGTCATACAGACGCTGGTGGGTTATATAGTTTTTGTTTTATCATTTTAGATATAACTTTCTTTTCTTTCTTTCAGCTACGCTGAAAATGTGTTCGAAACCATTCGGTGGTATTCATGTATTCATTCACTGAAGTTAATTCTAGATTTGTCTGTATTCATATTAAGTATTTGACATATTGTAATATCTCACAGCAATATGGGTTGACTGGTGGGGAAAAAAAAACATTTGTGAGAAAATGGATGTTGAAACCAAATTTAAGTCACTATCTCTGAACATATTTAGTTGATGAATAAAATTTAATTCTATGACACATCTTTTTTTTTTTTTAGTATAGCCTGTTTTGTCTGTTTTAGTACTCAAGAATCGGCGTATGCGTACAGCCTGTCCAGCATGTCAGAGCCCAGAAAGCATATAATTTGATCTCTAATTGCAGTTGGAAGCACTCACAGTTGTTTTTTTTAGGCCTGCGGTTTTAGACCCAGATTAATTGTGAGTCATTCATAGGAAAAGAAAAGGCAGTAAAAGCCGATCCACATGCACATGTCTATACTGTAGAAAAGCAGCTCATTCGAAACATTTTAGTATTGAATACAAAAAAGCCCTTCAATGGCTTTAGCTCTAACTGACACCTTGACTAGGAACATATAAGCCTTTTTTAAAAGCAGCTTGAGCCAGTGTGATTTATGACCCGTAGCAATCAGAGTGTCTGATATAACCCAGAGAGAAAGGGAGAAGGAAAGTGAGGGAATATATAGATTAAAGATTCAGGACAGAGAGGGAAGGTATAGAGATCTTAATCATCAAAGCAGTTAAATAATATTACACAGTCCGAAATGCATCATAGCATTAAATAAAGAGCAATCTCCTATTAGGACTTTTTAAACAGCATTTTCAGAACACCTGTCAAAATAAAAGTACGGTTTAACATGCAACAGAAATATATTACTCTTGTATTACTTTTGTAAAGTATAATGTACATCTTTAAATATTCCATTTTCTATCAAATTTAAATAAAACAATTAAATGATAAAAAAATTAATATTACAACCAGATTAATCACTTAATTGTAGAAAAAAATAGTATTAGCCTATTAAAAAAAATGTTTTAAAGGAATATTCACACAATTTTTCTTGCATGTATTAATTTCAACAGTAAACATCAGTTTGTTTGTCAAAAAATAAAAGGGTTTAATTTTCATTTGATTTAAAATAAATGTCTAATGCCTTCATTTGGTTTTCAGAAAAATTAAAACAAGAAAAAAAGGGAAAAAAAGAAAGAAAGAAACCGTTTGTAGGGCCCTATTGTTCAAAATGTTGAAATTGAGACTTTTGGACTTATTTTTTTCACTGAAATAAATGTTTTTGTAATTACACAGAGAGTAAAGTACTGAAATTCAGGTACCGATACCGGTACCATACCGGTTAAAATGTGAACGGTACCCAACCCTAACCATGATACATACATATTTTAACATATTATCTTCATGTTACAGTAATGAGAATGAGACACTGTATTTTGCAACTCTAAGGTTTAGACTGTCTGTTTACAGTAATTAGAACTGGAGAAATAAAATGAGTTCGATTTTCAATATAATGTTATAATTCATCCCTGAGGGGTAATCACAAGAAAATGTGAAAGATAAGGTGAAGAAGAGAAAGATCTAGAGAGCTATTTTGAGAGCTTATGTGAAGTATGTCTATCCTCTGTGTCAGTGCAGGTCAAAGGTTAACGAGAGAGACATTAAATCCTCGTTAAGCCCCAGTGATCAGTATGGTGGATTACAGCCTCTATGCGCTTCACATACAGTGTGAAGCACAATTGCACTCCAAAGCACACATGCATATTTATGGTAGGAGCATTTCTAGTATTGTGCTAATTATACTGATTCCAAAAGGTATTGGGAAATTTAATGAACATTTAAAAACTTATAAATGTAATTGCATTATATAACAAATTATACTTTGAAATTGTTTGACTAAAAACATTTAACATTTCACATATGTTTTACCAAAATACCAAAAACCTTGACAAAGGGAATTGCAAAAATGAATGTGTTTTGAGGAAAATCTCTAGCGTTTTTTATTTCCTGACTACACTTTGTTTTATAGTTTACCTAATGCAGTGACACTGAGATATGTTTAAGTGTGACTTAAGTGCCCAAATATTTTTGTTACTACTGTATATTCATAGTTGAACAGTATTTTTTAAATTATTATTCTGTTTAGTTTTGTCTAGGCTATCAATGTTAGTTTTAGTTTTAGTTTGTTTATAGTTTTAGTTTATTTAGTTTTCATGTTTTATTATAGGACTGCCAAAGTTAATGCACAATGTGTATAATTTAAAGAAAAAAAATTTCTCAGCACAATCTAGAGTTGTTGCTGTCTACTGGCAGTTGTTTTCACAGGCAGATTATAAAACATTTCTAGTTTCATAATGTGCCACCAAAAACTAAAAATAACATGTGGTCATTTTTATTTTATTTATGTGGTATTTTATTTTATTTATTTCATTACGATTTTAATTTTATTATTCTAGTTAATTGTTTTTTATTATTTTATTTTATTTTATTTAGTTTTTATTATTTTATTTTATTTTATTTGTTAATGCTTCTTCAGGAGTTTTAGTTCATAGCTCAGAGCTCTACAATTATCTCGAGTGCCATATTTGAAATGAATGGGGAAAATACCTTTGGAACCCAGGCTGCTCCAGAAGTGGGCATTCAGCTCTTTTGTCAGTCAGTTTGTTTGGACCAGTAAGGGGTACAGAGGTCACCTTGATTAATCCCAAACTCTTTGGAGTAAATTACAGTAAGGTTATTTGTATTCATTCCTTTGATGTGGTATGATTTGTGCCTCACCAAAGTGAAGTGTAATGAAACTACATTCTGTTAAATGGCCATGTGTGTTTGCAAGGCCACTGACCCACAACCAGGGTGCATGTTTTGTTTCGTGTCCATGTGGGTAGACCACCAACAGAGTCAGCGTGCTTGAAGGTCATTATGGTCACTTGAATATGAATTTGGCCTCATGTCCCATACATCAAAAATCTGTCCCATTCTTATCCTCGTCATATTCAGACAGACTTCACAGTGAGCCCTGAAACACTAAACCGCCTGTAGCATCACGCTACCACTCGAGTTTAACATCCGTCTGTTCAGACATGCCGTGAATGACATAAGGAGGACACAAGGCGATTTGCACAAACCAACAGTTTCTGTCAAGCCAAGTCGCAGGGTCAGTTTTATTCAATGTTGCTTCCATCTGTATTTATCTGCACCTCTTCATTTCTTCCGTCCTTTTGATGCAGCATATGCCAAGACTTCTGAAGCCATACAACTACTTTATGTGAGGAAAAAATTTCAGTATTCACTAAACATCTTAACATCCGAGTTTATGAGTGAAGATCTTTTCAGTGAATGGGTTTGTACTATTCACAAAACCAGTCTAAATGATTCATTGACAAATCCAACTGACCCAAGACTGAATTCCAGTTTATTTATGACTCGATGATTAGGTCGCAAATTTAGAGTTTGTTGTTTTCAGTTTACTAGATATATTTGTTATGACAACATTTGAGGTTTTAGGTTGGGATTTTAAGGTTGCTGAGGGTGAAGAATGAAGATCCATGTTAGATGAAGTGGTGGGAGTTTGGGCTTTTGAATTATGGTTAGAAAATGGGGGTTAGGTCTGGATTTTAGGATTTGTGGTTAAGATCAGGGATCAGTAAATGGGGCAGAGAGTTCATGATGGATTTGGTTTGGGGTTTGGAGTTCTAAGTTAGGACTGGGATCAAGGTTAGATGAAGGAAGGGATGGGAGTAAAAGGTTTGGGATCAGGGTTAGAAATAGATTTAGAATTTAGGGGTTGGATTCAGTGAAATGATCAGGGAGTCCATGGTGGTTTTAGGTTGGGGTTTGGAATAGAAGTTGGAGCTGACAGTAAGGATCCAGGTTAGATGAAGGAGGAGGAGCAATGGGTTTGAGATAAGGGTTAGATATAGGGGTTGGACTTTGAATTTAGTTGTTTGGGTCAGGGTTCAGTAAAAAGATCAGGGAGTCCATGATAGATGTAGGTTTGAGTTTGGAATAGGATTTGGAGCTGAAAGTAAGGATCCAGGTTAGGTGAAGGTGGAGGAGCAATGGGTGTGAGATAAGGGTTAAAAATAGGGGTTGAATTTTGAATTTAGGTGTTTGGGTCAGGGTTCAGTGAACGGATCAGGGAGTCCATGATAGATTTAGGTTGTGGTTTGGAGTAGGAGTTGATGCTGAGGGTTATGATCCAGGTTAGATGAAGGTGTTGGACTAATGAGTTTGGGATAAGGGTTAGAAATAGCGGTTTGATTTAGAATTTAGGTGTTGAGGTCAGGTTTGGGTTCAGGGTTCAGTGAATGAATCACGAAGTACACAATGGATTTGGGCTCTGAAAACATGTTCATCCATCCATTCGTTCCCTAGATCACATGTCCTATGCAGGATTGCAGGGATGCTGGAGCCTGTCACAGTGTCTCGGCCATAGGCAGGAAAACACTCTGGATGGATGAATGCTAATGTCCTACTTGGCTAAACTATGTTATGCCATATGTGAAATGAGCTAGCAAAAATTATGTTCTTCAGCACTGACTGTTATACCAAGGTATACATGTAGTTTACCAATTAACAATCAGGCCTTCTTGGTTTTACATCTGATCCAGTCAATGACATGAGGCGCAGCTCACTCACACAGAGAGATGTCTAATGCCAACACTTAAAGGCTTTTCTACGAATCCAATCAGTGAAACGGTCCAGGAGCGCTTAGACAGCCTATTATACGCCCTAATAAAACTGTCAGTGCTCCAGTGAAATGATGTGCCACTTCTTAATGTGTCGCAATTTGGCCCCTCTGTCTCACCACTGGACACTGGCCATCCTTTCTAATTACACTAGTGCAAATGTGAGAGTCTCTTGTGAACAGTTTGGTTCACCCTCTCTGTCTTTTTTGTATCCCTGCTGATCGATTGTCATCTTTGCTTTCCTTCTATCTCTGGTGTGGGAGTCTAAAGCTAAATCTCAAGACTTGTCCATGGTGTAACACTGGGTTGATTGTTTATAAATGTCTCATTCATAATGTCCAGATGGTGATGTGGTTTTACTGCCAGATCTCTTTGTCTCTGCAATAATTTCACTGCCCCACATGTCTAGCACTCTTCACTTGTGAAAATGCCCTTGGCTGCTGATTTAAGTGCATTTTGGCATGTTCCTCTGGAATGGTTATCCATTGGATCGGTCTTTGAAAAGCTGCTCCAGGATCAGAGTCTCTAACCAGAATCCATTGATTACCAAACACTCTTCCAGAGCGCCATCTGCCGTTTCCAGGATTGGCTTATTTAATGAAGATCTTATTGTTATCAGATAATTGTTGCACTGAAATGTCCCTTAGGAACGTTACTATGACAGCTTCGGTATGACACACAGCTCAACAGAATATTGGTTATAATGCCCAGAAGCAAGATAAAGGTTTTCAAAAGAAAATGATTATTTCATCTCTGAAATTATAGAAGCCAAATTAATTGAAGACCCCATAAAATTGAAGTTTTGTGGCTTTCCTTGTGATAACCAGGCCCATGTGGAATCTGAAAACACAGAATTCTGCAAAAATCCTAACCCTACCCCATGTAGTTACCTTATATTACCAGAACTTTCTTAGGTTGGTACACTTTAAGTACACTGTAAGTACTTGTAAGTACACGTACTGTGAAATAAATTGCAACCAAAATTTGTTTATTTTTGCCAACAATTAGAAAGGTCTATATATCCTCACCTTCCATTTTTGTTACGTTTTTCATAATACTTTCAGAAAACCTCATAATATCTGTAAAGGCATGTACTTTAATTTAGAGGCAAAATTTTAAAAAGACAGCTCATCATCACAAAAAACATCACAAATAAATAAATTAATTAATCAAATGTTTTAGTGACTAGGTTTTAAAGCTGAAGTGTGTAGTTTTTGCCCTACTACTAGATTGTTTCAGACTGGTTTCTCCTAGATTCCCATTGGTTTTGCTAGTCAGGATGCTCAGAAATCAACATTCAAAAAGCTCTGCATATTAAGCTGGGATAGAAGAAAGTATTTTAATGTAGAAAGCCCAATACACTTCATTTCTAAATTATTGCTATATTATTATATATATTGAGTAATTACTAGATTATTAGATACACAAGGTGGTGGATATCATTCAGTCTTGTGCTTCCTGTCTCACTGTTGTCATGGCCACCAGTTTAAGCATCTGCTATTTTGGTTGTACTGTAGCTAGTGTTTAGAGAAAATGTTCTGTCTAGCTTGGTGTGCGTGTATGTGAGAGTATGCGTGCACTGTTTAAATTATTTTTCAAAGCTTGCATTAATATCTCATATGGTGTGATCAATCCAGCTTATAAATTATCCTCTTTACTAGGAGCTCTGTCCATCATAAAGTGTGTGTGTGTGTGTGTGTGTGTGTGTGTGTAACAGAAGCAGATGACTCTTAGCTGGTTGAGGAAAACAAACGCCTCTCAGCGTCTCATCAAAGAGCTAATTAGCTCCGGCTCTACTGATATTCTCATTAGCTGATTTATACCCATTAACTCAGATATAGGCATGGGACCATTAGCTTACCAGACACATGCTTCAAAATTTCAAGAGGAGCTTATGGGGAATTGACAGTGGATGTGAATGCACACACACATAAGACAACTCACATAACAGTAATATGTCAAAAACAGTTGCTAGCTTCTCAGTAAGGACAGTTTGGGTCAATCTGATAATGGAGGTAAATGTACATACCATGTTTACATCACTCCACCAAAAAAAGCTGAGTAATGCTCATGTTTTCACTTAAGAAAGACATCTGAGAGGTCATATCTCATGACCTGGGTCGTTCACACTAGGTTAAAGGCTGAATTAGGCCTCTAAAGGACCCATATTCACCACATTTATATATTACTATTATGTATACTTACTGTATATTTTATATTTCTATTACTTTACATCTAAATAAATGTTATTCAATATCCAGCATTGCTGTTGAATATATGCAACAATCAGACAGTATATGCCATTCGGTACATATTGAATATATACTGGCAGCTTCATACCTCGATGTACTCCGACTGTTGCCTACTGGGACTGTGTGTATATTATGAATAAATGAAGATTAATGCTCCCCATCTGATCTCTGTGCTGCTTAAATCTTGTTTAGTTAATGAAATGCACCTCAGTCATAAAGAGAGCACTAGATGGTAAGCAAGTCGTTGATTTGTGGCAAAGTGGACATTAGTTGTCCTGACTGTCCACTGCATATTTTAATCAGTATGCACTAGAGCCCACACATGAGAGGCTGGAAGGATAGAAAGAGATGACAAAATGACAATAGTACAAGAATATATATATATATATTTATATACAGAAAACCTGTCTGGATTACATTTTCTCCTAGTCTCACCTGCATCATACAAATGTATGGCATTTGATTAATGTTGTTAGCATAATCAGCTTAATATGCATCAAGGATGTTGCAGAATCTAGGACGTGTTTATTTGAAAGTATGTTTACCAGCTCAGGTTCAAATTGGGCGAGATATTTAACAACTGCATCCATGAGCTGATTAAGACTCGTGAAGTGATGTGAACTACATTAGGAATCGAAATTGGAGCATTGTTATCCACTGACCTTTTCTGTTTGCTTTGTTCATTTATTGTGATTTATAGCCATCGACCACCATGCACCAAGAGCTCCTGTTTTTTTAGCAAAGCACTACTTTGAGCAAATATTTTCTTTTTTTGCAAAATATGTTTTGCATCAGAAGACCATTTGATTTTCATCCATTGATGAGGCTTGATATGACTTGTATCTGTGCTCTCCAGAGCACTCTTCCATTAATTTCTCTATCCATACAAATGAAGCGCAAAGAAGCCACTTTTCCTTCCTTTCAGCTAGTGTCACTGATTTCTTGCGCAGCCTTGCTCACTGAAGCAGCCCAGTTGTGGCCTGTCGGACTCTCTGCTCCTTATTTGATGACTCATGCCCAGCCGACAGCAACACGCTGCACTTTGCTTTTTAATCAGCCGGTTGCCATTATGCTTGTGTTGTAAATGCAGCACAAAGAAAGAGAAGCAGAGTGTGATTATTAATTTCGATTAGAAGTTAGTGTGCATTAAAATACTTATTTGTGTGAAGCAACTGCATGTCAGATTCTTTATGTAGGCTATACATCCAAAAAGCTGAGGACTATTTCTGTTTTATACATCAGAAACTCAAAAAGGTCACCTTCACATTATAAACACTATAGAAGCGTTATAATCACAATCAGATGCCGTCTGAGAATCCTGAGTTTCCAGCCTAGTCTCATTGTTTATATGTAGGTACTTGTACAAAACATTTACAGGTACAAAAATATAATTTTTTGTATGTTTGGGTATGCTGATGTGTATGGAAGCCTGTTTCCGCCAATGAATAAAAAAATTAAAAAAGGTAATTTCGACTTTTTATCTCACAATTGGCTGATACAAACTCGCAATGAGAAATCAAGTCAGAATTGTGTGATATAAACTCTCTATTGCGAGTTATTAAGTCAGAATTGTGAGATATAGAGTAAACTCGCAATACTGAGAACATATCAGTCTTTTTTTCTCCTCAGAACTGGACTTTATAACTCGCAACGCGAGTTTATATATCACAATTTTGAGAAAAAAAGTCCGAATTAATAGATAAAAAGACGCAATTTCCTTTTTTTATTTTGTATTCAGTGGCGGAAACGGGCTTCCATAGATGTGTGCAATGTGGACACACGGGAAACAACAAAAATGAAAATATATATAATGTATAGAAATATTCACAAATCCTTTATATGATGAATTTATTTATAGTTTAGATTCCTTAACTCTAATCCTAAAACTAAACATGACCACTTTTCAAAAAAGGAAAAAATTAAACAGGCAGAAAAATTAACAGTAAAAATTTGTTACTATATTTTTGAGTCACTAATTTTTCTGCTACCTCTAAACCTCTTGCTACTAAGGATGGAGATGATGATGATTGAATAACGACATGAATTCTAATGGTTAAATGATAAGTAATGAAAAATGTCATTCATTTTTAAGTTTCAAGTTATTCTTGTTCAAAATAAATGTAATTTTTTTAAACGAGCTAGCACTAGAAGTCACAGAATAGAATAAAATGTTGAACTGTGTTAAATAAATCTGATTGATCATAAATACATAAATAAATCCAGTTGATCATAAATAGAATCAACCAATTAATTCCATTAATTAAATATTCATAGATTATTCATAGAGAGGGTTCGTAAACATGTATGTCTGTAAAGTTGTTCATATGCATTTTAGATTATGTCAGTACGTGAATAATGTATGTTTTAGTGTCTAGGCAAACATAAGTAAAAGTACATGTGGTATAACTGCATATTATACATACATGAATACTCTTGAGATCACATTGAATTATTAAATTCCATTAGAATTTAGTGTACATTAAAATACTTATTTTATGTGAAGGAGCATGTCAGATTATTTATGTAGGCTACACATCCAAAAAGATTTCTGAATTATTTTCCTGATATTTTATACATCAGACGTTCAAGGTATAGTGACTAAAAGGTCAGTTTAACATAATTGCAAAAGCGTTTTAATCACAATCAACTTGGAGCCTTACAGGCAAATATAAGCTTATAATAACATCAATAGCTTTTTCATCTCGATATAGCAACTCTGGAACCCTGTATAGTGAAAATGTTTCACATGACTGCTCACAATCTCACTGTTATCTCTGGATTATTATAAATGAAACCGCATTCATGTGCACAATAAATATATTTCTGTAATTGGTTATATGTTGTCTACAGTGGCTTTTTAATGGCCAATCTCTAAGAACAGGGAGATCAATACAAAGCCGATTTAATTGAAGAAGAATAAAAAAAAACACATGCAAACAAACTTTATTTTAAAAACACATTTTGTACTCAAATAACTTATCATTATGAAAATAAAAGAATATATTTTTTAAAGATGAATACATTTCACAGCAGCCGTATTCTTAATTCTTTATTGGATTAACTGTGCAGCTCTAGTATGTTTGTGCACTCTCGTTAATTCCAAACAGGTCATTTGCATCGCCTTGTTCGTTCCTGAAGGTCATCTGCGGTAAGGCATGAAAGACAGAGAGGGAGAAGTTGAATGCAAGATGCTGGACGGTGTATGTGTGTGTTTGTTTTGTGCATTTCAAGGCCGATTTAGGAGGAGTTTAGAAAGGAGTTTCAAAATATTCATGAATCATGAACGTTTGATGTCGGCGAGTATTGTTTAGCTCTTAATACCAGAAGAGGTGCTCTAGACTGCCACTACTTCCTGTTTGTTGTGATTAGGGTTCAGAAGCCTCGTGGTCTTTCGCCTCATCTCAGCCAATGTTTTTCCTCCAGGGGGGAAATGAGCATTTGATGTGATGTGAAGTGTGCATTTTAAGCATCTTTCTGTCATTGGATTTGGGCGTCCTTTCATTGATTGCAACAGGAGATTTGTATTTTTTGTCATCAGAAAAAATCAACAAATACGGTCCACATGGTCAAACTTGTATATTTTACATTCAAATCTCTCTTGCTCTCAACAGATACATGAAATATTCAAATAATAACCACTTGTCCTCAAAATGCAATAGCTTTAGAGAAGAGCAAATGTTCTGAACTGAATAGATATTTGAATAGCTGCTGTTTGAATTGTATCTTCGGTTGTAATTACCGATTAAATGGTCTTGATTTTAAACACTGTTCATTTTGTAATTGCACACTAATCCTGTTACAGTTATTTTAAGCACTTTAAAGATTACTTGTTTAACACTACTAACACTAGAATTATTCAGATGCTTAACACAGCACCACAACAATTTCAGCAAGTTATGTAATTTGGTAGAATTTTACACAATGACCAATATACAGTGAGACAGTCTGAAATAAAAAGGGTCTGGATATTACATATTTATTCTGCACTATTTCTCGGTCGTTAATCAAACAGGCCAGTTTAAACTTCTTTGGATAAAAGACGTTTTTCAATTCCTTCCATTGAAAGTCACAAGATGCTATTGAAACGTTCTCGAATTATTTTGCACAAAGTTGTATTAACATTTTGGATTAAGTTAGAATATTACAAACTACAAGTGATCTCAGAAATGCCTTTTGGACCCCGTTTAGAAAAAAATAAATACTGGCTAAAATAAATAAAGCAATAAATGAAACTGCATCTACGCGGCTCAGAATGTACCTCAAGAGAGTACAGCTGCGGAGTAAGCAAAATAATAAAGGGTTATCGTCTGGCTTTTTTTCTGTTTTGATTTGCTTAAAATTCCCACTTCAAATCTAATACTAAAGATCCAGCATGCTAAAGGTTTTGTTCTCCATTGCAGGTCACTTTTCACCTTGGAAGACCTCTAAACAGGTAAAACGTATCGTATTCCAGCCCTCTGAATTTAATTAATAAACTAACATCAACTGTGTACTCTCAATATTGAGTGATTAGGTCTTATTATACATTATACAGCAAGCATATGTATTAATAACCATGACTGTTGAGCTTTATTACTAAGATCAACGCATGATAAATGGCTTTATTGTATTGTTATAACATATTACCACTAACTGCATTGTACTAAGCTACTGCTAGTGTGTCTTAAAATGTGTCTACAACACCAAACGGCAGCTACAGTGCACAGTATAAATGAGTACACCCCCTCTAAAACTTAACAAATTCAGCAATTACTCTTTACTTAGAAGACATGTTAGGGTTCTTTGGAGATGTAATGTTCCAACAAGCCTGCTTGATCAATTACCAATGAGGAATGCCAAAATTATTCAGCAAAATAAGATTTTCTTATCAAAGTTGTGTTGCAAAAATGAGTACACCCTCCTGAAAGTTACTAAATAAAACTAAAAATGTATAGGTTTAAGGCTATTTTTGATCAACAGGTAATATATTGAACCAAAACTTTTAAAGACAAGTAATTTCCTGACAATTAAAAGTGTTATATAGCCCACTGAATCATACTCAGACTTAATGCTGGCAGCAGTGGAACCACTTGGGAGAGAACTGCCAGGTGACTTATTTCTTAGTGTAAAAGAGGACAATGGTACAAGAGGAATACCAAATTATTGTTTTAAGTGTGAAAATATAGCAGAAGTAGCGCCAACATTCAAAAACAATGGACTTGTGATAAGGCTCCTGAAATAATAATCAGGTCTTCACTTTAAGTTTTCATTTAGTGATGAGTGAGTTTTTGCTAGAAAAAGAGCAGGAGAAATAACATGCAAGTGTCTCAGAGCCGGCAAAAGCTGTGAAAGAGTGACACTTTATCTCACAGAGTATGACGCAGCCTGCAGAAGTGACATGTATGGTTGTTGTCACCACTAGAACTACCAACTGTAGCCAAAGCTAAATAAACTCATTTAACCTCTTCCAGGGCCCATATTTACAAAATAGAGACTTCTGGGAATCCATATTCTGGTCTCAAGAGACCAAGTCAATCATTTCGGATCCAAAAGCATCCGAAATGTTCTGGTGTTGAAAAAAAGTTTTTAAAAATCCAGTCATCACAACTGGAAAGATTATGGAAATTCATTTGTTAAAAGCTACGGGGACCTAGTTGAAATAAACACTTAGTACAGCTGAGAACAAATCTCTGCACCTTCACTAATCTTTCCTCACTAACCAGTGCACTGTGTAATGTGGCACATAAAACCTTCACCCTCAGCAGTCTGTCTCTGTGATGTCCTTTGATTCTGATCCAATATTGTCAGCTGTCTTGTCTGCTTGACTAAATCTTCAAGAAAGTGTTCCTCAAACTCTGAACTGTCCCATGTGTATGTATATTTACACACAGGATGGTATATGTACATGTATATGATAAGGTATATGACGGCATATATATATTTGCAAATAAATCAAATGATTTTAAGGATTTTTTTTAATGTTAAATATATACATTTTTGTGAAATCAAGTTATGCTCAGCTTTGCTAGAAATGTAAAACTAACTCTGGCAGTGAAAACCCAGCTAAAGACCTTTTTTTTGTGATTTACTGTTTTCTACATGAAATCATTCTTCATAAAGTAAAGAACATTCTGTGAAAATGTAACCTTGATATCTTTGATATTGACTGAGTAAGGCCATGTCAAATATTGGAATCATAGTAAAATGAATAGTTAAAATTAAACTTTGATGCTTGTTATCTCATAATTAGATTTTGAGACTTTAGCCTGGATTTCACAGACAAGGTCACATTTATATAAAATGGTTTTTACAAATCCAGTAATCATAACTGAAAAGGTTATGGTAATTCATTGTTTAAAGATTCAAGAATGCTTGCTAAAACAAGCAAGCAAACAATCAACCACTTAAAATGTGATACGTTTTCATCTGAGAACCAAACAAACTAATAAATAAAATCTACCCATTTTAATAAAGCAGGTAATATTTTATTCTAAAATTCTAGTTATGCTCAGGTCAGCTTTTTGTGAGTGCAATATACATATTGAAAAATGTTTTACAAATCCAGTAATCACAACTGGAAAAGTTATAACACTTCATTGTTGGTAGTTGATCATTTTGCAGCAGAGAATATTTAATATAATATAGAATATATATAAAATATATTGTACTGATATGTGTGTGTAAATATATATATATATATATACGTACACAGTGCAACAGTACATGCCTACCCATCCACCCACGCATTTATATATTTTTGGTTTGAGATCTCTGTCCTGTCTCCTTATATATATATATATATATAACAAAGGCTTGACTGATCATAAATCGACTGATTTTTCTTCACTCTACAGAGAGTCAGTCGCACTGCCTTGAGCTGCTGGCCACTTTACTGTCATTCTTCAACACATATCTTTGTATCTATCTCTATAGGGAACAGAACTGGGACAGAGCGAAAGTCTCGTTACCCCAGTACAGTAGAGCAGCTTGGATTTTATCATCTCTCTCCCTCTCTTTCGCTGGGGTTTAATTAGACATCATTTGCTTTAAGAATATCTCCACAGCCAGAAAGAGTTTCATGACTGGAAAATGTTAAAGTGGTCCATCTTTTTCTGCAATTATCCATGTCCAAAGAATATTAGCCTTTACTGAATGTGAATGTCACGGTTATGTGGTCAGAGCACTGAATCATTCAATCGATAGAAACGATGTGTTACCACATGCTAACTGTCCAGCTTCTGCAGAAATGTGGCCAACTTGAATGTGAATTAAAATGGTCACAATATTAGTTACTTGTTTGGTAATTTTTTTTATAGCTAATAAAATAAAATCGAATTTATTATAAATGTTTGATATATTACCCAAAATAACAGATTTTCTGTAGCAAAATGTATTTCAACTTAATCTCTCAAAGAATCTAGTTTAAGATAGATTTCTGCATGGTGATTAAACTGAAATTTGAAACCTGTTCAGACATGCAAAATCTGATTATTTTGTGCATACAACTCAAATCCATTGTTTTTTCAAAAAAAAAAAAAAAAGAAAGAAACTGATCATGGAAATCTGATCTCTACAAATCCATATAAACCACATTCTTATGCAGATCTGTGTCCAAATACCCTCATTTTTTGCTCACTTATTGTAAAAAAAATGGTATCCTATAAATGAACTGGTTTTATTCAAATAAAAAAAGATATTTAGCATAACTGAATAAACTTAAATACATTAATTTAAAGAAACAACATTTTTCATAGGTTAAATTAGGTTAAAAAAAAAATGGCTTTGTATAGCTCTAATATATGTGACCCTGCCTGTGAAAACCCAGCTAAAGTCATTTTTTGTGATTTTAGGCCTACTGTTTTCTACATAAAATCATCCTTTATATCTTTAATATTGAGTGAATAAGGCCATGTCAAAGATTGATATCATAGTGAAATTGAATGGTTGAAATAACTCTGATGCTTGTTATCTCATAATTAGATTTTGAGACTTTAGCCTGGATTTCACAGACAGGGTCACATATACAGTATAAACTACAGAGAGTCTGTTCTAAAGATTGGTTTTGAAAACCAAATCTCATCTGTCAGAAATCTAAACCAAATATGAATCCCTTTTTATTTCATCTCTGAGCACGTAAACTCTTATGCTCCCATTTTCACAGACTCTGACTCAAAGATATAACAAGTTAAGTTAAGAACACATCAAATATTTATAATAAAACTGTATTTTTTATTCATCACAAACCTGAACCCATTGCAAACCTGAAGTTATGTATAAAAAACTGACTTGAACCCACCCAGAATGGTTTGTCCTTTAGCAGACCTCTATCGTGAGCCTCTTTGATTGCTATAAGCAAAATCCTGTTTGCAAGAGTATGTACGTCACAGCGCTTCGCTCTGGCAGTAATAACATCATCTATGAGCTAATGTGCGCGTGTGCGTGCGTTTGCTTGGCAGTGACACGTTTTAATCTGTTTGTTTCCCAGCCGCACACAGCAGCCCAGAGGCATTTGCCCTCATCCTCTACAGCTCCTCCAGATTAACACTGACCTCCTTTAATAAGCCTTGGCATCTTTCTCATCCTGGCATCTACTTTCTTTCTTTGTTGATTTTTCCACCTCTTCTTCAATTATGCCTTTTGTTTGGCATTTGCCTTTAGGGCGCTTTCACGCTAAAGCTTTTGGCACGAAACCGAATCCATTTGTTGTCCAGGGTTGTGTAGAATTTAATCACCTCACTGTCGGTTCGTTAGTTGGAATTGAACTGGCTTGGACCCGACAAGAAGATGAATCGGAGTATGAATCTGAATGGATAGAATGTAGAATTTGTAGAATGGACAATTACCTTTATTAGGGTAAATTTCTTCTTTCAATTGATTTTAACTCTTTCCCCGCCAGCGTTTTTGAAAAAAGTTGCCAGCTACTGTCAGCATTTTTTTATAATTTTTGCTCAAATTTCATGGCCCCCAGAATATTTTGTTGTATGAATATCTAAACATGCAATACACCAAAATAAAGAACAATGCCTGTTCTTATTCTTATTCTGTTTTATTCTAGCTTCAAACATTTTTTTTATCAACACTTCAGTGTAGGTAAGTTTCATAAAAAAGCAACATTTTGAGCAAAAAAATTTTTTTTGCATTTTTTATCAAATACTACATCAGGATCATATTCAGTACGATGATCAAAGCAAAGATAAGAGCGTATAATATTATATAAATGCACATTTTAATACAATTCTATTTCCTGCTACCTCAATTCAAATTCAGATTTAATTGTAATTTAAAAAGCATTCTGATGCAATTCTGAATGGCACACGACCCTTATGTCTGCTTGAAAAGGTGAATTCGGGTACATCTGCAAATCATATGTTCGCGATTTGTCCTAAATCATGAAAATGAAAGCCAAATAATTAGCATTTTTTTGTAAATATTGACCGGTTATTCATATGACAGTGTGTGGTTGGAGATACGAATTATGTATTTTGTTAGTAGTACTTTATAAAAATTATTAAAATACACTACCGTTCAAAGTTTTGGGATCAGGAAGTTGTTGTTGTTGTTTTTTCTTTATTCAGTAAGGATGCATTAAATTGATCAAGTGATAGTAAAGACATTGTTACAAAAATATTCTATTTCAAATAAATGCTGTTCTTCTTAACTTTCTGCGAATACATCAAAGTTTCCAAAAATTCAATAAATTGAGTTTTGCCATCAAAGGAATAAATTATCATTTTAAAGTATATTAAAATAGAAAATGGATATTTTAAATTGTAATAATATTTCACAATATTACTGTTTTACAGTATTTTTTATAACTACATACATACATACATAAATGCAGTCTTGGTAATCATGAAAAAATCTTTCTGAAACGGTAACTTTTAAACGGTAGTGTATATTACCTCCTCTTTTGTTACTTTTAGTATTGTTGATTCATATATAGCTAAGGTCATTAATGGAATTACATTTATTTGATCTCTAAAAATTCTAAAAACATCTGTGTGTCCGTCTTGTAGAACCATTGCGCTTCAGGTGTCCTGAGTTTGAGTCCTGGCTCGTAGACCTTTGCCGATCCCACCCCCTCTTCCACTTCACTTCCTGTCCACTTTCTGTCCTATCGAAATAAAGGCATAAAACGGCAACAACAAAAAATCTTCTTCGTCTTTTTTAAAACTACTAAGAGAATCGTTAATGAAACCATTAAGAGGAATTGGAACTAGTAAAAAGTATAAAAGTACAAAGTGACTAGCAGAGGTAGAGGTTGGGGAAAACAATCTTGGGTTCAAAGCAAGCAGTCGAATCATGTGTAACAACAGCTTTAAAGGAACACGCTCATTTTCCAACTCCCCTAGTGTTAAACAGTTGAGTTTTACCGTTTTCTAATCCATTCAGCCAATCTCCGGGTCTGGCGGTAGCACTTTTAGCTGCAGTTTAGCATAGATCATTGAATCTGATTAGACCGTTAGCATCTCGCTCAAAAATGACCAAAGAGTTTCTATATTTTTCCTATTACCTAGCTGGGGACTATTTTCAGGCACTGCGTAATATCATAGCGCCTGCTGCACCCATGGTACGGCAGCAAAGTTCCTTGATTATTACACCGGAATGAGAGTATAGTTCCTAGCCATATCGGCCTAGAAAATCGCAACTTTTCATTTTCCGTCAGTCTTAGTACACGATGTAACTACAGAAGAGTCAAGTTTTAAATAGGAAAATATCGAAACTCTTTGGTCATTTTTGAGCGATATGCTAACGGTCTAATCAGATTCAATGATCTATGCTAAGCTACAGCTAAAAGTGCTACCGCCAGACCCGGAGATCGGCTGAATGGATTCGAAAACGGTAAAACTCAACTGTTTAACTCTAGGGGAGTTGGAAAATGAGCCTATTTTCAAAAATAGTGGTGTGTTCCTTTAATATTAGAAACAGTAGAAACTATGCCTGCTTGCTGTTCTTTGCTCGTTCTATTTGCATAACCTAATTTTGGGTGTCGTGCAAGAGCCCGGTGTAGTGAAGTGGTTTGGGAACATTTTGCCCACAGCTGCATTAGCTTGAGAAAACACAAAGATTACATTCAGTATCGTCAGCAATAGAGAAACGCATCAAGCATCCTTGATGAGCCCTTGATGTGGCCTTATTTTGCTGAGCTAGAACTAACTTGCCATGTATTGTGTTTACGCTTCATTTAAAAACTAATTGCCGCAAAAGTGAGTTCATTGTTAAACACCTTCCTAACCCACGGCCAGCAAAATTCCAAGGCAGAAGTTGCCTGGAAGAGCGAGCGCAATTTGCTTACTCAGTTCAGCATATTAATAAACGCAGGGCTGGCCGATGATTGGGCGCTTTACTGAATGCCGGTGTATTTGCAGGTCTTGGAACATTGGGATCCTCACAGCAGTCCCACAGCCAGTCTATCTGTCCATGCTCTCCCTCACAGCGCTCCATATCTGCACTGGCCTTCAGGTCCAGAGTTTGACCTGACCAAACCTGACCCCTATGACCTCTATGAGAAGTCCAGGGCTATCTATGAGAATAGGCGTAAGTAACTTCTTGCTAGCATCTAAAGCTAGCATTAATGCCTACTGCTAATCTGTGCTGTTTACTGTATTTTTCCACTCCAAAAATGTGCACATACACACCAAACAACAAACACATTTCCTGTTGTACATGGCAAAAGATATGTAGCAGTGTGTCCTAATGAGGCACAATGTGCTAAAACAGCTAACAATAAAAGCTACTTTTCTGTGGTGAGTGTTTGTGAGATTTAAATGAGTGACACGAAATGTTGGCAACTACTTGATTTGTAATTCTGTAGCATTATGTTAAGTTGCCCCGCCCACAGTGAAATCTCATTGGTCGAATTTTCCACTCCACATTGTTTCCACTCCACATTGTTGTAAAAAAATGTAATGGAAGAAATCATAGCATCAAATATCTGCTTTAGAAATGGAAGTTAAATTGTTTTCAAATAAAGTGTGCCAAATTTATGTTACAAATGTTGTTAGATTTTATTGCTGATATTAATCCTGTCAGAGCTGTAGTTGAATGTCTGTTACCAAAATTAAATAGAGTTCAATATGGCCACTGAGTAAACTGAAATTAAACATCGGATATGTTCTTCTACATCTTTCCGTTTGGACCAAAAATGACTTTTACTGGTGTTATTGACTTGAGCCTGGTTAGAGCATGGTCTCGAGTGACCATGTCAGCTCTCAGACTCAAAATAAATACTGTTTTGTTGTTGTCTCGTACAATGTTATCCTCCATGCTAAGTGTTCTGAGGTTGTTGTGTCTTGTCAATTTGGAATTTTTCCACAATGAGATCTGTGGAGCTGCTCTGGGGTCTGGGAGAACTTTAGTGGTCTTAGTGACTTTGACGTTAGATAACACTTTGCATTATTAATGCAGGTACTTTCTTAACCAGATTTAGAGACTTTACCACACATACAGGCTTTCTGAACTTTTTTCAAGGTCCCTGTGAACCATATTCACTGCATTTTAAGTAGAAGCGTATGTTTAATTCAGCAAATAGTTTGAAATGCATTAATTCATACAAATGTGAACATACTTATTACTGTACCTAAAATCTACTGCATACTGAACAAAAAAAGTCTGAAATGTCAATAGAGTTAATGTTGCATTTCTAAAGGTGCTTTAAACTGATTGACCGCGATTAAACCGATTGATGTCGTTCTGCTGCTAGCAGCCGTTTCTATTCATCTTCTGTCTGCACTCCCATTATTGCTTCACTGTGCATTTGCATAAACTTTTTTTCTACTGTTTTAAATCAGCAAGTGTGCTCTTCCTCATTAATGCGTCCTAGTCTATACCTCCTCTTTAATTTTGTATATAGTTTCTCTTTAGTATTCACAGCTGGCAATGACAGGTTGGCAATGGAGATGTTGGTTAGTGTGGATGTTGTTTGATGATTATCTTATCTTATGTGCAATGATGCTCCATAGAATTATAAGAATTATTGTATTATTAGTAGTAGTAGTATTATTATTAGTATATTGCACAGACACTCTATTGTAGATACCCTGGTGATTTTAGATATGTTTCCAAACAGTTTAGTTTCTCTTTAAGGTAAGTATGCTCGATGGTTGATTACATTTTGTATATTTTTCTGTGATCCGCGTCTTATTTTTTGTGTAAGATGTTTTAAACAGCCTCATTTTGTGAAATTGCACCGCCTTCTAATCTGAAAGTGTCAGGAATGTTTGAGAATGTTCAGTCGCAAAACTGTTAATGTTTTATAGCTGTTTGAATATGCACTTGATGTTGCAAAGATGCTGTAAACAGTTGGCATTCTGTCAAGTTGGAGAATAGAAGCTTTTAAAATCTCATTAATACTTATATTCAAGTATTTCAGGAGCTTAGGTTTTAGCAACAAGGACACACATGCTGTTTATGTTAATGCATATTTTATGTGATCGTTTATTTGTGTTTGAATTAATCTTTTGCAAATATTTGGTCGCCTGCAATTTAAGACTATTTTTCATTTAGTATCATCATGTAAATGTGTTATTTGTCTAAAATCATTGCTAGTTATGAAACTATATGACATGATAAAGTTTTATCAGCACATTTCATCACTGCAACAAAGAAAATCAACACCACTTTGAACAATATTTGATATTGTAAAAAGGCTAAAAAATAATCTATCAATATTTATGTATTTGCTCTTAAATGGTTTTATATGCTACATTTTCAGTCATAGGAAATATCAGTCATTAAGAGTTAATCTATTTAAAGTGTGTTTTCCATGCTGTTCTTATTGAACGCAAAAAAAATTTATAAAAAAAAAATGTATACAGCCGTTTAACAAACAGCAACATTGAACTACATATGTTGTATTGAAACATTTCAAACCATGCAAAATGTCTCCCAGAGACTTCCGTGAACACAAATAATTGAATTCTGAACTGATTCATTTCAAAAGAGCTCATTTGAATCAAATGAATCAAACTCTAAATCAATTTAGGTTTAAGTTAGAGAGCTTAACATCTTAACGCTGTCGTGTCATTCCACAAGCAGAGGGCACAAAACCAGCCTACTGCTGCAGCTGAATGAAAAGCATGTAAATCATCACAATATACACAATACTGTATACAATATGTTGGTTAAAAATCACGAGCGTAGTGGTTGCAAATATCGCCCAGCTCTAGCAGAGATGCAGATGAGGTTGCAAGAATGATGCAGTTGAAGATCAGACTCCCTTTCTGAATCAGAATCAGGCTCAAGCTTGCACCTAGTTTAAATGCAATATACGTACAGCATAATACATGGCCGTGTGTTGGTTTTCAGGCAGAAATGCGCAGCTCATGCTGATCTCAGTGCTTGTCCGCTCTGAGCCAAGAGATGAACTTGAGTTCTAAAATATTATATAATTAAAAGCCCAAAATCAAGAACTGACTTCATGCATCCACTGAAAAAACAGCAGTTGATTAAAAGTCAGTCAGAATTGTGAAAGTATAGTTCACATAATTTTGTTATCAAATGATGAAGTGTCATGATGAAGTGTGCTTTTAGTGCATTTTTGTGGGCACTGTATATTCACATATATCTTCTTTGCTTTGTAGCTGTTGGGCATTATATTAGTGAGACAGGTGATGTATATATTGTAGTATATTTCCAGGTGTGTGTGTTTATATAAGCAGTGATTTATGGGCTGTCCTTGTATCTCTCCCTTTCTTAGAGCCAGGGCTTCCTCGAGCAGCTCTCCCAGCTGACCCTTCCGGTGAGTAAATATATCTACACCTAAAACAGAAACAATCTGACAGAAGGAGTTCTGCATAAAATAAAGTCTGAACGTTTGAAATTCATTTTTTATATCCAGTTTTTATGACCTTTGTACATTTTTTTTATATATTTGGTATAAAGTTTTGCCTGCTGCAGTTTGACTTCTTTTTCTGCAT
The DNA here is from genome assembly GCF_001515645.1 of Sinocyclocheilus grahami. Taxonomy (NCBI): domain Eukaryota; kingdom Metazoa; phylum Chordata; class Actinopteri; order Cypriniformes; family Cyprinidae; genus Sinocyclocheilus; species Sinocyclocheilus grahami. Next base: position 4,398,543 of record NW_015505187.1, on the reverse strand, counting down.
TTAGTATCATGAAATAAATGTATTTTTATCACCTAAAATCATATGCAATTTAATGAGAGAAAAAAATATATTACATTTACACTGAACTTTTAAGGAAAATTTTCATCAAAACTAGCTCTACCAAAAAAACGGTTCAATATTAGTTCAAACAATATTTGATATATATTGTAAAAAGGCTGAAAAAACAATATTTAGTATTTATGCATTTATTCTGAAAGGTAATAAAAAAAGTCTAAATAAAAAGTACAGTGTCTTTTTATGCCTTATGCCTTGCATACCAAAATCATTCATAGGTACATCAAATAAAAGTCCAATAAAATCTCTAAAATCTAAGTAATCTAAGTAAAGTCTGAGAGTCTGACATCCTTTTTTAAATACAGCTATTATGAAATACTAAAGATAGAGAGATATACTGGAGATAGAGTTTTATTTTTTGCCAGCTTTTGCCACTTGTCATTCTCACTGCCTTGAGAGTGAACCTCTCAATGCAGGTTAAAGAACATAAAATGAATGATTTTACTAATTAAGTACTCAATGAACAGAAATGGGGATCTTAAATGTCATCCAGAACACTAAATTACACTTGAAGGATGAGACTAGTCTGGAGAAAAGACTAAGTTGTGAGATAAATGTGTGCTTTCATTGACAGTATCAGAGTTCCAGGAGGTGGAGGTGCACTTGCGCAGACAGAAGTCCGGTTTCGGCTTCAGGATCCTGGGCGGAGAGGAACCAGGACAGCCTGTGAGTCTGGAGGCTCAGGAGAAGGCTCGTACTCTAGGACTAACCACACGCTTCCTAAACCAGAGCTCACTGCCATTTGCTAACATGATAACGTTCATCCACTTTTTGTTTCTGATCGCAACTTAAAGAGAGTCTGTAGTAACAGTGCTATGCATGTACAGATCCTGATTGGTGCAATCATCGAGAAGAGCCCAGCAGATAAAGACGGGCGTCTCCGGCCAGGAGATGAGCTGATGTCAGTCGATGGGATCCCTGTGGCTGGAAAACCCCACCGTTACGTCATTGACCTCATGCATGGGGCGGCCCGGACTGGACAGGTTAAACTCACAGTACGAAGGAGAATTCAGACCACAGGTGAGAAATGGCTGATGCTTATTTTATTTGTCTACCAACAATAGCTGTTTCCATCCACCTATTTTTATGCGCATTTTGGAATATCGCATAAAAAAACACTGGATGGAAATGCCAAGATGCGCATAAATTCTAAAAATGCACATAAAAATCTTATGCGCACTATTGAGTAGGATAAACTTTGTCTCCAATAAGAAAAAATGCGCACTAAACTACGATGGAGACACTTTTACCGAATAAATTCAACCATGTGCATCAAAAAAAGTCCCAATGTGACCAATCTCATTGCACAGCATCTGAAATGTTGTTATGGGCGTTCTGAAATGCCTGATTAAAGTCTGTCATCAAAGTATTTCTGTATAATTGTATAATTCCCAAACAGCAGCGTCCACCTCCGAAAGCAATGTCAGCATTTATTGTGTTTTCGTCTGCTCGCTCTGAGGCGCAACTAATTTATTATATATGAAAATTATTATATTAAGTGGCTTCTCCTACTTTTCTTGGTGATACTTAATGCCAGTTTATCAGGAAGTGATGCCTTTGTTCTTTTTGACTCGTTGGATGGAACGGTGCTTTATTCGCAAATGTTTTATGCGATATTCCAGTTTTGCGCATTAGTTAAATTTTAATCTTTGGATGGAAACATAACAGTGTAAGGGAAACAGGTCAATAATTTAGCTCAAAGGGAATCATTTAAGATTTTAAAGGGAACTCCACCATTAATATGCAAGGGAAGAGCTCTCTTGATGTATTAGGTAAAAACTATTTGTGTGGGTGTGTTGTCAGCGGTGCCTCATAAGATCGGCCGGATCATTGAGGGAAGTCCAGCAGACCACTGTGGGAAGCTCAAGGTTGGGGATCGCATATTGGCCGTCAACAATCAGTCTATCGTCAACATGCCGCATGCCGACATCGTCAAACTGATCAAGGACGCGGGACTCAGCGTCACACTCAGGATCATCCCTCAGGAGGGTGAGTTGATGCCTGTGGAACTGTTTGAAAGGGATTCTTACGCAAAAATTGATTCTACACTAATTCTGCTACTGAAGTGGCTATGTGTAATAGCCATTTTGATGTTAAAATGCTTTCTTTTATCTCAGTTTAATGTGGAGAGACAACTAAAAGTAAGCCATTTATTGGTTGGCTTCCTGAACATTGCTCTGACATGTCAAATGGCTCAACAAATAGTGTGAGTTTGGGCGGGACTACCTGTTTTTCTGGGCAATGGAAGAGGTTGGGGCAGTGTCCTTTAAGGAGCACTGTAGCTTTAAGGAGCCCCATTACTTTTTTTCTAAAAATTCTAAGTTATTTCAAACAAGCTATCCTTGTACAGTTGCTTTCGAACATAATTTAAGTATTTTTCGAATTTGAAATGCTATAACTGGTTTTTCTGAATGGTAGTTTGTGATAAAACTAGAGATTGTGGCTGCATCCCTCAGGAGGGTGAGTTGATGCCTGTGGAACTGTTTGAAAGGGATTCTTACGCAAAAATGTATTCTACACTAATTCTGCTACTGAAGTGGCTATGTGTAATAGCCATTTTGATGTTAAAATACTTTCTTTTATCTCAGTTTAATGTGGAGAGACAACTATAAGTAAGCCATTTATTGGTTGGCTTCCTGAACATTGCTCTGACATGTCAAATGGCTCAACAAATAGTGTGAGTTTGGGCGGGACTACCTGTTTTTCTGGGCAATGGAAGAGGTTGGGGCAGTGTCCTTTAAGGAGCACTGTAGCTTTAAGGAGCCCCTGACTTTTTTTCTAAAAATTCTAAGTTATTTCAAACAAGCTATCCTTGTACAGTTGCTTTCGAACATAATTTAAGTATTTTTCAAATTTGAAATGCTATAACTGGTTTTTCTGAATGGTCGTTTGTGATAAAACTAGAGATTGTGGCTTAAATGTCAGTGCTAAAATGATTAAATACAAATGTTTTAAAAAATACCATTTAAAATCACAAGAAAGTCATACAGGTTTGTAATGAAATGAAGGGGAATAAATGATAACAGAATTTTCATTTTTGAGTGAACTATCCTTTTGAAATGCAAATTTACTAAAGATACAGTATTTCAGCACAAGCCACCAGAAATCCACTTTAAAGGGATAGTTCACCCCAAAATGAAAATTCTGTCATTAATTACTCACCCTTGTGTCGTTCCAAACCCGTGAGATCTTCGTTCGTCATCAGAACACAAATTAAGATATTTTTGATGGAATCTGAGAGCTCTCAGACAGAAACGCAACTGTAATGTTCTCTGAACCAGCCTCCAAAATGGAAACTTGTGCCATGCAAATTGCATTCACAGATTTTGGACATGTTTGCGATATTATTTTATTTGCATAATTATTTCAGTGCATTTAGTGGTAAAATAACAGACAGTACAAGCAAACTATACTCATGCAACACTTAAACTATTGCTTTAGTTGTAAAAAAAAAAATACCTGTGTTATAAAGAAAAGCTTTGAAAATAGCTTAGCTTTTTGTCTTTTCTCCATTTTTCAGAGACGAACAGCACGCCTTCTGCAGGCAGCTCAGAGAAGCAGAGCCCTATGGCCCAGCCCAGTCCAGTTTGCCAACCCAGCACTGTGAACCAGACCGGTGCTGCACCTCCACCTAACTCCACCCCTCAAACCAACTCTGCACCTCAACCCAGCTCCATAACGCAGCCTACTTCAGAAGCACAACCGAGCCCTGTCACTCAAACCAGCCCAGCCAATCAGCCCAGCTCAGTGACCCAACAGAACCTGCCCGCCCAGCCCTCCGCAGTGCCAGTACAGATCTACAGCCATGACAGCAGGCAAGGCACCAACAAAATTACGTTATTACTTAAATATATTTTAAGTTGTACTAGTTTTACCATTGCTCTGTGAAATTTCACCGGGTGAAACCAAGTATGTTATGAATGATATTAATAAATTAAAAAATTGTACACAAACAAAAAAATACATAATTTTAAATGCTAATGGATTTAGACATCACAACATTATTATGTACTGTATGAAGGATATGAATTATATATATTTTGCTGAAGATAAATAAATAATACGAATAGATATGGAGCTGAAATATTGTACATCCCTAATCATTTGAATGGATGAATTCAAATCAAACTTGTTTTGTAATCAAGTGAAAACTCTACAAAACTCTACAAAAGTTCACTATTTATGGAGTGAATCCCTCTCTGACTCACAGACTCTCTCTCACTATTAGGTTGTTGCGTAAAATCACTTATCTTTTACAGAACTGAATAATTTACCTACATGGCTCTTTAAAACCATTTTTAATCATTTATATACCCTGCAGAGACCAATGATTTCACTTCCTCTCCATGCTCACTCAAGTTTCAATATACACCCAAGAGCTCCTCAGGCTTTGCCATTTTCAACAGAACATTATCCTGCATTAAACTTTAAAATTCATTAGAGCGGTAGCTCCGTCAGTGGTAAGTCTGTTTTGACGGCATCCGCTGGAAAACAGACGTAAACAGAGTAAATATTATGAGAGAATCTCCTCATTCTTATATATATATATATATTACAGCTTTTGCTGCTGATAAAAGCTACTATTTTAAATTGCCACATTTTTGCAGACAAGTTTGACAAGAAATTGCCATAAAAACACCATAGACGTAGTCCAAGTCTCACTTGCTATTGCGTATATTCCAAATGTTTGCACAAGAGTCAGCATCACCAAATGCCATTGGTTCTGCTCTGATTGGTTGTTCAGCTACAGGTCAGAGGTAAAAGCAAGACAGGATGTAAAACCCGATATTCGACAGCCGTTCACTGATTACCGCCAACCCCCAGTGGACTACCGACACCCTCCTGTAGCAGATTACAGACAGCCACCAACGCTCGATTACAGACACCCCCCACTGCTGGACTACAGGCAGCTGTCCACTGACCCTCGCACCTTCCCCTTACCGGACTACAGGATGCCACAGGTAGCTCTGCTGCCACTCTGTATTCACTCAAACACTGGTGTAGAAATGCACACTGATATCGTAATTTATCACTGAAATGGCGATGTGGCACTGACAGTGCATTTCCAGAAAGTATGTATTATGCATGTCCATAAAATGTCCATAATATGTTTACGTGTGCTTGCAGGATTTTGATTTCTTCACGGTTGAGCTGGAAAAGGGTATGAAAGGTTTTGGCTTTAGTATCCGTGGAGGCCGTGAGTATAAGATGGATCTGTTCGTTCTGCGATTGGCTGAAGACGGACCAGCAATACGCAATGGAAGAATGAGGGTGAGCTCCTTCTATCTATCTATCTATCTATCTATCTATCTATCTATCCATCATCTGTCTGTCCGTCGATCTATCCATCCATTCATCCATCCATCCATCAATCTATCCATCCATCCATCCATCCATCTTTTCATTCATCCATCTTTTCATTCATCCATCCATCATCTGTCTGTCTATCTCTATGTCTGTTGGTCTGTCCATTCGTCAATCTATCCATCCATCCATCATCTGTCTGTCTGCCTGTCCTTCCGTACATTCATCTACATCTGTTTGTCTTTCTCGTTGTCTTTCTGTCTGTCCTTCTGTCCATCCATCCATCCATCCATCATCTGTATGTCTCTCTCTGTCTATTGGTATGTCCATCCATCCATCCATCATCTGTCTTTCTTTCTGTCTGCCTGTCCTTCTGTCCGTCCATCCATCCATCCATCATCTGTATGTCTCTCTCTGTCTATTGGTATGTCCATCCATCCATCCATCTATTGTCTGTCTATCTCTGTCTGTGTGTCCGTTTATCTATCCATCCATCCATCATCTGTCTTTCTGTATGTCTATCTATCTATCCATCCGCCCATCTATCCTGTTCTGCTGCTGTTCTGTTGCTTGTTCAGCTCATATCCGTAATGAAGCTGTCTGATGTGAATAAAACAGTCCCCTTAGGATATTCTACCTCTCATTACAGCCTTTCATATTTAGTCCATTACCTGCAGATCACACACAGTGACCGTTCCTTTCCATTCAAGAGCCTCAGTTCTGACAGTAAACATCGTCCTGTCTTCTTTTGGGGCGTGAATATATCCACAGCACAAAATGCCTTTTGAATCTATAATTAGTTTGGAACAGACCCATGGTACTTAAAAAGTCCATTAAGCATGAAGTCATACAACCCCCAGCAGACACTGCTGCTGCTGCTGCTGCTGTAGATTTCCACACATGCCCTCTAGATACACCAAAAACACGAGGGAGCTGCTGACGCTGCTAGCTGCGATGCTTTTACTAACACTCTCCACCCCAGAGGTCAGAGGAACCGGCCCCAGACATAGTGTAGGAACAAAAAACGAGACACTCCTTGTCAGTAATGAGAGAGTTGAGGGTCATACTGCTCTCTGCCCTTCATTCAAACAAGATCTTAATGAGTCATAAAAAACTTGCCGCCCATCACTGGCAGCGACCTGCCCGGACTTCCACATTATCCAGACCATTTGAGAGGAATTCTCCGTTTGTTACTATAATTGGCTCATTCTTTTTCCCCAGCCCCTGGCCAATTAGTCCACAGACACAAGACAAGTTCAATGCACCTACATGCTCAGCATCAGTATACGCGTCTCCTGTTTTAGTGGCGCCAATATTTTCATAATTATACAACCTTTGTCTATATTATTTGTTTGTGTGTTAAGGGAGAATATGATAGTATTTATTAAGGATGTGAAAACTGCTTTTCCTATTTTTTTACAGCCATATTTTCCTCTGATAACCAAGATGCATAATTAATGCTCAATAATTTTTTTATTATGTTTATAATTTGTATTTTTTAAGTTATGTTTTCTTTCACAATGGCAAACTATTATTAGGCTACTGCTATAAAAACATATTATGCATTGTTATATAAAATTAAGAAGGATCACAACAGAAAGTAATAACTTTATTTTCATTCATTTTTAACATAACACTTTAAAAATGTTGTCAGAGCAAGACACTGAAAAAGTGGTGAGACAAATCCATCTGCATGGGAACATAGAAAAACAACAACAAAATGTGTTTGTTCGACAGGGTAACAGAGATATTTAACAAATAAACAGGCAAAAAAAAATCTATAGCCTTTTTATTACACAAAACTATCTTAGCCCACACACAAATGAGACCTACGGATTATGCATAATAACAGGAATATTGCTCACAGCAAATGATCTGACAGTCTGACAGTGATTTTCTTGAAATGTATTGTTAAAGGCTGTGGATGCGCTACACAAGTGGCACTTTGATGGCTGTGCTTTAATGAAGATGAATTTAGAGACACTACTGCTGCTAGAAATATTAAGATAAAACAAATGATGGGAAAAAAAATACGTTGGTGGGCAACTAATTGTAGTAATATTGATCATACCGGCTTCCTTTGTATCAAAGAAGGGCAATTAACCAGTCCCTCATTATCCTCAATAGTCGTACACCTTCCTCGCAGATGATGAAGAGCATCGGTATTGTAGCTCATAGGAACCTTGTACCCATGATTCATTCATCCAGCTATGTTAATTCTGAAATGAATTAATACTCGATCTCATTCATGACTGCTAATGCTGATTAGCACTTAACCGAAACAGCCGACATGAGTTATGGACCTATATTGATCCTACTGAATAATTATCCTTAATAAATTATAGTCATATTAGTTTTATCATTAAAACCAGAGAGGGTGCGATTCAAAGCTGTCAGAAAATAATTACTGCTGTTCTGTCACATCTGTCTTCGTAATCTTAGGTATCTGAATGCTAGATAAACATTCTGGAGAGAAGGCTGTTTGCTCAGAATGGATTTTCCATCAAAAACACTTTTTCAAATCATATTTTGTCTGTTTTGCAGGTTGGTGATCAGATCATTGAAATAAATGGGGAGAGCACGAGGGATATGACCCACGCTCGGGCCATTGAGCTCATCAAATCGGGTGGCCGTAGAGTTCGCCTGCTGCTCAAGAGAGGCACAGGGCAGGTCCCTGAATATGGTAGGTCTACACAGGCTGTCTGAACACGTACCTTACTGCTCACAAATGTCTACAGTATTAGCTCACTTGGTTTACAGGGTCTCAAGAGGTGGAGTAACCTACAGTTTGTCTCATTACAAGACAGATCTTTGGAGGAGGTGATGTTTTATTGGGTAATGTATAAAGAAATGTATAATAGAGCAGATTGGCAGGAGATCACAGCATACATTTAGAATGTTGTGAAATAACTTATTCACACCAGGAGGACAATATGTGCAGTTGACAGGTTTTATTTGATATTAATATTCTGCTCTCAATGGGAATTTCTAGTAGATCATTTTAGAAAAAGGTCACCACCAGTTAGTTTTTCTCAATTGCTTTAGCTCTTTTTTTGAAACAGTCGTAAAAGGGTCGAGCCTTTGTTTTTTATTTTGTAATGTTATCTGAGGTCCACTAATAATGTTATCAAGATTTTTGCATCAAAAAACATAATTTCGAAGTAAAAAGCTATTTTCTGTCCTGTTAACCCCCCTCATCAGAACACTCTGTTTGAATAGACATGGCGGATTGTCGACTCTGAAGTAAACACCCACTGCTATGATTGGCGTAGTTGCGTATGTTTGACAGCGTACATTCCTCATAGATAAATGCTGCTGTGATTTAGGTCAAAAACTAATAAATAAGTTAATACATATCAGACAATCTGTAAGAAGAGACAAAGCAATAGTGATCACATAATAAAAACAGTTACTCACACGTGTGTGTTGCGACATTACTGTCAGATCCAATATAGTCAACACAGCATCGTCTTTTAGATTCAATCTTTTTGAAAATCCTGCATCGAATTGTGCCTTGTTTGTAAACGAATCCGTGGTAAAATGAAATGAACAAAGGAACAAGTTCTTACTGACGCGGTCTGGATCTTCATTTAAAAATAAAGTTAATTCACGCTTTCCTAACATTGGGATCAGAAGGGAGGCAATGCAAACACTGTTTTTCCACAACTTGGTACTGCACAGCGTCTTGTCTTCACAGCCATCTTTATTGTTTGGTTTCTGCGTAGACCTGTGTGTTCGCCTCTCTAGTAAACACTACATGCACGAATCGGTGGGTGGGGCTAAACAAGCAGTGATGTAAAAGCAGACGTTGATCTTCTTCTGGGGAGGTTGTGCTTATCCACACTATTAAATCATAGAGTAGAACATTCCACAAGCTGTCATTTTGGCAGACTGGCTTCAATATAAACTGTTTTTAGACTAACGACAAAGTTTTAAGTTCTGAACTGTACAGGATGTGTTTTTAGTACAATGACCTCTTATATGTCAAAAAATCAAGGGAATTTTGGTTTCTCAGTTCATGACCCCTTTAAAATTCTCTAATCTGTAAGTACAACTGTCACGAATGTTTGGTTTATGGGAAATCACAACACAAAATCTAGTAACTCAACCAAAAATGTAATTCATGCTTCACAACCTAGTTATTGTGTCATTAAATTGGCTAATGGCACCGAAATGAAAGATTGATCAACCCTTGGAAAGGTTTTTTTTGGACACAGACTGCTTCTACTATACAAAAATATAATTTAGTGTGTCATATTGAGCTTTTTAGATACAGATTTCAAGAGTAAGTAAAATAAAGGTTATGCTCAAACTTCTGTATTCTGCTAAACAGGTTGCGTCTGTCAGACTTTGTTCCATGTTTTGTGTGTGTTTTGCTCCCCATGTGCCCTCCTTGCCCATATTTGGTTAGTTTCATGTTCCTGTCCTGATTATGTTGTTTTAATTCCAGGTGTTTCCCGTTTATTTCCATTGATCCCAGGTGTGTCTCGTCATCCCCTCGTCTTGTCATGTGTTTAAATAGTGTTCCCTGTTTTTAGTTCAGCGTCCGGTATTGTTCATGTCAACCTGTGCGACGTGAGTTTTCCTTGGTTCCTTGATGTCATTAAAATTCTCTAGATTGATGTACTCCTCGTCTTCCTCTGTTCCTTGCTCCGCACTCCGCCACAGTAGGCAGTCGTGACTGAATGGACCTAAAAAGATGACTGCAGCTGAGGACGCGCTGTGGGGTTTGTGGCAGGGCGGTCTGAGGTTGGAGCGATATGTGGAGGGTTTTCTCGAGCTCTCTAACCGGGTGAGCTGGCACGATGCCACTCTAGGTGCGTGCTTCCCGCTGAGGTTGGATGACGAGATAATCCGCTGCGATCTTCCGACGTTTGATTTTCCCCTGATCGAGCTGATTAATCTTGTGCTGTTCTTAAATGGTTCTAATTTCGAAGTTGAAGAAAAGAAATTTCCCAAGCCTCGTCATCCAACTCCCGCTTGAACGCGCCGCGTCTCACCAGCTCACCCCACGCCGAGAACCTCCACATACCTCTCCAACGGCTCCTACCACCTGCCCAACCCCAAATTCCCCGCTGTCCTCCGAAGCTCCACCGTGGTCCTTAGCCCAGGAGCGCCGGCCACTCAGAAGTCAAGACGGCTCACTCTAGCCCGCCGGCCGTTCGAAAGACAAGCCCGCCAGCAGCTCAGAATTCAAGTCCGCTGGCCGCTCCGAAGATACCGAGCCGTGCCATTGACGCAAGCCCTCTGGTCACCAAAACGACAAGCCCGCCAGGTGTCCAGTTCCCCCGTAACACAAGGAGGATGAAGAGAAAAGGACTGTTCTCAGCCTTCATCCTAGCCCCAGAGCTTGCTCCAGTGTCAGCTCCAGCCCCAGAGCTCGCTCTAGTGTCGGCTCCAGCCCCTGAGTTGACTCCAGTGCCAGCTCCTCGAAAAAGCCTTGCTGTGCCTGCTCCTCCAGAGCACCCTCCAGTGCCAGCTCCTCGTAAGCGCTTCACAGTTCCCCAGTTAAGCCCAGGGAGTGCTCCTGATCCCCAGTTAAGCCCAGGGAGGGCTCCAGATCCCCAGTTGAGCCCAGGGAGGGCTCCAGATCCCCAGTTGAGCCCAGGGAGGGCTCCAGATCCCCAGTTGAGCCCAGGGAGGGCCTCAGAGCCCGTAAGCGTCCCCAAGTATTTTTTGGGGGGTAGTAGGGCTCCAGCCATAGAGGCCAGGGCGGGGGCTGGGGCTGCGGCCTCCTAGTCTGCCTGCTCCGCCATGGCCTCCTAGTCTGCCAGATCCGCCATGGCGCCCCGAACGGCCAGATCTGCCATGGGTCCCGGAACGGGCGCCGCCCTGGAAGTCTTCCGTCCGTTAACCCTGTTCCTAGAGGCCTCCAGAGCGGGGAAGTCATGTCAGACTTTGTTCCGTGTTTTGTGTGTGTTTTGCTCCCCATATGCCCTCCTTGCCCATATTTGGTTAGTTTCCTGTTCCTGTCCTGATTATGTTGATTTAATTCCAGGTGTTCCCTGTTTATTTCCATTGATCCCAGGTGTGTCTCATCATCCCCTCGTCTTATCATGTATTTAAATAGTGTTCCCTGTTTTTTGTTCAGCGTCCGGTATTGTTCATGTCAACCTGTGTTACGTGAGTTTTCCTTGGTTCCTTGATGTCATTAAAATTCTCTAGATTGATGTACTCCTCATCTCCCTCCATTCCTTGCTCTGCACTCCGCCATAGTAGGCAGTCGTGACAGCGTCACTTCCGGTTCAGGCCTTTTGTATGTTTCTTTAAATATGGAACTGTTTTACTCAAGAAACCTGCATTTGGACCCAAAACCCTTGCTCACACGGTGTGATTCCTGACCGCGCCGTGACAGATGCCTTCTAAGAAGATACCAAAGATGGTCATAACCAATGTCCATCACATATGCAGATTGATATCTAAAAGTTTTTAATTTTTCTTCTCACTAACATTCTAATATTAAAAAAGAATAAAATGCCAACAATAAAAACAGCTAGCTAGGTTAGCTGATTACCTTACAAGTCCTCATTTCATCGGTTCATACTGCTGTTAACACTTTCTACAACAGGCAATAAAGGAATGTTTTAGTTGTGAAGAACACGACAAGTTCACTGAGAATTAACTAATAAGTTTTGATCAGCAAGTCATGTGCATTTGGTTATTCTGCAAATTATAGACTGTACATACTCTTTTGGGCACATGCCAAAACATGTACAACTTGCATAAAATTAATAAGAAATTCAAATGTTGTAAAAGCAACACTGTTCAATGACCTGAACTTACTGTTTTGAGAGGAAAAAAATCTCATTCAAGAATTGAGCCAAGCGATTGAGAAAAAACATTCTCTTGTACACTAATATTTAATAACTCTAAAATTTTCCTGCTAACACAACACTTCTTTAACATGACTGTGACAGCATGCTCTTTGTATTAATGCAGATATAGCTAGTCTTCTTCTCTTTCATCAATTTTATGGCTGTCTGTAAATAATTCTCACTTCCGTTCTCAATTTTCCTCACTGAATACTATCTCAGCACTGATCTTAATTCTGTCTTAGCCTGTGGCTTCTGTTCTAACCCTAATGATTGGTCTAGGTTGTTACTTCACCTCTTATAGGAATGGTACCTTCCAGTCTCTCCATGTGCATGAAAAGTGACAACCATGGCTCCCCCTATTTCTTCCTAATGGGCCATCCTAAAGACACGGTTTGTAACAGAGTGCATGCGTTCTAACACACCAGTCATCATTCTTTGATGTGCAGAGTGCTGTGGTTTGGATGTTTTTTTATATATATATTATTTATTTAATTTAATTTATATGTATATAAAATATATTTATACATTAAAGCATATATACAGTAGTTTTAAACATTGTGTATTTTGTATCTGAATCCGTGTTAGTGAATGTAACTCACATGTACTGTAACCTGTCTTTTCATAATATAATATTATTAGTCTTAGTTTTGGTATTCGGACATTATACGCACAGAGTACCTATAACACAAGCACAATAATCTTCATTCATTCACCACAGTCACAGTTGTGAGAAAAGGGTTATTTCAGTGTACATTTTGAGCAATTACTCAAATTAATCATTGAGCTGATTCTTTGAAGCAAACTTATTCTCATAAATGAATCACATTTCCCAAGTTTATTGCCATTTTAATTAAGTTTAAATCAGAGATCCTATTCAATTATCTCTGCATTAGCGCTCTCACATTCAAGTTGCAAGCAAAACTGGCCTACCGCTGTAGTCTTTAATGGTCTAATAAAAAGTGCATTAAAATCATTGCCATTTTATATCACCAGCTAATAATATTTTATATATTCTGAATATTCAATATATTGTCTATGTATACTCCTATTCAAGTCATACAGTGAAAGCATATGTCTAGTAAAATTCACACACTGAAAGAGAAACAGCAGATCTACCCATAGACGCACATACACTCTTAGCATTCTTGTAACTGACTCTCCATTGTGATGAAAACGTAACTCCTACGAGCTCCTAACAGCCATTGAAACAACCTTATGCGCCCTTGCCTTTGAATTCCACTCACACTTGGCCATCTCTTCTCACACCTTTAGTATCCCACTGAGATCTCAGTGGCGCCACAGAAACCTAGCTGAAATGCAGTCATCATGGGATGGTTGTGTCAGCCTCTACGGTTTTATATTCCATACCTGTCTTCTGTTTCACAGTGAAAAACCCTTTATGAGCTTGGCCAGTGATTTTTGCTACACTTGGGCCATATAAACTAGAGAAATGTACCCCAGTAAATAAAGAAACAGCTAGCGCAGAGACACAATGATACATAATTGTTTACACTTGCCATATTTCCCTGTATTTGAAGCTTAATGATAAAGAGATGCTGTTGTAAGTGTTTGTTTTCTTGTGTTGAAATGAATTCCCAGTCAGTTCGCTTGTTAGCACACATTAAAATGGCCGCCTGGGTGCATATGTGCTTTGTAGGTTGGCAGAAAGATGAGCAGTCCTCAGTGTATCCTGTGATATATGAGGAGACAGGTAGGATTAGGGATGTATAATGAGAATATTAAGGTTGGTGACCCTCTTTCAGTTTGGGTTGTGAGTGTGTTGGTAAAATATGCTATTGTGTATTGGGAGTCTAAGGAGAGGAAGTGTGGAGATGTCACTCCAATAAAAGAATCTTGGTGTGAAGTGATGTCTGTGTGTGCATGTGTGTGTGTGGAGGTTGGGCGGATAGCATAAGAAGCCCATGGGAGAACCTGATTATTCTACATCCAGTAGACACACATGAAACTAGCTTACTGGCTGAAAACTATCCCATTTCCTGTCAGAAATGGAGGTTGTTTTGGTATGTATGCAAACAATATCATATAGTGCTTTGTGTCCTTACAAGAAAAGTACTATGGCATTTCCATGATGCACAGTTGGTAATGGACCATGGTACTGTGTATTTACAAGGTACTCCAACATACTCTAAACATACTTTGTGTAATTATCATAATACAGATCCCATACTATTTACATGGTACATTGTAGAAAAAAGCCATGGTAATATCACGGTACTTTGTATATTTTTTGTCATGGTTTGTGTGAATTTTATTTATTTTTTGGTTTCCCCAAACAAGTTCAGTGCAAATCCCACCACTCAACCGATTCTGAAGATTTCATTGGTCATGTAACTCACACTGCTGATTGCCTACACAACATTGAAAGAATTACTAACCCCTAACCCCAACCTACTGTAAGCCTACCCTCATTTAAGCATTGGTATTTTGATAGATAGCATTACTGTTTGTCACTGAATCCATTACCATTTTAACTGAATCCATGAAGTCTGAATTTTTCTTGAGAGGTGACTGCGTGATTGAGTTGACAGATGAAATTAGCTTGCAGAGTAGGGTTTGTGCTGAACTGGTTTGGGGAGTGTGTGGTTCATGTTCGTTAGATAGTAATTCTTTGCTAGTGTTTGCTTTGGTTCTACTAATCTTCCTCTAGTGTGTTTTCGATTGTGCTTCTTTCTGTTTTGGTTTACATGTTTGGATGTAACTGTTCCATGTTTCCCCAGCAGATAGTCCCGCCCCCTGGGATGCTCACACTACAGCCTCCCCAAGTCTGTCGGAAGTAGCACCACCCCTCGACAGTTTATCTAATCCATCAGCTTCTTCTCATGTGAACCCACCTACCGACCCACCTCATACATCGTCCTTGGAAGCAGCAGGTCTAGACTGTTCCCAGGGTCCTAGAGGCCCAGAGAGTAGGGCTCTGGAGCAGGCCAGTGTGGGGAAGAGGTCAGCCCTGGCAGGTGGAGTTGGGGATGGGACCAAGCAGAGGGAAGGCAGCAGGACCAACCGTCACTCTATTGGAGGGAAGAGTCAGCAACAATACCTTGATGAATTTGCGGGAGAGCCCAAATCCCACAAAGGCAGCCAGGCAAAGTCCAAGGAGCGCAGGAGGGAGCGGAGCAATACACCGTCTCGAAAGCGAGACTCGCCCAAAACTTCTCCAAATGACACCAACATGAATGGGGGAAATGGATGCCTGGATGGTAGCAACAACCAACAAGGAGTTCTGGTGCCATTCAAAGCCCAACCAAAGGAACCAGAGAAAGGGCAAATGAGCCAAGAGAGTCGTCCCAGCCACAACTCCAAGACCAGCAGCAGTGCATCAGGCAGGAAGGCCACAGTATCCCCAGGGCCCTGGAAGATCCCTGGTTCAGACAAGCTACCCAGTACCCTGCGCTCTGCCACCTCCACCATCAGCAGATAACATCTTATCACAATCTCAGGCCCAAGTTTAGACCTTACTTTTGGCCTTGACTTCTTTTGGCCAAATTTTGGACCAACCTTTGGCTATGATCCGCCTTGTTTTGGGACTGGACGGGCTCTTCTTGATTGCTTTACACAGGCTTGCTCTACTTGAAAGAGATCGGTTTTAACCTTGACTAGGTGCCACCCTCCCACAATACTCACTAAAGAACTTTCCATGCATTTCTAGACAGAGCATTTTTTATTTATATTTTATTCTAAGTTATTTTAACAGATATGACACCCACCACCTTAAGAACTGGAAGCATTCACTCCAAAAATGGAACCACGGTAGAATGAGTGATGCATGTAGCGTGCAAAAAGATTCTCAGACTTGTTTGAACTGCTGGGGAAAAGCACTCAAGACTCAGATATGTACATGCATAGAGAACCACTTACTGAGTCTGAACCACCTCTGGTGGCTACAGCAATTTTTATACACTTTCATTAAAAAAAATGAAGAATACTGAAGGAGTTGCCTGACATACAGTTTTTGTGTATTTGAAGAATGAATATGATTAAAAAGATTCTATATGAGTGGACACTCGACTATGAACTCTGCCTTAAAGACTGACCTGCAGATGTCTGTAAAAGGGTCGGTAAAATGAATATAGAAATAAATATATTATATGACTACATGTATGTGAGACATATTGTAAATATGGTCTTTACACACCATTGTGAGCCCATACTGGAGTACTGATATCATACACAGTGTAAGTTAGATGTGTAATCTAGATTTCATTCCTACTCCACTTTAAGGTTCGTTCCCACTGACATTGATATAAACTTGAGTGGTTGCTCATGGGTGTTTCTACTCAACTTCAATACAGAACTGTAACAGGAAACGGATCACATGGCCTTCACTCTCTACACTGACATCGGTAGTTGCTGCAGCCTCAAGTTGTCTCTTAAAATCTCAAACTCTCTGATTTATGACTACCAGTTGCTGCAAATCGCTGTCAGTGTGAATACCCAATTTCTGAAGGGGCCAATGGGCTTTGACCTTCTCTTGACTCTCAATCTATTCTCGCTTTACGTGAGTACATGAACAAAGCAATTTGAGTCCAAGATGGTTTCGATTAAATGGTTTGATTAGGGCAGAGTGCCTTATGCCAGGGGTGTCCAATCTTGCTCCTGGAGGGCCACTGTCCTGTAGAGCTTAGCTCCAATACTAATTATATACACCTGAACCAGCTAATCAAGGTCTTCAGGATTACTAGAAACATCCAGGCAAGTGTGTTGGGGCAGGTTGGAGATCAACTCTGCAGTACATTGGCCCTCCAGGAGCAGGAGTGGACACACCTGCCTTATGCTGACCACTTGATGCTTTATTTGAGCTCTAAATCCTAGGCAATGACATCAAGACAAAGAAAAACTTAGGCTGCTATAAATTCATTGGACTACTTGTTCCGTAGAAACTGCAAAAGTAATGCCAGATCTGAATAAGTATGCCGTTACATACGTGTCTCTGAATGCTGATTGGTGTCTAGAGAGACCAGTTTATGTCCACAGTATAGATATATCAATATAAAATTCAAAGCTATTTTCGTACATAAAAATAGAGGTGAGAGTCTTCTAAAAGAAGTGCAGATATTTATTAATGATATCTTTGACAGGAGTTCAAATGTTTGTTGAGCACTTTGTCTTTAAGTAGACGTGTACATATAAAATGCAGTACTGGAAAGAATATATGCTGTGCATCCATGATATTCATTGCATAAGTTAATTCTCAAAATCCTGCTATGAATCTATGTTTATTAGCATATTCCCCATATAAAAGGTTGTGTGTTGGTAAGTCTCTAGTTCACATGGTTCATGTCAGGGCTTCAACACTCCTCTCCACACAAGCGCCATGCTTGTTGTGAAAACGTTGTGCTTGTTGCACCCTTCACAAAAGGGTGATTTTAACAAGCTTGCTAATAGCAAATTCTGAAAGTACACGAAAGAGGTAATGTATGCTATTGTCATGCAATGTTTTTTTCCTCAGAATGTCATTATCCATCTTGTGCTGTATTTTGATGTATCTACACAGACACAATCTATCAGCCTCTACTAGCTAGTATGCTAAGATGTTAGCTTGCTAATCGAAGGCTAACTGAAAACACAAAGAACCTATTAAAAGGTCTCAGCTTATGGAATTTCTTGGACATTTATTTGGTTATGCTTTGAAAAGGCCAAAGTAAATGAGGTCAAAGTTGAAATTGTTTGAACTTTACGTGTCATGTTAAACATCTGTGTGCCACACCCCTTAAAAAAATTCACCAAAAAAACATGGTTACTAGTTAAACCATGGTAACCACAAATTAACCATGGTTTTGCTACACTAGCCATAGTTTAACCATGGTATTTATAGTAAAACTCTGGTTATACAAATGGTAATCTATACACCAAAAAAACATGGTTACTACACTTTTACTATAATAAAACCACGGTTAATTTTCATAAGGAACGGCAAGGTGGCTAAAGGCCCATTCACACCAAGGATGATAATGATGATAACTATAAAGTTGTAATAATCATTCTAGTTCTATGAGAGTAGGGTAATGATACAGTATAACGATGACACAGAGAATCACTTTCAGAACAATTTCAGAACAGCTGATGAATGATAAAATCACTGACAACCAGAATCAGAATCCACCACTTTAAAATTGAATTTGCATTTAAAGCAGCAGATTACATAACTGCATTGGTCGCTTACAATGAACATAATGTTATTGTGCATTGACATGGATGCTAACTTAGTTATCGTTATATTTATCGTTCTTGGCGTGAACAGGACTTCACTCTAGCTTGATTCTTTGCTCCATTGAATTGAATGGATGGGGAACATTGATGTAACCAGTTAATGTAACCAACTGGAATGTTAAGGTGTAATGGAACAAACTTTTCGTTAACATCTGGACCTCAGATTACATTATTATCCTGTGTGTTCTTTCATAATTCACTTTTTATGAGTTCAATTGCCATTAATGTCACTGTCAGTAATAAATACAGCATTTCACTTGAAGGTGAAATAGGTCATTTCTGTGCAACTAGTGGCATCCAACTCTAGTTCTGGGCTGACAAAACGATATGGTCTCAACCAATTGCATGATTTTGAGGGAGTGTCTTAATTGTTCACTGATTTTATAACCGATAATGGCACAGAAATTACACACTTCACTTTAAAAAAAAAACATGTCAAGACCCCAGTGGTGCTTCATAGTGTATTCTTCCTGCAATACTGTCAAAAATGTTGTACAATTATTCACAACTTTTATCATTTTGTTCACTTTAATTAATATATACATGTCAATTCAAGTTCCTGTGAAAAGGACCCCAGACAAGACCTCATCCGTTCTATCCATTGTCATAATATCGTCTCTATTATATTCATCTCCCACAGAAATAAAGCGATGACGGGTTCCACTGACGCTCTTTGACAACTGTTGTAGATGACAAGCAGAGCCGACAATGATCTAGTCATTACAAGATAGTGCTAACATTTCCCTGATAAAGACAAATTAATTGAAGCAATCCAAAAATGAGTGTGCCTCTGTGGCTATTACATTCCGAGCGGTACATCCTTCGAAATCACAGACAGACAATGACATTGTCAAAGCAAATGCATTTTCTGTACCATCAAAGATTGTGTGTGCATATGAATGAGTTGGATCACTACAAACGCTATGATAACGATATTTGGTTTAAGTACAAAATTAATTTTATGAATAAGGAACAAGGCACCTTAAGACCAGAAAAAAACATACTCTATACAAGTACGCGAATGCAGAAACAAATGTTAGCGCATCGTACGTGTGCGGTTTCATTGTACATCCTTAGCATCTATTTTTCGCTACTATAAAGCTAACAAACCTCCGTACTCAAGGGGTCGACAGAGTTACCTTCAAATGTTTTACTATTGAACAATGTGTTGTAAAGGTGCATTCAAACTGTTGTTTGGCTAATTGTTGTGGGTGAAATTCACTTATTTCAATAGAAATCTACGCAATCCGGATTTTGCGAAAGGGTGAAAAATTTCGCCACAGATTTCGCGACAGCTTCAAGTTAGTCTGCTCGGTTTGAAAGTGTCTTATGTGTTAGCTATACTTTATACATCGCTACTAGTGACAATTAATTAGCCCATTTGTCTTTCTCTTTCTGAAAATGTATTAGTGACTCTTCAAAACAGAGAAACTTCAAACTTTAGCTACATTACAAAAGTTGGCCTTTAAAAAGAAAACTACTAAATTATGCTAATACCACATTAAGAATGCAATGTGTTACGTTACGAATTGCATTCTGACACATTTTGCAACGCAACAACAAGAAAAAAGATGATTAACTTGCGTAGTTAGCAGCATTTGCATTCATGTACTTGTTTAGGCTGTGTTTCTGGCCTTAGGGTTTCTTTTTCTTTGTAATTTTGTAGCGTAACGCGTTTGTTTAAAGAGAGAATAGTGTCAGTGCTTTCACACTGCTTTTCCATTGATTTTGTCTTGAGTTTGCCAAATGCTAAAGAGATGTTACCTAAATGATTCAACCTGATAAATAACATGATTTAAAATGAGATGATTTATCGGTAAAGCCATGGAGGCAACTCAGTGCCCAAAAGGGGCTCTGTATCACTGTGTACAACTGAAAGAACAGCGTGGTTCATCCTGTATACAGCTAAAAACTATAAATATGACACTATGTACTATGACCTAGTCACAAAAACTGTAAGTGAGCTATTTTTATGAAGTGCAACTCAATGGATATATACTTACTTTTGCAGAGCTCTTGTTTACTGTATAATATTTACTGAAATACTGTCAAATAAAACCTTGACATGGTGTAAAATGCAAGTGTTTTGTGAGGGTTTTACTTAATTGCCGGTCTACACCGGTTTCCTCCTGCACGATTAACCGTGTGATCGTGCAACCAGTGGTTAAAGGGTCTTTATTTGAAAGGAGATGCTGAAGTGTATGCTGGGTAGCAGTGACATAATTACACGTTTATTCAAAGAAACGCAAAAAAAAGCTTCACAAACTGAACTTTGTCACGGTGCAAAACACTACATGAATTTCTTAAAGAATCAGGTTCTTTAAGAAATAGACATTTCAAAAGCACATAGATGATTTATTTCAAATATAGATCTCGCAATACTGACTTTTTTTCTCAATTCTGAGATATAAACTCACAATTGCGAGTTATAAACTCAGAATTGCAAGATATAGGCCTAAATTCCCTGTTGAAAAAACCAGCATATGCTGGTTAGGTATGTTTTGACGCTGGGATGCTGGTTTAAGCTGGTCCTTTGCTGGTTTAAGCTGGTCCTTTGCTGGTTTATGCTGGTCCTTTGCTGGTTTATGCTGGTCCTTTGCTGGTTTAAACTGGTCCTTTGCTGGTTTATGCTGGTCCTTTGCTGGTTTAAACTGGTCCGTTGCTGGTTTAAGCTGGTCCTTTGCTGGTTTAAACTGGTCAGTTGCTGGTCCTTTGCTGGTTTATGCTGGTCCTTTGCTGGTTTATGCTGGTCCTTTGCTGGTTTAAACTGGTCCGTTGCTGGTTTAAGCTGGTCCTTTGCTGGTTTAAACTGGTCCGTTGCTGGTCCTTTGCTGGTTTATGCTGGTCATGTGCTGGCAAAATGACCAGTATAAACCAGCAAAGGACCAGCTTAAACCAGCAAAGGACCAGCAACGGACCAGTTTAAACCAGCAAAGGACCAGCATAAACCAGCAAAGGACGAGCATAAACCAGCAAAGGACCAGCTTAAACCAGCATCCCAACGTCAAAACATACCTAACCAGCATATGCTGGGTTTTTCAACAGGGCTCGCAATTCTGAGAGAAAAAAAATCAGAATTGCAAGTTTATATCTTGCAATTCCGACTTTATAACTCGCAATTGTGAGTTTATATCTCAGAATTGTGACTTTTTTTGGTTTATCTCGTAATTCTGACTTTATAAGACGCAATTGCAAGTTAAGTCAAAATTGTGAAATATAAATTCACAATTCTGAGAACATAACAGTCTTTTTTCCCCTCAAAATTGGACTTTATAACCTGCAAATGGGAGTTTATATCTCACAATGTTGAGAAAAAAGTTAGAATTGCGGGATACAAACTCGCAATTGCGAGAAAAAAAGTCAGAATTGCGACTTTTTATCTCACAATTCTTTATTTCTCACAATTGCGAGTTTGTATGCCGCAATTCTGGAAGAAAAAAATTCAGAATTGCGAGCATGTTTATATCTCACAATGTTGAGAAAAAAGTTAGAATTGCGGGATACAAACTCGCAATTGCGAGAAAAAAAGTCAGAATTGCGACTTTTTATCTCACAATTCTTTATTTCTCACAATTGCGAGTTTGTATGCCGCAATTCTGGAAAAAAAATTCAGAATTGCGAGTTTATATCTCGCAAATCTGATTTAGGCCTATCTCACAATTCTGAGAAAAAAAATGGCCAGAATTGTGAAGGGGGGGAAAAAATCAGAATTGTGATTTGTAAGATGAAAAGATTGAGATGAGATTTTTTTTTTTTAATTCAGTGGCGGAAATGGGCTTCTGTAATTTAATGCATTCTTGCGGAATAAAACTTTTAGTTTCGTTCTGAAAAAAAAAAGTAATAATTTAGCTGAAAAAATCTCACTGACTCAAACTTTGGAATTATTGTGCTGAGGCATATATTCTTGTTAAAAGCAGGAGTAAATGTCAATGTCTTGGTGGAAAGGCCTTTAGATCTCACAAAAGCATTCCGCTTGGCTAACACAGAGTTCTTTCTTTTCAAGTTTCACATCACAAAGAGAATTCCTTACTTTCTGTTACAGAACTTTCTCTTACAACCTAAAATTCTTTAGTCCCGCTAACTCTAGCTGTGCTAAGGAAGAAACGATTTTACTTCCTCTAGCAAAAACTGTATTTACACAGACTTGGTTTGGCATTTTTGGTTAAATGTTTCTGAAAAGGTTCCAGGTTCCATTAATTGACAACAAGCCTCACTTACTTTCTGTTACAGAACTTTCTCTTACAACCTAAAATTCTTTAGTCCCGCTAACTCTAGCAAACTGTATTTACACAGACTTGGTTTGGCATTTTTGGTTAAATGTTTCTGAAAAGGTTCCAGGTTCCATTAATTGACAACAAGCCTCATTATAGGGTCAATTCATTATCTTTGTGTTTAGTATCTTTGATCAGGAAAAATAACAGTGCAAAGTCTTTAAGGTATGTGGCTATAGAAATTGGCTTTCAAAAATAAACCCATGCAAGAAATATGCACTGAATTATGAGCAGGTGTGACAACTAACCCCTGCCATTCTTATGTAGTAGGCTACTAATATGAGAAATAATTACTTGACATTAGTATAGACATTCATAACTACGTGACATTTAGTACGGAGAATCCGTTAAATAGCCGCCGAATACCACTCATAAGGCGTGACATTTCAATTTATTTATAATTTAAAAAATAATCCCATCATACATTTGTCATGTCATGTGCCACTAATGTAATAGATACAAGTTGAATTGGATTAGACTGGAAATATTTTTGAAAAGATATTAATGTAATATAATCAGGACAAGATTAGCCTAAATGTTATCCTAAAATTGCAATATACATTTCAATAAATTATGTGACAATTAAAGGGGTCATATGGCATTATGCTAATATTTCCACATAGTGAGGTAGATATGTGGGGGCGTGTTAGAACGAGCCGTTTTAGGGGGGCGTGGCAGAGTCTTAACTTTGATAAAGAATATCTCTTTGGTTTTGAGACTTTAGTCTTTGCAACTTCAGGGATCTTATCTATGCACAATCAGCTTGTAACACTCCAAAGAGAAAGGAAAACTTGAAATCGCATCATATGACCCCTTTAAAAAAAAGGCACATTGCGATGCATGTGATTCCTTCTATAGCCAGTAGGTGGCAGTACCTGACAGACGGCGGTAATTTTGTACTCACTCGTTCATCCGCGCCAGAAGGAGGCAGTGTGAAGTAATGATAGGCGCAGCTCAGAAGAAGAACGAGCCTCAGCAGTGAAGGCGCAAAATCCCGTGTGCTAGCATCATTGGCTAGCAGTTGTGATCTTTCGGACAACATGGACTGGTAAATATTACGTGTTATTGTTGTATGAATGCTACCTGATTATTTTGGCTACTTTATTTGATTCGTGACTTGCTCTAATTTACGTTATCGTCAGAACGTCTGCACATGGCAGTTGACACTCAAGATAATAACACACGAAAGAAAAGAAAATATAGCTTTTTATTCATTATTAATTGCTAAACAATATGTAACTTTAGTGTTATTTTACGTAAACACAGCATTGAAGGAACTTTATGTTGTTTAAAAAGACTAATAACGTTATTCTTTAGCTGCGTTTTGACAGTTCATAGCTAGTTAATAGCTGTATTTGTTATATGAATATATTTTACAGGCCACTTTGAGTTCGTTTAGGATTTTCTGTGTGAGTGTGAGTCTTTGTGAATGTTCAGTTGTTAGTCTGAAGACTGGAGAATCTGTGTTCAAATGTATTTGTGAGCATGTGGCATAAATGTGGATAATAGCCTAATGACATAGTCTTGAAAATGTAGTTGTGGTGTCTGTGTTTTGTGCAGGAATCAGACCTGGTTGAGTCCATTGGTTCGGGACACTGAGGTGACCCGTGCGGCCCGCAGAAAGAGTTCACACAAAAAAGGTGCATGTATCCTTACCAAAATCACAAGCCGCAGTCAAGTCATTACATTTATTTCTCTTGCACGTTACAATGCAGATAGTTTCAAAACAGCTTCACAGTGATAAACAGAAAAATAGCATTGTTAGTTAATGGTACAGAATACATCCATTTTGAAAGAACTTCCATTTTAGCTATAAAACGGCTCAACACAATAATGACATTATTTAGCTCAATGCTTATTCAGTTCAGTAAGTGTTAACATTGCAAAGGTTAGCAATTATAAAACGAAAAGCAGCTCTACAGAAGACAATAGTGTTGATATCCAGCTCAGTTGAGGTCAGGTTTTTGTTCTCATCTTGCAGTGTAACTAAGTACAATATATCTGTGCTGAAACTATGTTATAAACATGTAGGAGTTTTTTTTTTCCCTTTACTGTGTGTTCAGTCCCACTGGCACAGGATGAGACTCCTGGCACCAGCACTACCCCTGCTAGACCACTACTGCGCCAAACACCTGGATCTCTCCTCAAACAAGCTTGTGAGGAAACAGCTTTTGCTCTCTGTCTGTATAGATATGTGTAGATGCTGCATGCAAAAACACTCTGATTCAGAAATGACCGACCAACTCTTTCAATAAAGAATTTAAGTAACATAATCATTGTTGATATGAATCTTGCATTGAATGAACTGGCTGAATCCTTTAGTACTGTTTTGCGTTTTTGAAGAGTGGTCTGTATTGATGTGCAGTTTTCTTTTAGAGTCAAACTCAAATGTATTCAGACACCTTCAACATTTCTTATATTATCACAGTTTATTCGCTATAGTTTAGAAAATGGTAATAAAATAGGACAAGAACTCAAGAGTTAAACTGTGTCAGAACAAATTCATCTTGATAATGTCAGATTACTTTGATAGAAAGGTATGTAATGAGTTAGGTTGAATAGCTGTCAGCTGTTAAATTGTAGTACACAACAATTAGATAATACCAATTTAGGTCCACCAATTACTAAGCAATGCTTAGTATGTGGTGTAAAAAGGGTCACATTAGCAATTAAAGAAAAACACTTAAGCAAATCATGGTCAAGTCAAAGTGTCTGAATAAGTTTTGGTCCCAAATTTTCATCAGTTTTACTGGTAACCTACTGTATGAAGAATTTTTTTGGGTATAATACGTCACAGTTTATTTCGCTATCCTCACTTACATAAATGAACTATAGTGTCCTGCACCCACTAGTAAAAACAAAATTATATCTAGTGTCTGAATAATTTTTGGTTTGACTGTAAATTAGGGCTGCACGATTATGACAAAAATCATAATTGTCGATTATTCCCTTGCAATTGTAATTGCGATTATTAATTACGATTATCACAGTTTACATTGAATGATGTTTATACCATTGTTTGATGCAACTGCACGCCGTATTTTTATATGAAAATAAACAAGCTGAAAACACTCTAACTGAAAAACCTTTAGTGCTTTTCTATAGTATTAAGCCTCAAATGTCAAATATACATCGGATTGGTTTCTTTAAATTATAAAACATGCATGGTTTAAAAATATATGCATGGTATTATAATGTTATACTAAAACAATGGAAAAACCCTTAAGATAACATGTAGAAAGAAAAAAACATATCTTAAGCACGCAGAATAACATAAGTGGACTTTGAATGATTACGTGGCATCCATAATTGTAATCACGATTAGAAATTAGATTAATTGTGCAGCCCTACTGTAAATTATGTACAGTCACCCCAAGAAGTGCCCTCAGGAACCCAGATGTGTCGGCTATCCTCAGGACAGGAAGCAGAACTCCTCGTTTCGTTAACACACCCCGTACTAAAGGCAGTCTGAGCATGGTGAGTGACCAGAATTCATATGAACATCTTTTATTCATCCTGGCTCTGTATATTTAGCTTGTATGATGTAAGTGGTAACCGTTTTGCCTGGGGTTTTTATTTGTTGACACTTCAGAACTTGGATGACAGTGATTGGACGAACAGTCTTTACCCGTCTCCTCTGTCTGGACTGGTGGACACCAGCTTCACTGAGGATGTCAGCATGAGCGCTCTCATGCTAAAGGAAGATGATCCCGGAGAGGCTGGTAAATAATCATAATAATCATCATCACCACAAATGAAGTGACCGGTTTACATGATTTACAGCTCTCTCGCTTTGTCTCCTCTCAGCTTCTCTCAGTTTGTTTCCTGAATTTCTGCAGTCATATTTGCGTCATGCATCCACAGCTGTGTTTGATCTATTGGAGGATTATGAGGCTCTCTGTCAGGATAAGGTACACGCCTAGTAGTGCATAGACAGACTGGGAATTCAGAATTTCATTAAGTAGAAATATGAAATTATTTACAATATAAATTTAATATGTAACATAAATTATCTTTTTTTTTTTTTAAGTAGAAAAACTAAATGTTTTTAAATGGTAGCTAAATGACAATGTTGCCATAGCAAGCTGAATAAAATCCCTACTGAGATTTGTAATGTGCTGACCTGCATTGTAGGTTAGTATGTTGCAGAAAATGGTTCTTCGATCGGCCCCTGGTCAGCAGAAATCCTCCAAGACGGTCAGCATTACCTGGTTGCTGCAGCAAGAGATGGTGACCTGGAGACTCATCACTTCGCTGTACAGGTACAACACTCTCATACA
>NW_015505187.1:4352494-4366838 GCF_001515645.1 Sinocyclocheilus grahami | reverse complement strand
AGTTTTACCATCAGTTCAAGCCTGAAATGGGAACAGAGTCGCGTGACAGACACAGTGATGAAGCTGGTATGTGTTTGCAGTACACAAGTCACGGTTAAGACAGCTGACTCCACTGTGACCCTGCCTCTCTCTCTCTCTCTCTCTCTCTAACACTTAAGCTAATAACAAAACAGTAGATGATTCAGAAGAGCCAGATTTTCGTAGCAAAGTCAGAATTACCTCCTCTCCTAGGTTCACGAAACGGTCGTTCATAAAATGCATTGCTGTTCTGTTGTAAGTAATCTTAAAGATTCCTAAATGCATCTACTTTCGGAAGGCCAAATAAAGTGCTTTTGCTTTCGCCTAGAAACACACAGCGTCTCCCTGACATGCTGCTTCAACACTAACTGCGGTTACTGAAACCACGCCTTCTTTCTTTGCGTGCACATTTGGGCGGCATTATGCTAATATTTCCACATAGTGAGGTAGATATGTGGGGGCGTGTTAGAACGAGCCGTTTTAGGGGGGCGTGGCAGAGTCTTAACTTTGATAAAGAATATCTCTTTGGTTTTGAGACTTTAGTCTTTGCAACTTCAGGGATCTTATCTATGCACAATCAGCTTGTAACACTCCAAAGAGAAAGGAAAACTTGAAATCGCATCATATGACCCCTTTAAAAAAAAGGCACATTGCGATGCATGTGATTCCTTCTATAGCCAGTAGGTGGCAGTACCTGACAGACGGCGGTAATTTTGTACTCACTCGTTCATCCGCGCCAGAAGGAGGCAGTGTGAAGTAATGATAGGCGCAGCTCAGAAGAAGAACGAGCCTCAGCAGTGAAGGCGCAAAATCCCGTGTGCTAGCATCATTGGCTAGCAGTTGTGATCTTTCGGACAACATGGACTGGTAAATATTACGTGTTATTGTTGTATGAATGCTACCTGATTATTTTGGCTACTTTATTTGATTCGTGACTTGCTCTAATTTACGTTATCGTCAGAACGTCTGCACATGGCAGTTGACACTCAATATAATAACACACGAAAGAAAAGAAAATATAGCTTTTTATTCATTATTAATTGCTAAACAATATGTAACTTTAGTGTTATTTTACGTAAACACAGCATTGAAGGAACTTTTATGTTGTTTAAAAAGACTAATAACGTTATTCTTTAGCTGCGTTTTGACAGTTCATAGCTAGTTAATAGCTGTATTTGTTATATGAATATATTTTACAGGCCACTTTGAGTTCGTTTAGGATTTTCTGTGTGAGTGTGAGTCTTTGTGAATGTTCAGTTGTTAGTCTGAAGACTGGAGAATCTGTGTTCAAATGTATTTGTGAGCATGTGGCATAAATGTGGATAATAGCCTAATGACATAGTCTTGAAAATGTAGTTGTGGTGTCTGTGTTTTGTGCAGGAATCAGACCTGGTTGAGTCCATTGGTTCGGGACACTGAGGTGACCCGTGCGGCCCGCAGAAAGAGTTCACACAAAAAAGGTGCATGTATCCTTACCAAAATCACAAGCCGCAGTCAAGTCATTACATTTATTTCTCTTGCACGTTACAATGCAGATAGTTTCAAAACAGCTTCACAGTGATAAACAGAAAAATAGCATTGTTAGTTAATGGTACAGAATACATCCATTTTGAAAGAACTTCCATTTTAGCTATAAAACGGCTCAACACAATAATGACATTATTTAGCTCAATGCTTATTCAGTTCAGTAAGTGTTAACATTGCAAAGGTTAGCAATTATAAAACGAAAAGCAGCTCTACAGAAGACAATAGTGTTGATATCCAGCTCAGTTGAGGTCAGGTTTTTGTTCTCATCTTGCAGTGTAACTAAGTACAATATATCTGTGCTGAAACTATGTTATAAACATGTAGGAGTTTTTTTTTTTCCTTTACTGTGTGTTCAGTCCCACTGGCACAGGATGAGACTCCTGGCACCAGCACTACCCCTGCTAGACCACTACTGCGCCAAACACCTGGATCTCTCCTCAAACAAGCTTGTGAGGAAACAGCTTTTGCTCTCTGTCTGTATAGATATGTGTAGATGCTGCATGCAAAAACACTCTGATTCAGAAATGACCGACCAACTCTTTCAATAAAGAATTTAAGTAACATAATCATTGTTGATATGAATCTTGCATTGAATGAACTGGCTGAATCCTTTAGTACTGTTTTGCGTTTTTGAAGAGTGGTCTGTATTGATGTGCAGTTTTCTTTTAGAGTCAAACTCAAATGTATTCAGACACCTTCAACATTTCTTATATTATCACAGTTTATTCGCTATAGTTTAGAAAATGGTAATAAAATAGGACAAGAACTCAAGAGTTAAACTGTGTCAGAACAAATTCATCTTGATAATGTCAGATTACTTTGATAGAAAGGTATGTAATGAGTTAGGTTGAATAGCTGTCAGCTGTTAAATTGTAGTACACAACAATTAGATAATACCAATTTAGGTCCACCAATTACTAAGCAATGCTTAGTATGTGGTGTAAAAAGGGTCACATTAGCAATTAAAGAAAAACACTTAAGCAAATCATGGTCAAGTCAAAGTGTCTGAATAAGTTTTGGTCCCAAATTTTCATCAGTTTTACTGGTAACCTACTGTATGAAGAATTTTTTTGGGTATAATACGTCACAGTTTATTTCGCTATCCTCACTTACATAAATGAACTATAGTGTCCTGCACCCACTAGTAAAAACAAAATTATATCTAGTGTCTGAATAATTTTTGGTTTGACTGTAAATTAGGGCTGCACGATTATGACAAAAATCATAATTGTCGATTATTCCCTTGCAATTGTAATTGCGATTATTAATTACGATTATCACAGTTTACATTGAATGATGTTTATACCATTGTTTGATGCAACTGCACGCCGTATTTTTATATGAAAATAAACAAGCTGAAAACACTCTAACTGAAAAACCTTTAGTGCTTTTCTATAGTATTAAGCCTCAAATGTCAAATATACATCGGATTGGTTTCTTTAAATTATAAAACATGCATGGTTTAAAAATATATGCATGGTATTATAATGTTATACTAAAACAATGGAAAAACCCTTAAGATAACATGTAGAAAGAAAAAAACATATCTTAAGCACGCAGAATAACATAAGTGGACTTTGAATGATTACGTGGCATCCATAATTGTAATCACGATTAGAAATTAGATTAATTGTGCAGCCCTACTGTAAATTATGTACAGTCACCCCAAGAAGTGCCCTCAGGAACCCAGATGTGTCGGCTATCCTCAGGACAGGAAGCAGAACTCCTCGTTTCGTTAACACACCCCGTACTAAAGGCAGTCTGAGCATGGTGAGTGACCAGAATTCATATGAACATCTTTTATTCATCCTGGCTCTGTATATTTAGCTTGTATGATGTAAGTGGTAACCGTTTTGCCTGGGGTTTTTATTTGTTGACACTTCAGAACTTGGATGACAGTGATTGGACGAACAGTCTTTACCCGTCTCCTCTGTCTGGACTGGTGGACACCAGCTTCACTGAGGATGTCAGCATGAGCGCTCTCATGCTAAAGGAAGATGATCCCGGAGAGGCTGGTAAATAATCATAATGATCATCATCACCACAAATGAAGTGACTGGTTTACATGATTTACAGCTCTCTCTCTCTCCCTTTTTCTTCTCTCAGCTTCTCTCGGTTTGTTTCCTGATTTTCTGCAGTCATATTTACGTCATGCATCCACAGATGTGTTTGATCTTTTAGAGGAGTATGAGGCTCTCTGTCAAGATAAGGTACATGCCTAGTAGTTCATAGACGAGACTGGGAATTTCAGAATCATGTGATTTAAATGAGTTTCATTAAGTAGAAATGAGTAATTATTTACAATATAAATGTAATATATAATATAAGTTATCTATCTTTTTTTAAATAGAAAAACTAAATGTTTTGAATGGTAGCTAAATGAAAATGTTGTCATGGCAAACTGAAAAAAAAACTCGTAATGTGCTGACCTGTATTGTAGGTTAGTATGTTGCAGAAAATGGTTCTTCGATCGGCCCCTGGTCAGCAGAAATCCTCCAAGACAGTCAGCATTACCTGGTTGCTGCAGCAAGAGATGGTGACCTGGAGACTCATCACTTCGCTGTACAGGTACAACACTCTCATACACTGCTGTTCAAAGGTTTGGCGTAAAATGAAGAAATTAATTATTTTATTCTGCAAGGATGCATTAAATTGATCAAAAGTGACAATAAAGGCATTTATAATGTTTCTAAAGATTTCTAATTCAAGTAAGTGTTGTTTTAAATCTCTATTCATCATTGAATCCTGAAAAAGATTGTATCACAGTTTACTCTAAAATATTAAGCAGCACAACTGCTATTTTTCTTGCTTACATATTGTTATAATTCTCTCAAATACAGAGACAGAATCCATACAGTTTTAGAGGAAGACATCATGATGGATATAACTGTAAGTGCGTTTGTGTTACACTGTACTGGTCTACATAGATGGAAAACATGAATGTCATTGCATTATATTACAAAATCTCAAACATTATGATAGCACAAGTAGGGGTGTGCGATATATATCGTCTGCGATAATATCGTAATTGTTGTTATAACGATTTGCGATTTGACATTATCAAGTATTTTGTAAAAAACATTCAAAACACCCCTACAGAGCGCACGCATTACGTGAAGTCTGGACTAGTGCGAGTGCGCATTTAGATTCCGTTCTTTCAATACATGATTCAGTCATTTAGAATGATCACAAATCAAGACATGGGGGCAGAAAATGTATTTATTTATACCACTTCATATAGTTAATCAATTTCACATGAAGAGTGCCGTTTTTCTCCAAAATTACCATGCTTATGAGTGGAATATAGTTTTTTTTTACAACAGTTCCGTAAACAAGAAGTTGATTAAGAGACTTACCTTTTTTGATACCATATTTCCTGTTTTTGCGCGATTTTGAAAAAATAAATAAATAAAAATCCAAACACAGCCACAGCACTGTTTTGTGTCTCTGAGCAACATGACGGTGTTTTGTTCCTGAATGAATCAACCATTTAAATGATTCGGTTCAATCGCAATGACTCACTTATTAAGAGTGACTTGCTGCCACCTACTGGCCGGTTTAGTTTGACATTTTAAAGTATCTTTTTATTTAAATAATTTCAAAAATAAATATTCAACGGTTTATGTTTAATATATCAAAACATTATTCGTGCATTTGTAATTGCAGATTAAATGCATTCATGTCCTGCACTAAACATTGTGTAAATACATCTAAATGGCTCTTCAGATGCAGCTTCTGTTTCCTCTGCATTGCAAAGATGAATTTTGTTGAAACTGATTTCATTTGCTTAGAAACACCCCAAATGTCTTATTATTCGAATTGACTGATTAAATGCATGAATTTGATTCAAAAGATAATGCATGCTTTATAAAGGTAAAATGCCCATCAATTTAAACTTATTGGAAAAGATTCATTTCTATCAGTGTGAACTGACTACAACACAGAATATGAAGAATATCGAAAACTTTAGGAGCACAATAACACACATAGCAAAATATCGTCTAATTATCGTTATCGATAAAATCTCGAGATATTATGTTTTTTCAGTATCGCACACTCCTAAGCACAAGCACATTGTTCAAGCAAAAGATTTTGCAAAATTTAGCCTGTTTTTAAATAAAACAGTAGATATACTGTCCAAAATGAACAACCAGTGCTCAAAAACTTTTAGAATGTCACAAAGTTACATTGTGTCATTGCCACTTGGTGAGATATTTTGTGTTCATTGCAGTGACATTCATACATTAATGGTGACTTAAGCGTGTATATTTTTTGGAGCCACTGCGTATCAACTTGTGGTTGTATTTTCTCTGGAGATGCCCACTGAGAGTGAGAAG
The DNA here is from genome assembly GCF_001515645.1 of Sinocyclocheilus grahami. Lineage (NCBI taxonomy): Eukaryota > Metazoa > Chordata > Actinopteri > Cypriniformes > Cyprinidae > Sinocyclocheilus > Sinocyclocheilus grahami. The sequence goes on along the minus strand of NW_015505187.1, from coordinate 4,360,956 downwards.
GCAGTAATGGAGCAGTTCTTCCAGAAGGGCAATATGGTGCGACAGAGCCAGGTACACATGCATGCATTTACACCCATCCTGCTTGTTTCTGCATGGAAAAAACACTTTGCTCAGTATGTTGTGTGTGTGTGTGTGTGTGTGTGTGTGTGTGTGTGTTCATTTAGCTGGTGGTGGATTGGTTGGAGAGTATCGCCAAAGATGAGATAGGAGACTTCTCTGATAACATTGAATACTACGCCAAATCTGTGTACTGGTAAGGGATATCACTGCTTATTTATATTATTGAACATCTCAAAACTCAGATTTGAATGCAGGTTGATCTTTTATGGTGGATTGTTTATGTGTAGGGAGAACACACTCCACACCCTGAAGCTGAGGAGGAATCAACCCAGTGGTGGTTTTAGCAGGCCACTGGTCACAGAACTGGATCCCGATGCTCCCATCAGACAGAAGAGACCACTGGCAGACCTGGACAGAGAGGACGACACTCGCCTGCTCAAAAACCTCTTTAACCTCATACGAGCTGGCATGACTGATGAGGTGTGTTTTCTGATAGGGATTGTTATGGGTGTTTTATAGTCGACTATTGTAACACTACAAAACAAGTAATTGATTACATGTAATGTTTGTTACCAAAACCAAAAAATTGTATATCACCGATAGCAATTTCAAAAGACAGTTTCAAAAATAAATTTGAAAATTATTTTTATGTTTGCTATGTAACTGCAGCTTTTGTGTTGACAAATCTGAGCACTTAGCTCTTTTTTTTTTTCTTCAGAAACAGAGAACTGAATACTGAAAATGTCACTGGGTATCTTTGCTACTGTGTGTGTGTGTGTGTGTGTGTGTGTGTGTGTAGGCTCAGAGGCTGTGTAAGCGCTGTGGTCAGGCCTGGCGTGCTGCCACTCTGGAAGGCTGGAAACTGTATCATGACCCCAACATCAACGGAGGTCGACACAAGCACATACTAACTACATTAATATTACTTAAGTTAAATAGGATTTAAAGGGATAGTTCAACCAAAACTGAAAATTCTGTTATCATTTACTCACCCTCATTTTCCATGAGACTTTCATTCATATTTGATTAAGATATTTTTAATGAAACCAGATGCTTCAAAAAGTAAACACAATCCATATGATTTTTAAGGGGGTCTGAATACTTTCCGTACCCACTGTATATGTCCATCCATGTTATAACAGTAGTGTGATTCGTAATTCACATGGTTGAACACTTTGTCCAGGAATTTTAACATTTTGAAAATATATTACTATTATTTTTAAACTGTCATGTTAATTATTTAACTATAGTAAAAAAAATATATATTCTAGTTATCAATATTGAATTGGCAAAAAGTTGTTCTTTGTTAGTGCAGTCTCTTAATAGCCAGTCATCACATTCAACTGAAAGTCATGGGCATTCATTGATCAGTTGGAGCGACCCTGTTAATATGTGTGTGTGTGTGTGTGTGTGTGTGTGTGTGTGTGTTTAGGAGGTGGAGCGCTTCAGGCGGTGGAGGGTAATCCTCATCGAAGCGTGTGGAAGGTTTGCTGTTGGAGAATGGCAGAGGAGGTGAGGAAACTCTAGATCTGTGGGAAATTTGAGGAAAAAAACGAATAAATTTATATTTAGGGCAACACTGACAGTAATTTGAATTATAATTGTCTTTTTTTCCCCCTTATCTTTAAAGGGATAGTTCACCCAAAGATGAAAATTCTGTCATTAATTACTCACCCTCATGTTGTTCCAAACCTGTAATACCTTCTTTCATCTTCGGAACACAAATTAAAGATATTTTTGATGAATTCTGAGAGCTCTCTGACCCTCAATAGACAGCAATGTAATTAACACGATCAATGCACAGAAACGTAGCAAGGACATCGGTAAAATTATCCATGTGACGTCAGGGGTTCAACTGTAATTTTACGACGCTACGAGATTACTTTTTGTGCGCAAAGAAGAAGAAAAAATGGCTTTATTCAACAATTCGTCTCCTCCGCATCACCCTGGCACCTGATGCAGAGGAAACAAATTGTTGAATAAAGTCGTTGTTTTTCTTTTCTTTATTAACTCTTTTTGAGTGAGTAATTAATGACAGAATTTTCATTTTTGGGTGAACTATCCCTTTAAGTACTCTGACATGGGCTTTTTTAACTTAGCAAAAATGTGTTGTCTTTTAAAATACACTGTTTTTTTTGCATAGTATAGGTAGCTTTTTATATATACCTTGTACTGGGTAACATCAAGTCTCAAGAAATTAAAAATTAATAATTAAATTAGGTGAAATGTCTGTACTTAATACACAGCTTCTGTGAATGTTTTGGTCATTTTGTTTGTCATTCTGAAAGATTCTGCTTTGTTTTGCTGTTTCAGGAGCAGTTCAACAAATATGAAAGAGCCATCTATGCTGCACTCAGTGGAAACCTCAAACAGGTAAATAGTCATCTAACTGTTCCTCTTGTTTTTAGTCAATATTTGAATATGTCCTCATTTCCTGCAGCTGTTACCCGTGTGTGAGTCGTGGGAGGACACAGTGTGGGCGTATTTCCGGGTGATGGTGGACACTCTGGTAGAGCAGGAAATCTGTTCTTCTGGTCTGGGCAGTGAAGAGCTGGAGGAGCTGCCCAGAGAGTTCCTAGAGACCAAGTATGACTATAAACACCCTCTAATTTCCATCCTATATACAGTCTTTATGTCCTTTTCCAGTAACTGATTAATTCCATCATGTGGCTTTTTTAGTTGGACATTGGAGAAAGTCTTTGAAGAGCTTCAAGCAACAGAATCCAAAGTAAGAGTGAATGAATGAGGTTTCTTTTGTAAAAGACTAAATTGATTGAAATTGTTTATTTTCTGATCTTTTCACACGTGTTATGTTGACAGAGGGTTCTGGATGCAACTAAGGAGCATTACCATTTGATTCAGAAGCTTGTTATTCTTGGAGATCTTGATGGTACGCTTTGAGAACAGATTTTTGAAAAATCTCACTTTTTCTTTTTGAAAAGTTTTCTTTTTAAGTTCAATGTTTAACTTGTGTTGAAAGGTCTTCTGGAGGAGTTCAATGATTGGTTGGGAAGAAGTACAGCTTTGCCAGCTCATCTGTTGCGCTTCATGTCACATTTAGTGTTGTTTTATCGCAGTTTGGGCATGCAACTCAAGGTACGTACATTATATGCATATATTGTTTGTTTTTAGATTGTATTTCTCTTCATGTGTCTAGCTTATTGCTTGTACAGATAAATACATTCAAATGTTTGATGCAGACTCACCATTGTGATCTGTGTTTGTCAGGTGGAGGTGTGTGTAGATGTCCTGAAGGCCTACATCTCCCTGTTAGTAAAGGAAAAGCAGGTGGATCTCATTGCATTTTATGTCAGTCACCTTCCTGCTGACATGGCCGTGTCACAATACGCTCAGTTCCTGGAGGAAGTCACTGAGACTGAGCAGCGCAGACACTGTCTGGAGCTGGCAACACAAGCAGGTGAGGTCAAAGGGTCTTGTATCACAATGGAAAGGGTTTATTTTGCAATGTGTGCTTTAAATGTTTATTACATACTTATTATTACACATTGATATTTTTTGTGGTGTTTAGGTTTGGACGTAGGAGCAATCACAAAAACAGTAGTAGAGACCATCAGAGAGAGACACACAGATGAGTTTGCCCACCATGACCTGACCCCTGCGCTAGATACAGCAACTACTGTGGTACAAATGAACTGCTAAATGTGTTAATTTATAAATCTATATCCAATTAGCAATTGAATTAACACAAAACTCTTCATCTATTCACACAGGAGGATCAGCAGAAGATTGATGTCATTGACTGGCTGGTGTTTGATCCCGCCCAGCGAGCTGAAGCCCTTAAACAGAGCAATGCCATCATGAGGAAGTTCTTAGGTGAGACTTTTGCAGCTAAATTATTATATTAAGGTTAGTGCTATCAAACGATTAATCGCATCCAAAATTATGTATATATAAATACACACACATACATGTATATATTTAAGAAATTTCCAAAAATATATACATGTATGTGTGTGTTTTTATATATGCATAATAAATATACACAGTACATACACATATATTCTGTAAACAAAAACTTTTATTTTGGATGCGATTAATCGCGATTAACAATTTGACAGCACTAATTAAGATGTAACTGAGCTGCAATTGATAGTTTTATATTTTAATATTATAATTGATTTTCACTTATAAAAAAATGTTGGTTTAGATTTTTTTTTTTTTTGGTCAACATTTGGATGTAGTAATGCGCACAGGTGTAGCAGAAAACATTTGGTTCGTATTGGCATTTTCCTCTCTGTCACTTGTCGTAATGATTAGACATAAAATAATGTCTTCAGGATCGTTCATACATGTGAGAATCTAACAAATAGTTGTAACCTGGCTCAGAGGAAGGTAAGAATCATGTCTTTGAGGCAGCTTTTTTGGTGATTAAGGGATAATACAAGACTTAAATTTATAAATGGTTGAACGAAAGTTTATACCATTAAAAACAAGCTTTTAAGGTTAGTTTACTCCTAGGTCTTAGTTAGGTCAGTTAGCTTAGATTAGCGACATTAGATGTGAATCAATGAAATGCCAATGTTCCTCGTTTGCCGTAGCATCTAAGAAGCATGACGCTGCTAAGATGGTCTTCGCCAAAGTGCCGGAAGATTCCATGCGGGAAATCTACCGCCAGTGGGAGGAGCAGGGCATGGACACGCCCCTTCCTGCAGAGGAGGAGAATGCTATTCGTGAGCATCTGTGCATCCGTGCCTATCTGGTGAGGAGCTGCATCTTTGTGCAACACTGAATTGTCTGTCACTCTATTGAATGTAGTTACAGCGAGATGATCTTACTCTGTTTTGTTTCCCCCACAGGAAGCTCACGAAGCGTTTAATGAGTGGTTCAAGCACATGAACTGTCCTCCGGTGAAACCCACAGCACCTGCTCAAGCGAAGTTTACAGAGAAGGTGGCCCATGAGATGAAAGAAGCAGAGTACAAGGTCAGAACAGACCGTTCTCACAGGGCCGTGAACACTTCTAGCTTTTATCTTTAATGGCTTTTCTTTGTCACTTCCTCCAGATAGAGTATGAGAACTGGCAGGGCCGTCTGGGAGCGCTGACCGAGGATGTGAAGGAGAGGATCTATAATGTGCTGCTGTTTGTAGATGGAGGCTGGATGGTGGATGTCAGAGAGGTGAATAGGTTCTCTATTAATTTACAGGTTTGGCAAACACAAATTAATTGTAATAATCCTTTTTTTTTTAATTCGGCAAATGCATTTTGAGTGTAGGATGTTCTGGATTCATGGTGTGTGTGTGTGTTTTTGGCAGGACACTGAGGAAGACTCTGAGCGCTCTCATCAGATGACTCTGCTGCGGCGTTTGTGTCTGCCCATGATGTCTTTCCTCCTGTTAACCGTACTGCAGCGCACTGAGCGCCACCAGGAGAGTCTGCGTCTGGCTGACATCATCACGTCTGACCAACACAGACTCTATGAGGTGTGATGTCAGAGCCCTTTAGAGAATCATTGTAAATATAGACATGAATATCGCATGTCAGTAAGACTGTATTGACTCAATTTGCGTGAGATCTCTTCTGATAACATAAGTGCTCATGTTAAATATGATGCTGTCTTGTTTTAACGTTCATTCATCTGACCTGTCTTACTTTTTTTCAGGTTTTCTCTAAAGACGAGCTGCAGAAGTTTCTCCAGAAGATGAGGGAATCCTCTCTACTCCTGCTGGATAAAGGGCTGGATCCGCTTGGGTATGAGATTCAGCCCTAGACACTGCTTGTTTCTCATGCTGGTTATGTCCTCAGAAAAAAATAAAAGCTTTGTAATTTTGTATTTGAATAAAGATGAATTGTTTTGAATTTGGTGAATTGTTCAAGTGGAGAGTCACACCGAGATGTCATCTTTCTTCTTCAAGAGTAATGCATTTCTTTCCATTTGTATCATTGATTTTTTTTTGTCCAGTCTATAGAATAGAATAGAATACCAGACAATTTCTTCCATTCTTTAATAATTGTATTTTGAATTTGTAATTTTATTTTATCATCAATGGTATCAAATGAAGTTGTGTATATCATCCACTTGTTGAGTTCACTGAGTTTTCCTCTTAAAATGTAACTATGCATAAACAAAAACGGTAGTACTTTAGGATAGGGACCAATTCTCACTATTAACTAGTAGCTTATTAGCATGCCTATTATTAACATATGTGTGCTGTTTATTAGTACTTATAAAGCACATTCTACATCCCTAAACCTACCCAATACCTAAACTTAACAACTATACTGTTAATAAGCAGTAGTAAAAGTAGTAGTTTATTGAGGCAAAAGTCATAGTTAATGGTTAATAACGAGAATTGGACCTTAAAATAAAATGTGACCATGAAAACAATACAATTTAAGAATCATATAAAGCTTATTTACACCATTCTTGTTAAGAAACAGTCCAGACTTTTTTCAGCACCAAACAATAAATGGGACAAGAACATGAAGTGTGATACAAAAGCTTGATACACCAACATTAGGCTTGTGAATGGGTCATATTTGTGACCCGTTCTGTAGGCTATAGGCTAGACTGGGATTGGTTTTCACACTTTTTACTCCAATCAATGTTTTTTTAGGGTGAGTGTATTTCTGAAAGTCGAAAAATACCATGGTAGTCTACTTTCTAGTGCTTTAAGTGCCTTTCCTGTTCGTTATTTTGCAACCAGTGTCACTCAAACTTTACAGACGCCTCAAGAAATTCTTCATCACTTGCAAATGATAGGATGCATTTTTAGTTTGATTCTTTATGTACATTGTATGTATTGCAGGTAAAAGCTTTGCAGCAATTCAGATATATTTAGTTCTCTGTGTTCTTATATAACGATTTCTTACGTAGACATATGTACATTACGTGTTTTCTAAATTGGGAATCGCTCCGAACCTGTCCGAATCATTCAGACAGAATCTCAAATCGATTCAAATCTGTTTGCTGACCTGTATTACCGATTCATTGAGAAGAACCGATTCAAAAGAATGATTCATTGAATCGCGAATGGGGCGTCGTTGGTTCCAATTATAACCAACTGGGCTGGCAGAAAATACTAGTCACACGACTTTACTGACTTCTTTATTGAACCTTTCCGACCATAGTGACAGAGAGTGAAGTAAATATAAAGGATGCCGACACCCATACTATTGGAAAGTCTTATCACAGTTGTTCAATGGAGGCGCGAGTTCATCCGTCAAATCTTAATTAAACGACACAGCTTCGTGAGAGGAAAGCGTTTGAGTCATGCGCAGAGTCACACCACTAAACTGATGAAAGCGGCTGAGGTGGAAGACCTAAAACCTGCAGATGGCACACAACTCACACAGTAACTCCGCATCTGTAAGTTACTGAAAAACCACACGCGAAAATTATTTGGGGTTTCACTGAACTTCACGCTGTCTGATAACAACCATATTTCGCACTCAAACACAAGTCTGTAATTGTGGCCACTGAAACTGGCTTGATATGAAAAACCTTATTTGAAACAATATTCGACAAAATTACGACAGTAAACCAATTACTTTATACAACATAAATCATTAAAAAAAGCATGGACATTTTTTGGGGCAAACACACACACACGTGTATGTATATACAGTATCTCACAAAAGTGAGTTATGTTGTCAAGGGACAATACTATAGAAATGAAAATTGGATATACTTTAGACTAGTCAATGTGCAGTTTGTATAGCAGTACAGATTTACTGTCCTCTAAAAATAACTCAACATACAGCCATTGTTGTCTAAGTAACTGACAACAAAAGTAAGTACACCCTAAGTGAATATGTCAAAACTGTGTCCAAAGTGTCAATATTTTGTGTGAGCACCATTGTTATCTAGCACTGCCTTAATCCTCCTGGGCATCGTATTCACCAGAGCTGCGCAGGTTGTTGCTGGGATCATCTTCCACTCCTCCATAATGACATAACGGAGCTGCTGGATGTTAGACACATGGCGCTTCTCCACCTTCCGCTTGAGGATGCCCCACAGGTGCTCAATAGGGTTCAGGTCTGGAGACATACTTGGCCACTCCATCACATTCACCTTCAGCTTTCTCAGCAAGGCAGTTGTCATCTTGGCGGTGTGTTTGGGGTCGTTATCATGTTGGAAAACTACAGTTCGGCCCAGTCTCCAAAGGGAGGGCATCATGTTCTGCTTCAGAATGTCACAGTACATGCTGGAATCCATGTTTCCCTCAATGAACCGCAGCTCCCCAGTACCAGCAGCACTCATGCAGCCCCAGACCATGATGCTACCAACACCATGCTTGACTGTAGGCAAGACACAATTTCCTTGGTACTCCTCACAAGGGCGTTGCCACACATGCTGGACACCATCTAAGCCAACAAGTTTATCTTAGTCTCATCAGACCACAGGACATGGTGCAAGTAATTCATGCTCTTGGACAGGTTGT
>NW_015505187.1:4339664-4352480 GCF_001515645.1 Sinocyclocheilus grahami | reverse complement strand
TCTGTTTTTTGAAGCCAGCTTCTGTACCTGACGCACAGCACTAGGACTCAACTTCTTTGATCGACCCTTGCGAGGCCTATTCCGAGTGGAACTCGTCTTAGAAAACCTCTGTATGACCCTGGCCACTGTACTGCAACTCAGTTTAAGGGTGTTACAGATCTTCTTATAGCCTAGGCCATCTTTGTGGAGAGCAACAGTTCTAATTCTCAAATCCTCAGAGAGTTCTTTGCCATGAGGTGCCATGTTGAACATCCAGTGGTCAGTATGAGAGAATTGTAGCACCAAATGTTAACTGCTCTAATACAAGATACACACATTTGTGTGGTCCTGTCAAGCAGACAAAAACATGAACATGATGAATAGGACATGTGGCTTTGCATGGTTAAACGACATACAGCTGTTATCACTTAGGGTGTACATATATAGCTATAAATGCAGCACATTGACTACTCTAAAATATATCCAAGTTTAATTTCTATAGTATTGTCCCTCGAGAAGATATACTAAAATGGTTGCTGAAAAGTGAGGGGTGATATATACAGTGGGTACGGAAAGTATTCAGACCCCCTTAAATTTTATCTCTGGAGCTCAGCCACAGTGATCTTTGGGTTCTTCTTTATCTCTCTCACCAAGGCTTTTCTCCCCCGATAGCTCAGTTTGGCCGGACGGCCAGCTGTAGGAAGGGTTCTGGTCGTCCCAAAGTCTTCCATTTAAGGATCAAGGAGGCCACTGTGCTCTTAGGAACCTTAAGTGCAGCAGAAATTTTTTTGTAACCTTGGCCAGATCTGTGCCTTGCCACAATTCTGTCTCTGAGCTCTTCAGGCAGTTCCTTTGACCTCATGATTCTCATTTGCTCTGACATGCACTGTGAGCTGTAAGGTCTTATATAGACAGGTGTGTGGCTTTCCTAATCAAGTCCAATCAGTATAATCAAACACAGCTGGACTCAAATGAAGGTGTAGAACCATCTCAAGGATGATCAGAAGAAATGGACAGCACCTGAGTTAAATATATGAGTGTCACAGCAAAGGGTCTGAATACTTAGAACCATGTGATATTTCAGTTTTTTTTTTTAATAAATCTGCAAAAATGTCAACAATTCTGTGTTTTTCTGTCAATATGGGGTGCTGTGTGTACATTAATGAGGAAAAAAAATAACTTAAATGATTTTAGCAAATGGCTGCAATATAACAAAGAGTGAAAAATTTAAGGGGGGCTGAATACTTTCCGTACCCACTGTATATATAATGTACACACACACACACATATATATATATATACACACACAAAATGTCTGTAATCATGAAATAAATGATGGTTAATTTAATATCAATATTCTCAATTTCATTTAATGAAAAAGCAGCTTTGTCATAATTGCAGCAAAAATACTATAAACTGAGCAGAGCCTTTGAGTCAAAAAGATTGAGAGTCTGAGTGTAAATTAAGTTAAAACATGCCAATTAAAGCACATTTTGCAGTGTGTAAGTGTAGAGTTGCTCTGCTCAACAGAAATCAATAAATAAACCTAGGCTGAACAAACATATACCTCTAAAAACATAAAATCAATCCCTCCCTCCAGTAAACAGCTGTAAAAGTGGAAGAGAGGCATTATGGGAGGCTAATGGGATGGATGAGTGATTGATCTGCAGTGCAGATGGGATTTGTGTGAGCTTCAAAGTCAAGCCCATCAGAATGCTGGAAGAATGACATTATGACACTAATGCAACATACTGACGCTTCTTAACAGTAATGAATTAATCAGTAAACTCATTAATCAATTTCACAAGTAAGAGTGCTGTTGTTCTGAACAAGTTAGTATTGAGTAACATACTGTCAGTAGCTTTGTCTGTTTGTGGAACAACCAGTACGAAATCAATAATTTTAAGTCTCACAATAATGTAAAACATCCATGACAGGCAGAGTGAGAGCCAGTCTTGAACGTTACACTGAATTTGTGATCAGTAATGTTAATATTATTATTATTGTTGTTGTTGTTATTATTTTATATATATATATATATTATTTCAGTTCAGGTTCTGATGTCAAAGTGTGACACAATAAAAAAGCCACACATCACCTTGAGTTCAAATAAGGCCTTATACTTGTAAAATCAAGATTAGCACAGAGAACAACGTGACCAAAAATAAATAAATATAATCAATTGAAACACCCTAGGAGGAAGACTGTTCATTATTGTTACAGAACTGTGCCAGATGTGCAGGACACAAGATTAAAGCACATCTTCCTGATAGTGATCCACAGCCTGTCCTGTGTTGTTGTCTGTGTGAGCTGAGAAACCCATCTAAGTTGAAATCACTCACTCTGACAGGAGGCCAATTGCTTGCCAGAAAGAAAGAGTAGAGTGAACCCTGGTGTGTCAGCCATACGGGGGCGTTTCTTAATCTAGCAGTTTCTCCTGCTCTCCAAATCAGCAGAGGTTTGACAAGTTTGTTAGGGCTCTTTAAAAGGCTGTTTCCCAGGGGGTTGGTTGAGCACTCTTCATTCGGTGTTAATAAGGGTCGTACTGCTTCTTGGCTGAATAGATGGACGTGTTTGATCTCGCCACAGGAAATGTTAAAGAACATCCTGTGTGTTTGAGCAGCCTAATTAGTAAAGACTGTTCATTTAAAAGTGTTAATTTAGGGTGCATGAAAAAATGAAAGCAGATAGGCCTTTTAAATCTCCATATTTGTGTGTAATGAACCAGAATAAAGAGCTGTCTAAGAGAGAAATATTGAGACAGAAGCCCACTTTCACTGAAAATGACAATGGAGGCGTCCCAATATGTGATGTCTTTTCTTGTATGTCTTATAAGTAGATTGTATTTATTTTGATATTTTTAGTTTGCTCTAACAGAACACTTGCTCACTCCTGATAATGAATAATGTTAGTCCTGCATCTACCATTTATTACATAAAAAGCAAAATTTCAAAATCCCTGGTAACACTTCGGGCAGGTACTCTTCATATTTTGGTTGCCCGAAAATTAATTTCGCTAGCCCAAATAAAAAATGCCTTTTTTTTAAAGGGGTCATATGATGCGATTTCAAGTTTTCCTCTCTCTTTGGAGTGTTACAAGCTGATTGTGCATAGATAAGATCCCTGAAGTTACAAAGACTAAAGTCTCAAAACCAAAGAGATATTCTTTATCAAAGTTAAGGCTCTGCCACGCCCCCCTAAAACGGCTCGTTCTAACACGCCCCCACATATCTACCTCACTATGTGGAAATATTAGCATAATGCTCCCGGCCTTGATTTTTAAGAGCTGCACAAGTAAAATGAACACAGTATGAGTGGGGTTGGACAATGTCTGTGGTAGCATACAGTACTGAGCCATAAAATTACATGATGTACAGATACAGGTTTTCACAGAAACAAAAATCTTATACAACAGCATTTCAGCCTTTAGACCATTTTTATGAAAAGGGATAAATCAAGCATATAACTTGTCAATTTAAAACGTATAAATATTACTGTCTTCATTGTTTAGATTTTTAGAAGGCACATCTCGGCACATTTAGAAGACACGATCCTCTTCAATAATATCCTCTGCTTCTCAATCGGGCTCAAATTGATAAGCAATATAGACGACGTCATTGTTTACAAAGACTCTGTTCCCCTTTCAGGCTCTGTCTTTACATTTATTTTGAAAGATGAAGCTCGTGATTATGGTAAGGGGCGTTACATTTCCGACGAGTGCTTGCGGTGTTCGGCCAATCACAATGCACTGGGTCAGCTGGCCAATCAGAGCAGACTGCGCTTGTCGGAAGGAGGGACTTTGTAGAAAACGAAGCGTTTGAGAGAGGCGGGGCATAGAGGACCTACAATAATGTACAGTATTTGAAAAATAATGTGGTTTTTTAACATTAAAGCATGTCAACGTATTCTGTTACACCAAATACACAAAATAATGATCTTTAAAAAAGCATCATATGACCCCTTTAAATATAGAAAATCAGATAGGAGTTTAAATGTCAATCAAAAATATTTTCAATACACAAATATCAACAAATATGAAGGAAGGAATTTTATTTCACTATTTACAGGGTATCTGCAGAATTAAAAAAAATAACTTTAAGGCAATTTATGACCCATTTTAAGAGCTGCACAAGTAAAATGAACACAGTATGAGTGGGGTTGGACAATGTCTGTGGTAGCATACAGTACTGAGCCATAAAATTACATGATGTACAGATACAGGTTTTCACAGAAACAAAAATCTTATACAACAGCATTTCAGCCTTTAGACCATTTTTATGAAAAGGGATAAATCAAGCATATAACTTGTCAATTTAAAACGTATAAATATTACTGTCTTCATTGTTTAGATTTTTAGAAGGCACATCTCGGCACATTTAGAAGACACGATCCTCTTCAATAATATCCTCTGCTTCTCAATCGGGCTCAAATTGATAAGCAATATAGACGACGTCATTGTATACAATACAACCGGAGCACATGCCGCAATGTTGAGGGGCGGGACGTTTAGACGCACGCTAGAGGCGGTTTAGCCAATCACAACACACTGGGCTAGCTGACCAATCAAAGCCCATCGTGTATTTCTGAGGGAGGGGCTTCATAAAAGCAGGAAATGATCAGCGCGTTCAGAGGAGAAGGGACAGAACGGTGTGGAATAAAGGTAAATTATGTGAAAAATAATGCATTAACACATGTTAGACTGCACCCCATAAACACAATCAAGCCTAGAAAAAAAACTGTCAACCACCCCTTTAAGACATTTCTTATACCATTTAATGTATTTAAAACGTTTTATGGCCTTAAGTTTGATACAACTCACTTTAGGATTTTTTAAGGACCGGCGGGAGATCTTCATATGAGATATAGGCCGTCGGGCAGAGTGGTGATATATTTTGGTAGCCCGACTGGAAAACACAATAGCCCCGGGACGTCGGGCTAGCGATTTTGCGAGCCCTGAAGAGAATAGTTTAGCGCCTCACAGTCCTTGATTGTTAGTTAGTTAGTAAATGTCCAGAAAAATGCAGTGTGCAGAAAGAAATTGTCCACTCTTATACTTATCATTATATCAAAAGTAGGCCTACAAATTATAATCAGGTACATCACTAAGAGTTTTACATGAATATAATTTAATTATAATATCTAACAGCATTCAATTGCCTGCACTAGTGATTTAAATTACCTTTAATTGGTCATTTAAATAAGAAAACAAAAAAACACTTTTATTCAGAAAGGATGCACTCCACTGAAGACTGACATAATGATGCTAAAAATTCAGCTTTGTCGTCACTGGAATAAATTACATTTCATTTCAGAATATTCTGTCTTTACTGTATTTTTGTTTGAATAAATGCAGCCTTGGTGAACCTGAGACTAATTAACTTTTGTGAATAAACACCAGAAATGTATAACCATTTTTAAAATGTAACTTTTTGTATACAAAATATGCATACTTAGGATGGCATAAGGTATTTGTATCATACCTGTTGATTTTTCCATATGAAATGCTTAAAATGAATGTCTGATTTATGCATATAATCCTTTTTTCCCCCTAACATCTAGACTGCAAATCTATAGTACTGTTTCAAATGATAAATGGGTCTCTGGATATTTTCCAGTGACAGCATCATGTCGTCTGATTGCTCCCACTCTGCTCTGGATGAGTGTGCATTCAGCCTAATGTGTTGATTACTGACTCCATGACTCCCATTAAAGAGCTTTGCTTTCCCACACAGGAAACAGCAGAGCCTTTGAGAATTAATTATTCCCACAACACATGCTATATGACTAAATGAATGCGCACACTGTCAGAAAAATATGTATTTAACCATTAACAAAATGTGTTTATTGAATTACTTTATTACTTAACCTAAAGTACTTGTATTAGATGTTTGATTTCTGCTATATTATGCATATGCATAAAAAACAACCTCATAAAGTGTGTGTGTGTGTGTGTGTGTGTGTGTGTGTGTGTGTATGCAGACCCTCAAGAAGGCATTGAACAGGTCACTCCTTCTGTGTTCTTTGGGTGGCGCTGTGATACAGGACAGCATGTATCACTCAATAAATCAGGATGAAGAACGGAACAGCTAGGGGTTTGTCCTTTTATTTCGAAATTGCTGATTGCTTTGACTCGACCTGCTGTAAGTCGTTTTTAAACACAGTTGTTGTGTGCGTATAAGGAACGTTGTGTCCTATGGCTAAATTTATTTGCCAAACTGTTCAGAATCCTGAGAAAAAAATTAAAAAGTGCGTTAATTATTAATATGAATGTGATTATTTTATATGGATTTACACTACCAGTCAAAAGTTTTTGAATGGTAAGATTTTTAATGTTTTTTAAAGAATTCTCTTCTGCTTACCAAGCTTGCATTTATTTGATCCAAAATACAGCAAAAGCAGTAATATTGTGAAATATTTGACTATTTAAAATAACTATTTTCCATATTACATTTATTATTATTATTATTATGTTGTATTATTTTTTTTCAGGTTTCTTTGATGAATAGAAAGTTCAGAAGATCAGCATTTATCTGAAATATAAGTCTTTTGTAACATTATAAATGTCTTTATCATCACTTTTGATGAATTTAAAGCATCCTTGTTAAATAAAAGTTATAATTTCTTTATATAAAAAAACATTATAAAAAGCTCCAAGCTTTTGAGTGGTATAGTATTATAATGTAACATTTTATTTCATAATAAATGCTGATCTTTGGATTTTTCTATTCATCAAATAATCCTTAAAAAAATGTTCTCAACTGTTTTAAATATTGATAATAATAATAATAATATTTCTTGAACAGCAAATCAGCATATTAGAATGATTTCTGGATCATGTGACACTGAAGACTGGAGTAATGATGCTGAAAATTCAGCTTTGATCACAGGAATAAATTACATTTTGAAGTATTTTCAAATAGAAAGCCGTTATTTTAAATAGTAAAAATATTTCACAATATTACTGCTTTTGCTGTATTTTGGATCAAATAAATGCAAGCTTGGTGAGCAGAAGAGTATTCTATAAAAAAATAAAAACATTAAAAATCTTACCGTTCAAAAACTTTTGACTGGTAGTGTATATATGCCATACAAATAATACATTAATGTTTATTACCAAAAAGTCCAAATAAATGAAGCTACCATCATTCTAACAAAAAAATGGTCGTCCACATATAGCATGCATGTGCATTTCTCATCTTATAAATTAGATAGAGTTTCTGTTGGATCAAATAAATGCAAGCTTGGTGAGCAGAAGAGTATTCTATAAAAAAATAAAAACATTAAAAATCTTACCGTTCAAAAACGTTTGACTGGTAGTGTATATATGCCATACAAATAATACATTAATGTTTATTACCAAAAAGTCCAAATAAATGAAGCTACCATCATTCTAACAAAAAAATGGTCGTCCACATATAGCATGCATGTGCATTTCTCATCTTATAAATTAGATAGAGTTTCTAAAAGCCGCATGTCTAAATGACTAATTAACTGATTAAATATATATGTGACGGAGCTCGAGTGCTGCTCACCATCATGCATTAAGTGCTTTAGCAGTGGTCCTGCTCCGTGTGGTGGGCTGGAAACAACACACTCTAATGACTTGCAGGACAGATGTTACTGTGCTAACTAAGCGTTGATCTGCTCAATATTCATCAGCCATGGTTAAAATGGTGCAACCAAGGATTCTTGGAGTACCAGAAGCGACCAGAATGATGGGCATTTTTGTTTGTGTAACAGCATTGTATTTTCTTTTTCCTTGTTTACAGATGCAGGAGTGTTTGTAGGCAGCTGCTCTGCATATAAATTGTGTCTTCATGTCACAGTATGAACTCAGACTCAGAAATGTAGGCCATGCTTTAGATGATTCATGCAAGAACTCTCAGCGTTCTGCCCACAGGATCTCTCGATTCGCTAAGATACAACAAACACATGCTGCTACATCCAAACAGTCATCCTCTGATACAATGCTTAAATATAACAGATATTCATTGTTTGTTTTCATATTTGAGCTTGGACTGAAAGTCTAAAGACGCAGGATGTGCGTTCACTGTGAGAACATTGCGTAAGTGTACCGGCTGAAACAGTTGGTTGTGTGTTCCTACAGTAAATGTCTTTTAAGGGTTCAGGCCTTAATTTTCATAGTGTTATTGTTCAAAGGTTTGGCGTCAGTAAGAGTGAAATTAAATACTTCAATTATTTAAAATTAATTCAATATTTTATTCAGCAAGGATGATTTTAATGGATCAAAAGTGACAGCAAGACTTTTCATTGTAACGAATAATTAAAAAAATACTGAAAAAACCCTGAAAAAAAATGGTAAGTGGCACAACTGTTTTCAACATTGTTAGTAATAAGAAATGTTTCTAGAGCACCAAATCAGTATTTTAAAATACTTTTTGAAGGATCACGTGACACTGAAAATTCAGCTTTGCCATCACAGAAATAAATTGCGGCTGAAACAGTTGGTTGTGTGTTCCTACAGTAAATGTCTTTTAAGAGTTCAGGCCTTAATTTTCATAGTGTTATTGTTCAAAGGTTTGGCGTCAGTAAGAGTGAAATTAAATACTTCAATTATTTAAAATTAATTCAATATTTTATTCAGCAAGGATGATTTTAATGGATCAAAAGTGACAGCAAGACTTTTCATTGTAACAAATAATTAAAAAAATACTGAAAAAAACCCTGAAAAAAAATGGTAAGTGGCACAACTGTTTTCAACATTGCTAGTAATAAGAAATGTTTCTAGAGCACCAAATCAGTATTTTAAAATACTTTTTGAAGGATCATGTGACACTGAAAATTCAGCTTTGCCATCACAGAAATAAATTGGATTTGACAATTTATTCAAATAGAAAATAGGTATTTAATTTTGTATAATATTTCACAATAATACAGTTAAATCAAATAAAATAAATCATGGCAAAAAGTCCCACCCTGTAGTCTTAGATATGAGAATTTTTCATCTATTTTATTGTCAGCCAGACAAAAAGTATCAGTCTGACTCTGAAAAAAGAGCGCACCTATCTTTCAAGTGTTATTCATGTCTGTACGAATAAACTGCATTTTTGTTGAGTTTTCCTAATATGCTATGAGCACTGTGTCTCTGTACTATATACTAAAGCAGCAAGATGTGGGATGAATGTATGCGTAATGTGAGAAATTAGCAATGAAGAGCATAAAGGGAGAGCGAGAAGAAGAGTGAGAGAGAAAAACAAACAGATCGCAGAGTGGGTGACAAAATCGCTTTGTGACCCACTTTAGCTGTTGTTATAAGCTTGTGGAAAATGATAACAGCCTCTTTTCACTGTCAATGAATGTTCATGTTTTTTAAATGCACTCTTTAGTGCTATTTCCAGGTAGCACGTTTTTCTGAAAATGCATTGTTCAACTGACATGAACCACACTTGGCATCAAAAACCTGTTCTGAGAAGAACTATAATAGCAGAACATGCGTAATTGTGCATCTTTACGTATTAATAAATTCACCTATTAATAACAGCCTGCTGAAGGCATCACCAGACCAAAGCAATATCTCTGTTGCTATGGAGTCCAGAGTTGATGACATCACGGGGCATGCGTTAATATGAAAGAGAGGCTGCTGGTTACCGAGAAAGAGGAGATATCGTACATGTGCATTAAACACAGCTGACATAGATGTGGGGTTTTTTTAGGTTTGTACTAAAGCTTTGGGTAGCCTATATAAACCAAAACGCTTACCTTTCTGGTTGGATGTGCAATTTACGTGCTCAAAAGCGTCTTGCTTTGGTGGAAGTGCAATCTGTTAATCAAATTAAAACATGTCTAATTGCATGAGGAGGTCACTAATGGAAAATCTAATGCTTCTCGTCTCCCACGCTCAACAGAGAACACTGAGTGCTCAATAGATGCAACAATTAGACACACTCATGTGCCAAAGAAATTACTATCAATCAGTTAGGATCCACCAAAAGTGGTTATATAACTCAATTTATGTGAGCCTTAAAGGGATATTTCAAATAAAAATGAGTGTTACATTCAGTCGAACACTTGCTCCCACCTCATGATTTCAAAATGTAGAAATACACACAAAAGCTGTTTTTGTGTGTTTTTTGAAACCACGGTAAGGCAAATGGCATTCATTTTGTGTTAAATAAGGTGCCTGACACTGACATTGTGTACAGAGCTGGAACAACACTGATAAGGCCCTTTATCGCTGCTCTGCTAAATAGTAATCTCACACACACACACACTAATATACATAGAAAAAAGCACTACAATAATGTTCTTTGTTCTCTGCAAAACATCAGTTGTTTATCTCATTTGTGTTTGTCAGCAATGCAGCTACTGCGTCAAACTGCTACATCATAAACCCCCCCATCCCACCCCCTTATGACGACATCAGTAATTTCTCTTGCTCTTTTTTTTGGTCTAAAAATACAGCATGATCTTTTCATCTTTTCTTGTCTTGTTCTTCCTCCACAGGCAGTTAATCCTCATAAATATAGCACTCAGAACGTCATCCCTGACCTGAAGTTGAGGAAAGAGAGAGTTGGATCTGCACTGTGGTGTAGCTGTCTGTGAAGCTGGGGATTTGAAGATGACGTAGGCGCGAAAATAATCAGGTGAGCACAAAAATAAAAGAATATTTACATGAGCACCAATGCTTCTAAGCTATACATATCACATTATATTAGCAATGGCCTACTATATGACTCGGCATTACTTTTTGGACAGGCTAGAATAAATATATCAAAAGTAGTGCTGTCAAACGATTAATCGCATCCAAAATAAACATTTTTGTTTACATAATATATGTATGTGTGCTGTGTATATTTATGTATATATAAATACACACATGCATGTATATATTTCAGAAAAATATGTTTTTGTTAGATATTAAATATATTTATTTATAAAATAAATTCTATGACTATAAATATAGACATGTAAATATTTTCAAAATATATACGGTATGTGTGTGTGTTTACATAATAAATAACAAAAACTTTTCTTTTGTATGTGATTAATCGCGATTAATCGTTTGACAGCACTAAAAAGCGCACTTTTTATATTCGAAATATTCTCACATGTGTTTATTATATTATTATATACGTTTTGCCCGTGCTTGTTAGGAGGGGTCTTTTTTAAAACACGTTTGGTTTAATGACAGACATTTGAAGCGCACATTTTATTTATGGCTTTAGTTTCAATCTCCTAGAAATGTACATCCCTTTCTTGGAAAGAAAAAAAACTGAAGTTTACTATGGATTTCCCTGTTCAACAAAACTATGAGCACTAAAAGGCTGTAGGTGATTTTCTATATTCTCCTCTACTGGGCCCCTGGCTTCTGACCTATATTCATGCCAGGTTTTCTGGATGATTCCCTGGAGTAGCTTGTGATCTTCAGTGTTTCCATTTGCTCAGCTATGGATCCAGCAACTACACTTGATAGCATGCTTTTACTATAAACAGGTTAGGACAATACCTTATCTGAGTCTTATCTGAGGCAACAGGGGGCTATAATTGTCTGAAGCTTATATTAGCACACTGATTTCATTACATTTTTTCTTGGCAGTCAGTGAGCCAGTCATAATGTTAGCCAATAGCCAGACAGCTATTTGGGAATTGTTTTAGCAAACTCTCATTCAAAACTGGCTCCATTTTTCTTTGGAACACCCACTTTTTTATGATCCAGTCAGTTATTAAAGGATAAATAAAGCTTCATTGTATATTATATTCCCCATTTCACTGGGAAAGACACTTTACAAATTACAGTGAATTGTGAATGGCATTTTTATGTTGACTGATGAGGATATGATTGCCATTATATCAAAGTCCCTTTCAAGGAAATTCTGTTCACTCAGTGGCCATATTTGCAATGGGGGAATCCTGAAATCTCAAATGTTAAATTACATATTTCAAATGAGCAACAAAATCTGAAATTATCTTCCCCATAAATGTTATTCCTTATGCTCAAATAGCATTAAAAAGGTATTTTTCACTCTTGACCAGCCAATACGCATGTGCAGTCATAAGCAGGAGTCTCTGATTTCTATGGGAACCGGAGCTTATAACGGCCACTGCAGTGACACAATGACTTTACCAATCAGCGATTGGCTCTTTCATTTAGAAGGCGGGACATATTTCGCCATATTGCATGTTGCAGTTTCTCCCGTTCATAAGCAATAGGACTGAACCGTTTAGTCTTTGATTATAGACATCCCAGAGACTCCACAAACCATTAGCAGAATTAGCTCTGCTCTAAAACCTAGTGACCTGCCTCACTGCCTACTGTACATTAGCAGTCGTGCAAAAGTGCAATCAATTTTTGGTAAATCTTTGGCAAATTTTGTGTCCAAAAAGGGTCAATTTTCTAGTGTTAATAGTGTACTTAAAAACACAGTCACTTAAAAAAAAGTCACTTAAAAAAAAATAATCACTGTGCAGTGGTAAATGTGACCGCATTTTATAGGGATAGTTCACCCAAAAATGAAAATTCTGTCATTAATTACTCACCCTCATGTGTTCTAAATCTTTAGAACACAAATTAGGATATTTTTGATGAAATCCGAGAGCTTTCTGACCCTCCACAGACAGCAATGCAACTGACACATTTAAGGTCCAGAAAGGTAGTAAAGACATCATTAAAATAGTCCATGTGACATCAATGGTTCAACCGTAATGTTATCGTTCACGACAGTACCATGACACATGCGTGTACATTCCTCTGCCTGTAAACAGGACACAGCGCATTCCACTCAGATTTGATTTGCAATTGATTTCAGTTGAGTTTGACGTTAGCATGAGGCTAAGCCAGGGGTAGGCAAGTTCGGTCCTAGAGAGCCGCAGTCCTGCA
>NW_015505187.1:4333444-4337446 GCF_001515645.1 Sinocyclocheilus grahami | reverse complement strand
TCAGGGTTGGAGCTGAACTCTGCAGGAGGACCGAACTTGCCTACCCCTGGGCTAAGCTATTAGTGTGTTATTCTAATTTGCATAAAATATTGTATAACACAAATATTAGGTATAATAATCGATTTAAAAATACACTAAACTATTACTATTAACAATACATTTTGGTACAGAATGAAATGTATTTATATTGTGTCGATGCCAATACATTTCAGGATTGCTTTCTCCACATATCATACATGTGCAGCTACTTTAGAATTTCTTTCTCAAGCCAGTGAGAAGACAGGGATGAGTAGAGGGACTACAAAAATACAACTCCGGAAGTAAATGCCTTTTATTAGCAAAATAAGGGAAATGAGTGTACAAATGTTCCCCCAATATAGAGAACACACAGACAGAGGTGGCAGTTTTCTTCAAAATCACTCAACAGTATCGCTTGCCTCAAACGTCTGTTTGCAGACATTATCATATTGTTTTTTTTTTTTCTTCGTGAAATCCCGAACCCCTTGTCAGTCTCTTCGTCTCGCAATGGTGTTCTTGGTGATGCGTAATTCTCCAAGCAGTAAGCCATTAAAATGGCAGCCAGTATCTGATGACAGGTGCTTGAGAGACAGATTCCAAGTCCTGCGTGCGGAGCGTCTTAGCGCCTGACAGCTGAACAGAACTCATCTCCATCTGAAGTGGCTGTTTGGTCTACTCTTGTTGCCATGGAGACCCAGAAGGTTTGGACCGTTCACTGTATTAACCATTAGCTTTCACTACATTGGCATATATATATATATATATATATATATATATACACGCAAACAGATACAAGCACACTCTCTCACACACGCTCACTTTCGATGCATATGAGGATTTGTGCTCTCAGATTATTAACATCCAGTATGAAATTTTTTGACGTTGGAGAGATATTCAGTAAGCAAACCCAAGCAAATGGACAAAGACTGCAGAAACGCATGCGAAGGCACAAGAACCAACAAATCGGATTGAGAAGCACAATCTTCCTCTCTCCCCATAGCAACAACCGCAAAGGCAAAAAAAGTGTAACATTTTACAAGTAAAGGGGAACTCCTCTGATGCAAGAAAGCAAAATAAAAAGAAATCCCTCATTTAAAAGAAACAAACTTGTGTCGGGGTGAAAAATAAACAACATGGTTGCGACGGCAACGACTATACGAACATTTCGACACAATTCATTTTTAAATGCTACGTTTTAACATTTCCAAAGACAAAAACCATAAATAAAGCTGTCAAAAGTGGCGTAATGTACAGCACTGGTCCAAGACCAATTTTCTCCATACTTGGTCTTGCAATCTTTCTCCAAATCAAAACTGGCTTTAATTTCACCTAAAAAGGGGGGGGAAAAAGTTACTTAAATATGATATATAAATATGACAAATAAACAAGTCATTAAGAGTAAACTACTTATTGCAAATTTTATTTTAGTTCACACCCATTACAATACAGTATTTAACATGATTTAAAAGTGAAGTGTGAAAAAAAACATTTTTACACCAATTTTTGCAATAAGCAAAAGCAAAAATATTCCGATTCAGAATGACAAAACACATTATTTGAAACCTTTTATCATTTTTATTGCATGCAGAACTTTACAGCCAAGCCAACTGAGGAAATAACCAAACATGCTTTCCTAGAAAGAAGCTTTGACTAGTCTGAATCATGTTAGTGAATTGGTTTGTTCAGACATGAACCAGTGATGATTATTCATGGCAGGCATATTAATTTATCTTTTTCTATAGCAAAATCTTTAGTTAAATGCTGCTGTCACTGTTTTTGACTCAATTAAATTAATTAGTATACTGTCATGATTATAGATACATTACCATTCAAAACTTTGTTATTGGTAAGATTTTAAGGCTGCTTTTCTTTCAGAATAAAAACCCCCACTAAAACAGTAATACTGTGAAATAACTGTAAATATCTACAAATAACTGTTTTCTATTTTAATATATTTTAAAATGTAATTAATTCTATCAAAGCTGAAATTTTCAGCAGCCATTTCTCCAGTCTTCAGACAGTCACATGAGCCTACAGAAATTCTAATATGCTGATTTGGCTGAAACATTTTGTAATTATTATTGTCAAACACTGATACATTTTTTTTTTGCTATTATGATACATATTCCCCTCAGGATTCTTTGATGAATAACACATTCAAAAGAACAGCATTTATTTGAAATAGACATCTTTTTAACATTATAGATGTATTCACAGGCCCTTTTATCATCTGAATTATCTTTGCTAGATAAAAGTATATATTTTAAAAAGCTGTTACCCCCTTAGGAGGTAGTCCGGCCCTAAACTCATGCCATGAAGAATCAGTTCACCAAAAAATTTTAATTCTTTACCAGAACAATGAATCAACTATACACCTGACCTTTAAAAACACATTTGTTCTGTAATGTTTATTCCATGATGGCTCCAGGGCAATTATGCGACTTCATCCGCAATATGAACATTAGCCGCTTTTCCACCGATATTAGCTGGAACAATTTGTCCCAGGAACTTTTTTTCCCCCAGAATTGTTGCTGTCTGCGTTTCCATCGCACTCTAAAGTACCGAGAAGATTAGGCAAAGAGTCAGGTGACGTAGGTCTGTGCGCATTTCTCAATACCAAGTACGCAAATTTCGGATTTGCATCCTCGGTAGTTTGGATTTCGCGAGTTCGACTCAGGAGTGTGAACTCCCGCGGACGGGACAACGCAAGTCCGGTAATTCTGCAAACAGCAGCATACTTGATAACGTCAGTCAGCTCGCCTTGGCTACTGCAATTTTCCTCACTGTATTTACAATAAGACGAAATATGATATCAAACACCACTGCCTGTTTTCGTTTTCATTTAATCATATTAACAGACGCAGAAATGTAGTTCAGGGAACGTACATACATTACAATGAAACGAAATATTATATCAAACAGTGTTCTTTTCACATTCTTTTTAACATATTAATAGATTAATAGAATAAAGATCAAAGATTACCTGTTAGATTTACCCAAAACTAATCATATCTTCTGTTTAACCACTACGGAGACATCAGAGCCAGCGGCAAATGTCAGAAGGACTAGCCGAGTTGAGGCTGCTCTCGTCGGGAAACATGAGCACTGAGCGCCCGCCGATCACGTGGCGCTCACGTCCCCGAAATCGGCGAAGCACATTTTCAAATAGGCGCTGTCTTTATAAATAAACCGCAGATTTGAGTTTCAAACAACTACATTCTCGCCTGAAATACTTTTAAAACTACATGTCATGACACAATAACAGTAATATTTTTAAATATTATGCGAATAAATGGTGGTTGAAATACAATGCTGCGTGAACTCAACCAATCAGCATGTTCAGAGCCTAAGTCCCGCCTTTGAAAAAGTACTACCTCGCGAGCAGGGACTTTTTGAGGGGCAAATTTTTACCCAGAACTTTATTTAGATCCTGGTTCCTGCAGTGGAAACACACCGAGTAACGGCCCAAAGTCCCTAGTTCCTGGGGAAAGTTCCTGCGGTGGAAACGGGGCTATTGATTATTTAGCATATAAACATGCACTGTGTGGCCAGCATGCCATCATGGCACACTTGACATTTAGGATGCTGATTCTCACCAGATACAGGCCAGCTTCTAGAATAGTCCACAGTCCTTCAGGTTGTTCTTGATGATGACATCGGTCACTGCGTCAAAGACAAATTGCACGTTCTTGGTGTCGGTGGCGCAGGTGAAGTGAGTGTAGATCTCCTTGGTATCTTTCCGCTTATTCAGATCTTCAAACTGACACTGAATGTAGGCAGCGGCCTCTTCATATGTATTTGACCCTGTGAGATGGACAGGAAATATTTTCAATATGAGGAAGTGATGAAACAATGTAATGTATAAAGGAACACATCATTTTTTTTCCAGTCATAATGATTAAGGTTGGGATTTTTGCTCTGGCCATCAACCCCTTATCACTATATATATATATATATATATATATATATATATATATATATTGT
>NW_015505187.1:4316557-4333396 GCF_001515645.1 Sinocyclocheilus grahami | reverse complement strand
CCACCTCCCAATTGAAAGTACCCAATAAATGATGATTTTTATTAAGCTAATATTTTAAATATTATTGTGGGTTTCAATAGATAATAGAAGGATCTTAATAAACATTTAAGATTTGAATACTTAAATGCTTTTTAAATGTGTTTTTTGGTTGTGGCACTGCAGTTTGCACCAATTCTTTAGAATGGCCCATGTATGTGTGTGTGTTAAATAATAATTTAGAGCTTTGTCCACATTTTATCCAACATTTTATCCAGGGTTATTATTGTCAACTGAAACTAACCAAAACCATTAAAAAAACGTAATTTAGTTTAACGTTAATTAGTTAGTTGAAGTACTAATTGAACTAAGATTATAATTAGAACTTAATTTTAAAATATAGACGTTAAAATAACAACAAATGAAAAAAAATAACAGAACAACAAAATTACTAACATTTAAATAGAAAATTACAAAAAATCTAATTCAAAATATTAACAAAATCTATATATCAATGATACTAAAATAACAAAACGGCACTTTATTTTTCTTTTTAGGTTTAGAATTCTAACAATATATTTATATATATATTGTGTGTGTGTGTGTGTGTGTGTAAAATCTAGAATCAAATCCAGTATCGGGGTCTGACCTGCGTATTCTGGGTAGCAGATGGTGAGTGGGCTCCTCTTGATTTTCTCCTCAAACAGATCTTTCTTATTGAGGAACAGAATGATAGATGTGTCCGTGAACCACTTGTTGTTGCAGATGCTGTCAAACAGCTTCATGCTCTCGTGCATTCGGTTCTACAGAAAAAGAAATTGGTTGACGGAACATAAGAAATAAGGACTAGTGAACTACAAAGTGGGTGTCGATAGAGCATCTTGGCTTAGAAGCATCTTTAAACACCATATTATATTACACAATAATATACACGGTCTACTCTGTGATCATTTAATGACTGCATGCCGAGCTTTGTATCGAGTTGCCTTTCAACGCAGCTCAAAACCTTGATTTATGGAATATAGGCTGGGGGTGGAGATGTGCTTTAGCCCTCTGCCATTTACCATTAAATCAATCAATATATGTTTGCGAATGCTTAATAAAGTAGGACTCAAACTGAATCAATATGACGTTGACATGGATTATATGATAAATGCAGGAATTGGTTTTCTCGTCAGGCTTAGTTTACCCCTCATTCATCCAATACAGATTCACATATACACTGTAATTCTGTATTTTTTTAAATAACAGGAAGTATTTTCCTACCATCTCTTCATCTTCGGCCAGCACCAGGTCATAATCGCTCAGTGCCACACAAAAGATGATGGCAGTTACACCTTCAAAACAGTGGATCCATTTTTTCCTCTCCGACCTTTGACCCCCAACATCAAACATCCTGAAATACATGACATTTTAAAATGTTTATCAAATTTCTGTAACTCGAAACTAGTGAGCTGCCTTGCTAAATTAATGTTGCAATTCTGTGTGCCCCCCTAAAAATAGTGTAGACTCAACTCACAATTGCTTTTAATAGGGTTTGGTGTTAGCATGTTGCGAAGCTACTGCTGTGATGATCTAATATCCATACAAATACAGAGCATATGCACGGATATTGAGTTGGACATTCGTTTTCAACTCTGAAAGTTATATAGCTAAAAATGGGCAAAGAAACTGATGATATGTACTTCCTCTTCCTGTCTGAATCGGAGTGCAAACCAGTTCGAGTGACACTTCTCTATTTGTCTCTCTCTGCTTCTCTTTTCTATCACTCTTGCACATGATTGCAGTCACACAGTATTTGCACAGTCTACCAAGATTTGACAACAAAACTCGATACAAATATTATGAAGTAGTTCCTAATAGTTCAATCTGTGGATATGCAAATGCATATCATATTATGTATACTATGCATACTTCATTATGTGGTCATATTTACCCATATACAGTGGGTACGGAAAGTATTCAGACCCCCTTAAATTTTTCACTCTTTGTTATATTGCAGCCATTAGCTAAAATCATTTAAGTTATTTTTTTTCCTCATTAATGTACACACAGCACCCCATATTGACAGAAAAACACAGAATTGTTGACATTTTTGCAGATTTATTAAAAAAGAAAAACTGAAATATCACATGGTCCTAAGTATTCAGACCCTTTGCTGTGACACTCATATATTTAACTCAGGTGCTGTCCATTTTGTGTGTGTGTGTGTGTGTGTGTGTGTGTGTGTATAAAAGAAAAATATTAAATCAATTTTTGAACCATTAAAGGAATAGGCTAGTTCACCCAAAAAAATTTTGTCATCAGTTACTTACCCTCATGTCGTTCCAAACCTGTATGAGTTTCTTTCTTATGTTGAACACAAAAGAAGATATTTTGAAGAATTTTGAAGAACCAAACAGTTGTTGGTCCCCATTGACTTCCATAGTAGAGAAAGAAATACTATGGAAGTCAATGGGGACCAATAACTGTTTGATTATCAGCATCTTCAAAATATCTTTTTTTGTTCAACACAAAAAAGTAACTCATACAGATTTGGAATGACATAAATGATGACAACATTTTCATTTTTGGGTGAGCTATTACTTTAATATTTTTGTATTATAATTTCAGTGAGAATTAAACATATTTTTCCTCAATTTTCCATTACTGTAATATTTAGTAAATCATTTTTTATTACAATCAGCATAAATTCAGTACAACAAATACTGCCATAATGTATAATTGTACAATTACATTCTACAAATGCAAATCTCAATTTAAATATTTGTAAGTATATAAAATATTGTGTAGTATATGTTTAATAGTAATATTTTCTCACTTTAATAATAACAAGATTTTATTGCATTATTGCAAGCTATTGAGAATTGGAGAACAAAAAGTGGCTTGATTTTTGTGCAAAATATAATTTATTTTTCTTGTGACTTTGGGTTGAAATAAGATTAGCCAAGAATATATTTTTGGCAGTTTTGGAATAAAGTAACCTGAAGTGCTCACTTGAAGTGGAGGTCTTTGAAAGTGAAGTGTGTCTCGACAATGCCTGTGGTTTTGACTCGGGTCCTCAGCACATCCTGTTGAGTGGGTATGTAGGTGGCCTGTGATATTCTGTCTAAATCATTCAGGTAGCTGTGGAGATATAACGGGAAGGAAGGGGTTAGTTCAGATGAAATTAAGTTTGTGGTTTAAGTTAATCTCTTGGCCCAAAAGTCCCGCCAGGGTTTCTCACGAGACGGGAACAGGGGTAGACCGGCAATCCCTGGGTGGAGATGATCCCCTGCTAAAACAAATTTTTATACACACACACACACACACACACACAAGGCCGCTCAAACAATTGCACAACAGTCAGCAGGGCTGTTTCCTGAAAAACAAACATTGTGCCATAACGTCTGCCAACTGCCCACTTCATATGATGTTCACGGTCCTGACTAAAATGGTGTGACAGAGGCCACAGTTTAGCTCGCGATTTGGTAATGCTTAGTAACGGCGTAAACAAAAGCCAAACTCCGTTACGCACTCACAAATATACAAATGAGTCATCTACCACACACACACACAAATTTACATAGAAACTCTGTTCCACAACCTAGCAAGCTACCCACTTACCCACGTTCATGTTACTGATGCAAACACCTTTCTAAAAGGAAACCTTATAAGGCACTTCATTTTAAATGAATTATAAAACTCAACATTCAAATGTGTTTGTAAAAGAGAAGGCAATCCTGGAATCCCCCCCAAAAAACGTAGAGAGAACAGAACAGCAGAGATAGATATTTTCAATACTGAAAAGTGCCATTCAAAACTGGAAAGTACAGATAATACCATAGTTTTATTGATAATGAAACTGTAAATCTTTTTAAAATTTCACATTTTATTTTAAGGTCCAATTCTCGCTATTAACAAACCATTAACTATGACTTTTGCCTCAATAAACTGCTAATTTGCTGCTTATTAATAGTTAGTAAGGTAGTTGTTAAGTTTAGGTATTGGGTAGGATTAGGGATGTAGAATATGCTCATGCAGAATATGTTCTTTATAAGTATTAATAAACAGCCAATATGTTAATAATAGGCATGCTAATAAGCAACTAGTTAATAGTGAGAATTGGTCGCTATACTAAAGTGTTACCCAATTATTAAATATTACTTTCATGATATGCTTTTGCCTTTGATTCATCAAGTTAGACAATACTAAAATAATAAAAATCAATATTCATTATAATTTTTTTTTGTTTATTTGAATTATTCCAATACTACTACTACTAATAATAATGGTAACACTTTAGTATAGGGACCAAACTCTTACTATTAACTAGTTGCTTATTAGCATGCCTATTATTAACATATCGGCAGTTTATTAGTACTTATAAAGCACATATTCTGCATGACCATATTCTACATCCCTAATCCTACCCAAAACCTAAACTTAACAACTACCTTACTAACTATTAATAAGCAGTAAATTAGGAAATGATTGAGGCAAAAGTTGTAGTTAATCATTTGTTAAGCCTATACAGAATCTTAGGCATCTATAGGCAGGTCGTTTTATTAGGAGGATCTTTTTAATAATTTAAATACAATAACAAGGCTAAATGATCAACAGATTATTTAAAATAATTATGTAAAATATGGATTATGAATATTTATTATTATTATGGTCACACTTTATTTTAAGATCCAATTCTCCTGCGTAGGACAAGTGTTTAGAACATGAATGAATGGAAAAAGAAATAATAAAAAATTGGTTCTACTTATAAGTATTTGTCCCACAAAACAATATGGAGCGTTTCAGATCAGATGCTTATGAAGTTCTATTCAGTGTACCCACACTAGGCAATATGAAGCATGTTTGTTTGACTATAGTGATCGCTCCATACCATACTGGTTTGGTTGAACTCAGAACATATATAGTGTGAGCACTAACCACAGATCTTGAAAGTCTTTCTGCAGGACATAAGCGATAGAATAATTAAGTAACATATATTACACATGCAAGAGGACCACGTGTCACAGCACCCCAAACCACTCAAAATAATAAGCCACAAAGTTACAATTCCTGTTTTTTTGCACTTGCATCGTAATGACGTAAGCGTGCTCAGGCCTGTTAAAGTGCGATGTGAGTGCAAGTCAGCGGGGCAGTGGGGAGGGGGGACGTTCATACTTAGCCACGGTGCAAGTCAACTGTGTCTAATAGACAGTAGATGGTTACTCGAACACACACACACACACACAGTTGTACGAGAACAGCAGTGGCATTACTATTTGATTAAGAGAAACAGGAATTTTTGAGTACACTACATAATTGTTATCTGTACTTGCTATCTTTAACTCCGTTATCTTTAGCAACGGTTTGATGCAACATGAAACTTTAACACGCACCCACACATATTTGCATGCTTCAACTGTAGCATGTGACACACTTTCTTCTGTGTATTTTTCTCACATGAAATCAATGTCGTAAACATGTGGCTAGTGTCGGACAGGCGGGTTTTCCGAGTCGAGGGTAAAGGCATGTTCTAGGAAGCAGGCAGCTACAGCGGGGCAAATATCGACAAGCTCGTCCCAGGCTCAAACAGTGAGAGTCTGGATACGGTAAGACAGGAGATCTCGGTGTACTGGATAAAGCTGTTTGAACTTGCTGTTTTGGCAGTGGCTGATGTTCGGGCTTGTTGAACGAGAAAAACAGAAGGGGAGGGAACTAGAAAACAGAAGGGGGAATGAACGGTTGAGCACCCAAAAAGGTGAACGGGTTGAGAGAGATAGGAAGGGAGGATGGTATGTGAGGTAGACAGATAGAGAGATAAGTAAAGAATGGCTGTAGAGGACAAAAACAAAAAGTTATGAGGTGATTCATCTCCGTCCCAACTAGGTGAAACATGACACATCTCCGCAGAGAGCAAAATACTGTGTGACGTGATAAAAAACACAGCTAATGAGGACTTCAAGTCATGATATGTTACATATTTTAATTTTGGACCAATGAGATTTCAATGTGGGTGGAGCAGTTAAAATAGAGTGCAGCCTTGCTTGACCGCTTTTCAGCTGCCTTGGTTCTGGAAGGTTTTTCATTCTATTTGGGATATTAAAAAAGTATTTGTTAAAGAATTATAGGCTATGAGCCAAACAAACTAGCTATGAGATGAATCACAAAAGGTACAAGACTGTGTAAAGAGCTACAGTCCCATTGTTAAAGATGTAATTTAAATAAAACCTAAAATATAAATCCATTATTGATTTTATATAAACACTTATACTAAACACTATAAATTGTACACTTATATACGTTTACCAAAATAAGCATTATCTTAAAATTAGTGGTTGTTCCAAATTTGTAGAAATATGCCTTATGTATTCATTTTGGTTTCATATTGTTTTGAAGAATTTCTATTTTCAAAAAGTACATTTAATGACTGAATCAATGAGTACATTTTAATTTAATGACTCTAGGTGTAGACGCGGTGTCTGTGTGTGAGCAAAGAAAACGGTCAGTATAAATATAACGATCAGTATACTAAACATCGCACATCCTGCGATGTGACCATCACAGATGCGCACATCGCGATATCGATGCTGAAACAATATATCGTGCAGCCCTAATAATAAAGACAAACTCACCGTGTCTATCTAGTCATGAAGATATATATACATTTCAATGTCAGCAGGCAACTATTTTTACAGCTACATTATTATTCCAGCCACAATTAATCATAACAATGTATATAAAATTACAAATGATTAAACATATAAATCATCAGTATGTTGTTTTACACACATGCACACAGACATGAATTCATTCACGACATAGCCGTGAGACGCATAAGAAATCTTTAGACGCACCCATAACAGCAAAAGACAATACTTTATTGAACCTTTTCTGATAAGAAGTGTGCGCTGCAAACACGAGCATTTTTGACAGTCGTTTTAGTCCAGTCTGCTTGTTTTATCATGTTAAACCACAGCTGTCGTCGGTTTTTTGTCTGGCAGTGGCAGCAGGTATGCGATACAATTTCTAATTTGAGGCTGTATTGCATCGATTCTGGCACCCAACATCACAACAAGATGACATTTAAAGCTCCTTATGTAGCCGAATCTACGCTGGTTTGAATTGACCGCCTCCAGTTTTCCCTTTGTTTTGCCTCTTGCTAGCGCTGTGATGTAATTGTGACGTCGGCCCTAAAAGGGTCTATAAGTTGACATAAAATAAATAAATTCCCCTATGGAGAAAATTAATGGGATTCTTATTTCCAGAACCTGATTGTTGCATTCTATAGAAACCAAACAACTTACAAAATATGATGCCTGTCTTTAAAGTCACCTTGGACAAAAAAAATCACAGAGGAAATCTCCAACAAGAAGGTTTTTCAATTATGTTTCATTTAAGTGCCAACTTTGTGTCAGAATATCCATCTTAAATCTGTTAGAAGACATAAAAACCGATACAAATGAGACAACCGTTGACATATTGCAAGAGTTAAATAATGCATATAATGTAATATAATGATATATTTGGATAGTATAGCTCATAATTTGGTTTTGAAAGAATGTATTTAGAAAAGTTGAGATCGTATTGAGATATCCAACTTCTGATTGCAGGCTTTGGTGTGTTAGTGTGTGATACATTCTGAAACTCTAGAAGAGACACAGATTACTAGGGTCATTATCATAGATGCTGTAGTTTCAGTTTGCTCTCCAATTGAAATATTAAAGAAATCTTGGTTGTGATTTTTCTTTTTCCTGTGGGGTGATTCATCGCTTAGTACTTTATCGCTTCACACTTGGTTAGGATGTGGCGTAAGGTGAAGCAGAGGACATATGCGACAGACAGGAAAACAGAATGGGGACTTAAATGGGTAGAGAAAAGACAAAGATACCCACTATGCTGCAGAATCATTGAGCTGGTACTCTCTGGATCGACTGAAACAGGCCTGCACTCCTCCATCCTTCCACAAACGCTTTATCACTCCAGCCAGCTCGGCTGTCATGAAACCCTCTTCAGCACTGCCCGCCAACACAAACAACTGCCTCGCGTCATCCTGAGACACAAAGAGAGAACAGCAGATTTGAATTCTTCCATGAATTCAATTATCATTAGCTATGTTTCCATCCACCTATTTTTATGCGCATTTTGGAATATTGCATTAAAAAAACACTGGATGGAAATGCCAAGATGCCCATAAATTAAAAAAATGCGCATAAAAAACGTATGAGCACAATTGAGTAGGATAAACCTTTTATCCGATAAGAAAAAATGCGCACTAAACTAAGATGGAAACACTTTTACTGAATAAATTCCACCATGCGCATCAAAAAAGTCATGTGACTCTGCACGATAGGACGGGATAACTTGACTAACCGGTGGACCGATCTCGTTCACAGCATCTGAAATGTTGTTTTGGTCGTTCTGAAATGTCTGCAAAGTCTGTCATCCAAGTATTTCTGTATAATTGACTTTACATCATGCATCCACCTCCAAAAGCAATGACAGCATTTATTGTTTTGTTTGCTCGCTCTGAGGTGCAAGTAATTTATCATAAATGAAAATTATTATATTCAGTGGCTTCTCTGACTTTGCTTAGTGATATTTAGTGCCAGTTTATCAGGAAGTGACCATTTTGTTCTCTTTGACTCGTTGGATGGAACGGTGCTTTATTCGAAAATATTTTATGCGATATTCTAGTTTTGCGCATAAGTTAAATTCGCATGTTTAGATGGAAACATAGCTATTGTCTTGTTTTATTTATTTTTTAAGTGTATTTCAGCCATTGCACATTTGAATCCAATTTTTCATCAATTGCAATTTCCGGACTAAACATTCACTATCAAAGATGATTCATTTCATTGAATTTCCAGCCGCCAAATGGACCGTTACAGTTTCTCCCGTTTATTCACATTCTTATAGTGTCTGTGAATCTACACAAGTGGGCTGTAACATGAAGCGCACCAGGCCACCAATCCTGTGACTCACCGCTCGTGCTGCATCTCCGAAATCGATCTTGAGTCGCCCCATGGCGCGAATGATGGCGATGATAGACTGAATAGTGTTGCTGTAGACAACAGCTTTGTACTGCTTGCACTCTTCCTCCGAGTAGCCTGCCTCATGGATGATTCTATATAAAGAGATATGAGTAACCAATAAATTATATTCAGCATAAAACTGAAGCGTAATTAGAGTACTAATTAGAGCACTTACTTCATTTGTTTGACTATTGTGCTCTTCCCAGACTCCCCAGCACCTGTCAAAGAGCAGTTGCGTAAGAGTTAGCTTATCTGTCTACAAACAATAAAAGTAGCGCAAGTGTCTAGACATAATTTCAAGAACAACAAAATGTTTGAGTTAATGTATGAGCCCCACAAGACAGAAAATGAGGAAAAAAGACCGATTCAAAAGCCTTTGAAAGTTGCAGTTTGGTGCTTTGTTTCTGAGAAGCCCCTGTGTGCATTTTTAAAACCCTGTAGAGCGATGTAGACAAGATCCTGAAAATACAAGATCTAAGACACTGAACATTGTTGTACATAGTCATTCTAACACTTTCATTATTGCCTATGAATATTTATCCAAAAATTTAAATTCTCCCACATTTACTCCTTCATGTCATTCCGAGCGTGTATGGCTTTCTATTTTCTGTGAAGTAGTTTCAAAGAATGTTTATGGAGTTGAAAAGTCGCAGTCCCCATCTACTTTCATTGTATGGAAAAGAGCAGTGTGAACATTGTGCAAAACATCTCCATTTGTGAAGAAAGAAGGCATATGGCTTGGCATAAGGGTGAATAAATAAAATGCTGAGTAGATAAAATCATTGGACCACACTTACAAGTCCAGTCCCTTGTATGTTTATAAATGTGCACTGCTGGTAAACTCTGTCAGCTCCTACTGCTGCATTGATTGGTTCAATAATGGCTCCACAGCTTATCTGGCATCTCGTTCCCTAGCACTGAGACAGAAAACTCCACTGCTATGTGTGTGCTGTCTTGATCTCAACAGAAAAGCCCTACAGAGTTAAATGCACTTGTCAAACAGATTGTGTTCTGTAACTCTTAAAAAAAAATAAAGGTTCCAAAAAGGCTTTTTTTTCATTGATGTCACAGAAGAATAACCATTTTGTGTTTCTCGAACTTTTGAGTGAACAGTTCTAAGAACCATTTTTTTGTGTGTGAAGAACATTTAGTGTGAAGTTAAAGGTTCTTCATGCAACCATAGATGCCAATAAAGAACCTTTATTTTTAAGAATGTATTTCTGTACATATCTTCAATTGCATTTTGGGACGGTGCAATCTGTTTGTTCGACCAATGGCTGATGGGAAATGTGTTCGTCGGTACAAAAATTTGTTATTTCAGTTGTCAAAATTGACTTTTAATGGTTGGTCTACCCTTTTAAGCAAATTCAATTCACCACACCACATGCCTTTCTGATATTCGTGCTTGTATTATGCAAACGTTACCAAGTTTAGACCATTTAAAGGGTTAGTTCACCCCAAAATGAAAATTCTGTCATTAATTACTCACCCTCAAAGCCGTAAGTCCTTCTTTTTTTGAGCACAAAGAAAACAACAATAACATAATTTTTTCAACAATTCTTCTCCCTCGAGTTACGTCTTTCTCCATTTTAGAGAGTATCACAATGCATACGCACGCTTTCCCCTAAGCGCAAACAATGCTGATTACGCAGATTACGTTCATGCGCGCATTTTCTCCCCGAACGTAAACGACGCTGATTACGTAGATTACGCTATTGGGTACTCTCCCAAGTACTCGGGGGAGAAGAATTCTTTGTGCTCAAAAAGCATTCTCATAGCTTCGCAAAACTGAAGTTGAGCCACTCATGTCACATGGACTGTTTTACCGATGTCCTTACTACGTTTCTGGACCTGGGAACATTACAGTTTCGTTGCTGTCTATGCAGGGTCTGAGAGCTCTCACATTTCATCAAAAATATCTTAATTTGTGTTCTGAAGATGAATGAAGGTCTTATGGGTTTGGAACGACATGAGGGTGAGTAATTAATGACAGAATTTTCAGTGATGTAGACAAGATCCTGAAAATACAAGATCTAAGACACTGAACATTGTTGTACATAGTCATTCTAACACTTTCATTATTGCCTATGAATATTTATCCAAAAATTTAAATTCTCCCACATTTACTCCTTCATGTCATTCCGAGCGTGTATGGCTTTCTATTTTCTGTGAAGTAGTTTCAAAGAATGTTTATGGAGTTGAAAAGTCGCAGTCCCCATCTACTTTCATTGTATGGAAAAGAGCAGTGTGAACATTGTGCAAAACATCTCCATTTGTGAAGAAAGAAGGCATATGGCTTGGCATAAGGGTGAATAAATAAAATGCTGAGTAGATAAAATCATTGGACCACACTTACAAGTCCAGTCCCTTGTATGTTTATAAATGTGCACTGCTGGTAAACTCTGTCAGCTCCTACTGCTGCATTGATTGGTTCAATAATGGCTCCACAGCTTATCTGGCATCTCGTTCCCTAGCACTGAGACAGAAAACTCCACTGCTATGTGTGTGCTGTCTTGATCTCAACAGAAAAGCCCTACAGAGTTAAATGCACTTGTCAAACAGATTGTGTTCTGTAACTCTTAAAAAAAAATAAAGGTTCCAAAAAGGCTTTTTTTTCATTGATGTCACAGAAGAATAACCATTTTGTGTTTCTCGAACTTTTGAGTGAACAGTTCTAAGAACCATTTTTTTGTGTGTGAAGAACATTTAGTGTGAAGTTAAAGGTTCTTCATGCAACCATAGATGCCAATAAAGAACCTTTATTTTTAAGAATGTATTTCTGTACATATCTTCAATTGCATTTTGGGACGGTGCAATCTGTTTGTTCGACCAATGGCTGATGGGAAATGTGTTCGTCGGTACAAAAATTTGTTATTTCAGTTGTCAAAATTGACTTTTAATGGTTGGTCTACCCTTTTAAGCAAATTCAATTCACCACACCACATGCCTTTCTGATATTCGTGCTTGTATTATGCAAACGTTACCAAGTTTAGACCATTTAAAGGGTTAGTTCACCCCAAAATGAAAATTCTGTCATTAATTACTCACCCTCAAAGCCGTAAGTCCTTCTTTTTTTGAGCACAAAGAAAACAACAATAACATAATTTTTTCAACAATTCTTCTCCCTCGAGTTACGTCTTTCTCCATTTTAGAGAGTATCACAATGCATACGCACGCTTTCCCCTAAGCGCAAACAATGCTGATTACGCAGATTACGTTCATGCGCGCATTTTCTCCCCGAACGTAAACGACGCTGATTACGTAGATTACGCTATTGGGTACTCTCCCAAGTACTCGGGGGAGAAGAATTCTTTGTGCTCAAAAAGCATTCTCATAGCTTCGCAAAACTGAAGTTGAGCCACTGATGTCACATGGACTGTTTTACCGATGTCCTTACTACGTTTCTGGACCTGGGAACATTACAGTTTCGTTGCTGTCTATGCAGGGTCTGAGAGCTCTCACATTTCATCAAAAATATCTTAATTTGTGTTCTGAAGATGAATGAAGGTCTTATGGGTTTGGAACGACATGAGGGTGAGTAATTAATGACAGAATTTTCAGTTTGGTGTGAACCAACCCTTTAAATGGTCAAGTTACTTTCAGTAGAGTGTGTACAGCTCTTTGCCAAAAGCTTAGTGCCTGATCAAAGACCAGCATCTGATAAGCTTATTATGGGTTACAATGGAAACCATAAGTAAGTGGATGGTGACCGATCAACTTCTAAGGGCTCAAGAGTGTGGAAAAATGGTTTGGTCATTTCAGCACAATAGAATCAAATAATAGACCATCACTTTGTGGACAGTAATTGTTCTAGTACAACACAACACACAAAGGTAGCCCATATTAAATTAATTTACATATTGCTGAATACAGTGTTTAAAATATTTAAAATATAAAAAAAATAAAATAACTGTATGCTGAACTACTCAGTAATATTTTCTTTTTAAGAATTTCATTCTTTTAATCAGACACTTTTCTTCAGTATGATATCTGATTTTTTTTGGACACATACAAACACACAAATATTATTATTTATACTGTAGTATTTACATTTTTACTCTTGTTTCATATTTTCAGTTTTCACTTGAATTTTATCTAGTTATGTACTACTTGTCCTTTTAATTGTCTAATATTTAATATGTTTATTTATAAATTTATATAATTTGTAAATAATTCTATATAGAAAATTATTTTTTTTTATATTTTTACTTTTAGTATACTGTACCAATCCAATAACAATTCAGTTTATTGAATGTATGAATTACAATTTGAATGTATTTTTGAATAAATTAATAGATAGGGAAAAATGAGGGTTAAAACACACCCTTGTGTGTTTTGCTCCCTGTTATCTGTGTAAAATCAGCTCCTGCCATGGAAAACAAAACAGACATTTAATTTCTATCCAAGCTAAAACATTATTACACCTGTAACGGAAGAATTCCGACAGGCTGTGGCGGAATATTAAACCACTGAATCGGAAAATAGAAGTGTATGTTTTTATAACAAGAAACTGTGTTATGAGCAGTGCTGGAAACAGCCCTCCAGGGCTAAAGCAACCTGGGAGAGATCTTAATAAAGCAACGGACAAACCCAGAGAAACATGCCACTAGAGGAACAAGGTGCGAGCCAGTTTCTATTCGTGAAAATGAACTGTGGATGATCTGTGAGCCGTGGCACAATTACACTCATCTAGCTTTTGTCCATTTGACACATGTGATCAAATGCTCGAGTCCAAACTCTCGTCACAGTGCCATAGCAACTGGCCCTGTTTCTGAGGACATGCTGCCAAAGAGGGCTCAGATACCTGATGGGCGTATGCCAGCGAAAAGCAGCTCTGCAGTGTATCGCTCATATGCATGCGTTTCCAGTAATGCATGATAATCCCTGTTTGTCATAGTAACTTGCTCTTGGCTTCCTGCTGATTGTGCGCATATAGTGTGTGTCATTACATTGTGGCAGATAAACCTCTTCTGTTTGATCGTCGTTTCTGGTGGCCCATGTTGTACGGTCAAGAGTCTGGATATAAATATGCAGTGTAAATGGTTGGAACTTTAATGATTTCTTGATATAAAACCATTTAGTATAAAACTATAAAAAAGGATGCACATTTAATCAGCCATAAATTAGTAATTTACTTATAATAGAAGATTTTAGCTGTGACAACATCAAGATTCCAAATGAGAGGAAGCATCAGAAAAGCTTCACTTGGTTCGTCATTTATCTGCATGGTACTAAAAAATGACTACAGTACCAAAATGAGAAAATGTCAACATTAGCAAATATCAACAGATTAATCTGCCTGGCTGATAATTCATTGCTTCCTTTGGCGGACTGAACGAACCAAGCGGTTCCTCACAAGTGAACACCCATCATGACACACTTGAACACCTTGTAAACTTACAAATGAGGTAGAAGTTGTCGGGACACTGTGAGCAAACCTGCTGAGGTGTGATAAACAAATGTCAACAAATGCTGGAATTGCCTTGGATGAATCGTTTCCTTCTTTAGTGGGCCTCACAGAGAAATTTTTAGGTTATATTTCACTCCAAAATAAAAGAAACAAAATAAGAAATGATTTTGCATTAAAAAGTGTCCACAATGCATTTTTGGTCGGTTAGATCCCATTCAAGAATGCATATATCTCTTAATAAATAAAAATGAATACATTTACATTGCCTTGGAAACTACTTGTTTTGTAAAATGCATTCAAATACCATTGATTTTATTTATAATATAGTAATTCTATGTCTGATTCTATAATAGACAAATCAGGTGACTTGCCACTTAGACAATTTAAGATTTATTATTTCTGACATTTCAAAAATTACAATAGTGTATCTATTTCCTACATTTGGAGGCAAATCTCATGATCACCTTTATTTGATCCACTGGCACAGCTTACCCCGAAGAACCTGACATGCTTTGCTTCACAGCTACCGTTTAAAACAAATTGTGATTTGCCAATGTATAAAATAAAGTAACAATTCATTTTGGTCACAATTCATTTTAAGGTCCAATTCACACTATTAACAAACCATTAACTACAACTTTTGCCTCAAAAAACTCATAATTTGCTGCTTATTAATAGTTAGAAAGGTAGTCAAGTTTAGGTATTGGGTAGGATTAGGGATGTAGAATATGGTCATGTAGAATATCTGCCTTATAAGTACTAATAAACAGCCAATATGTTAATAATAGGCATGCTTAGACATTTGCGTTAATTCAATTTAAGTAATTGTATGTAAATTATTGCAAATAAAATATGTGCAGCTAATGATTAAGACTGGATTTCATGGTTTTATTTAGAACAATAACAAAGGAACTGTAAAACCTGCAAAACACACCTTGTTATGCTTGTTTGCCGCCTTTTGTATGAAGAAAAATATGATATTTTCTCCTCTTTCTTTATTATGCATACACTGCATTTCACCTCAGGCATCATTAAAGTACATGTGTTCTTTTCAGGTCCTATGTGATTATGTAAGCCACTCAGTGTTGAGAAAAATCCCGAGTATTTTTCCTTTGATTAGTCTACTAATCAAATATTTTATGAATAGCATAATCTTAATTAGAGCCCGACCGATATTGGTTTTTTGGGGGCCGATACCGATATTAGGGAGTAAAAAAAAGCCTGATACTGATATTCTTTGTGTAGGCTATATTATAGTACAGTATAGTCAAAAGTTTGGACACACTTCCCATTCGTGTGTTCAAACTTTTGACTGGTACTGTATAAAGAATACAGTATAAAGCCTACATAAACAGAATATATATACATAAACACATTTTTTGCAATGATAACTCAAATGTGGTGATCAAACACTTTTAACGATGTGACAAACATAGGCCTATGTAATGGAGGCGGGGTATTTAACAATTTAACAATAAACTTTATTATTCAAAATGAGTCTGACATCAGTGCACTTAACAGTAAACTTCACTTATCATAAATATCTTAAATAACACAAATAGAACAAAATATATATAACTTGAATTAAGAAATTAAAGAAGGTAACTGGTGTAGGGCAAGCAAGCTACTGCCAAACCAACAGGGGCAGGTTTATGCAGGAAGAACCTTATTTATTTAGAAATTTATGACTAGATTCCGCGATTCCATCCATGTTTTCTGCATCGCGGAAATCATAGGGCCCTACTAATGTAGCAAACGAATATGATAAGCTCATTGTGAGAGTAAAAGATGGGGACATTGTTGTTTATTTACTTAGCATTGAGTCTCTCCAACTTGTTGACAACGTAGCGTTAAATCACCATTCAACAGACTCAAGCCACCACCGCACTGCCGTCTATTGGACTGCAGAAAGATGCTAACTTTTCAATCTGCTACGTTACTGACTGTACTGACAAACTATGCTGACACCGTGTCTGTGCCGCAACAGGACGCAACAAAGTGACCGTTGAAAATTATTTGAACTTTGTGTCAGCATGTCATAAATAGAACGAAGCATCAGTTTACTGCATCCAGCTTAGACAACATCACTGATTATAATGGGTTCTATTCTACACCTGACGTGAGCGAATTCTATTCCATTCTATTCGATAGAATTCTATTGTATTTTGTCGCACCGCGCGATGTGATGTGACTAGGGATGTAACGGTATGAAAATTTAATATCATGATTATAGTGACCGACATTATCACGATTATCAATATTATCACGGTTTTGATAAAATTAGATGAAAATGTCCAAAAAGAAATGATACACACACTGAAAACATTTCAATAAGTTTTATAAACATTAAATTAACATTAACATGAAGCCCTAATAATAATAATAATAACAAATCACTTATATATATATATTTTTTTTTTCTTTATATATATATACACA
>NW_015505187.1:4234398-4316538 GCF_001515645.1 Sinocyclocheilus grahami | reverse complement strand
TGCATGCTGCTTCTGCGTCAGACTGATGCTGGCTGGACAGGATTTACTGTGAGTTTTCAAAATCGCGATAATCAAATACGGTTTTGATTATAATTAAATTTTAAACGATAATACTAGCCGTCAGGGCATTTTATCGTGATTTATCGTGAAACCGGTAATCGTTCCATCCCTAGATGTGACCGATGTGATAAGCATGAGTTCTGGGCCGCGGCGCGGCCGGTATAAACACCAGCATTGACTGAGTGGCCGCGGTCAGCTCCAGTGGCCGTAATACAGGCTTTAATGCGCCGCAGACGCGTGCCGTGATGCACAGATCAGCTCTAGTCTCTAACGTCACTGAATCTGCTGTTAAAATTGAACCATCCATTCATCATATCATCATGCAAAACTAAGAATTAGAATCATTGTAATGTGACGATCAAATATAGGTGCGGGTGGATAATTTGAAGCAGTGGACTCGGGTGAAGTTTGAGCTCATCCGCGCATCTCTACACTACAGTGACCTGGGTCGCCAGTAGCAAACAATGGAGTGCGCTCTGCTGGACAAACTAAGTAATTACACCATTCAGAAGCATTTAATCTGCGTTATATGTTCTGTAAAAAAAATTCATATCGGTGGCATATTCGCCAATACCGATATATCGGCGACAGGCTCATATCGGCCGATAATATCGGCTAAACGATATATTGGTCAGGCTCTAGTCTTAATAACTGATAGCAGTGCGGGCCACAAGTTTGTCACGCTTCATAATTGCCATATTCCATCCACAAACTTTCCTTAAATAAAAATTCTAGCAACATTC
Source organism: Sinocyclocheilus grahami (assembly GCF_001515645.1). NCBI lineage: Eukaryota > Metazoa > Chordata > Actinopteri > Cypriniformes > Cyprinidae > Sinocyclocheilus > Sinocyclocheilus grahami. Next base: position 4,315,735 of record NW_015505187.1, on the reverse strand, counting down.
AATCACATATTTTTTTAAATCCTGTATAGGCCTAAATGTCTAATGTTGAACACAAAAAAATATATTTTGAAGAATGCTGGTAACCAAACAGTTGCTGTTGGTTTTCCATACTATAGAAGTCAATGGCTACCAGCATTCTTCACCGTAAACTCATACAGGTTTGGAACAACATGAGGGTGAGTAAATGATGACAGTATATTCATTCTGAGGGGGAACCGCTGACATAATGACTACTTCTTTCTGGACCACCGAGGATCCCTCTCCCCATTTTTGTACATTTAGCAATCGATAACCGACTTGCATCACTGCCCTATCTGTGAAACACAACTCCAACGTGTCTCAACACACTGACACCATGTGACAACTCTAATGCAATGCTATGTCACACTGCCCAGTCTTACTAGATTACAGCAAACACACGCTCCGTATTACATTACACACTTCAAGCCCTTCTAATGAACCTTACATGCAGTTACATTTTCACATCTTGTTTTTGCAGGTGAGATCTGTTAGCATTTCAAGACAGAATTTTCACTGGCAATTTTGTAAAGATGTTAACAAGAAAAAAAAATTCCTAAAAATAACCAAACATTTACAAGATTTTTTTTTTATTTTGGGTAGGTTGATGGAACTGTCACTTTCCTTATTGGGTCAGCTCTATATATTTTTAAAAGTTGTGTATATGTACTGCAAACTTAGATTGTCTGTGATGATTTTCTTGGTTTCAGATTGTGCCTGTCAATTTTGATAGTTAGCTAAGTAAAATTATGGCAACACTTTAGAATAGGGAACAATTTTCACTATTAACTTGATGCTTATTAGCATGCCTGTTATTAACATATTGGCTGTTTATTAGTACTTATAAAGCACATATTCTGCATGAGCATATTCTACATCCCTAATCCTACCAAATACCTAAACTTAACAACTACCTTACTAACTATTAATAAGCAGCAAATTAGGAGTTTACTGAGGTTTAATGTCATAGTTAGTGGTTTATTAATAGCGAGAATTGGACCTTAAAATAAAGTGCGATCAAAATTATTTAACTGGCCGACACAAAAGAGATTTCATTGAAATTGCATAAATTATGTCACAATCTTTGTAGCATCAGTTAAAATTGACATATATGGAATGTTTATAAATGTATGATCTTGGATTTTCTAATACATTTATAATAACTGTATTTTTTTAGTTATTGATTGTTTTTGTAAAGAAAACAACATTTGATGGACAATAATGTGAAAAATGCATATTAATGCAATTTTAAAATATTTAGTTAAAATTATACATTTCAAATTGGTTTATGTAAACACAGAATTATACATTTTATTTAAAATTCTTAATTTAGCATTTGTGAAAACACACCATTGGTTAAATCATAAGTTTACTGCTTAAACAAACAGAGTGACATTTTGAAAGCACCACAGAGCCATGGTGTTTACATTCTTTACAAGTCAGCTGACTTGGATAAAAATAATAATAATAATTAAGTGGGGGGGGGGGAATGACACTTCTCCTTTAAATCCCAAAGCACACTCTACTGTAGCTACTCTATTACTTTTGGTAACAACTCAATGTAAACATTTGACCTGGCAGGGACGTAGATGAGCAGACACCTGTAATTGGAGAGACTCCTTCAGAAGGAAGAGAACAGCAACAGAGAGGACACATTATTTTAATTATGTCTCACCACAGAGGCCTGTAGCCCAGAGGGACTTATCAATGTACCCATCCAGGGGAATGACAGCGAGAAAGACAGAGCTACGCAGATGCATACACACGCATTTCTGAGACAAAGAGTTTCTTAGATGACCCGAGATGAATAGTTTGTTCTTTTGGAGCCCAATAAAATCATGACGCGCACACTAATTTGAGCACGTAAACACCTAATGAGGATTAACAATCTCATTTGGTATTCCCAAAACATCATCTATTGAATTCTCATCTCACAAAACACACTGACTCATCAAACTGCCAACGCTCACAGGAATTCTTTGGCTTTTTAATTTAGAAACTTGATAATTCGGTTACATTTTATTTCGATATTCCACTTTAGACATTCTACTAACTATAAGTAACTTTGTAACTACATGTCAACTGCATGTCAACTAATTCTCATTAATTTGCAATTACATGTCTACTAACTCTCAGAGTAGACTGTTAGGGTAGGTTTAGGGTTAGTAGAATAAGTTGACAAAGAAAGATATTAAGCAGACAGTCTACTAATACTCTACTAACTGCTAGTTGACATGTAGTTGCAAAGTTACTTACTGTTAATATAATGTCTAAAGTGGACTATCGAAATAAAGTGTTACCGATAATTCTCTATCGCAGGGTTTGGCTTAACCTTAAAGTCAAAATGTGATGGCTTTTTAAACTGGATTTTCAAAGAGAAAAAAAAAATACTTAAAAGTGATTTTACAAAGACTGCATTACAGTAGCTTAGAATGCCTAAATGGGAAGTAAACCAACTAAAACTTTGATGTAATTAATCATAGTTTTCTGTAATTAATCATGTTAGGTGCAATCTATCGCACCTAACAGTAAAACTTGTAATAATAAATAGTGTATATTAATCGGCTTTGATTACAGCCGTTACCGGGAAAACCGCTATATCTCCCGCTCCAACAGCGCCTCCTGCTGGCAGAGAATTAATTTGCAGTCTGTGGGAAACACTGGTGTCTGTCAGCAAACATAAACAAAAAGCATGCTTCAGAACTGTTTTGAGAAGGTGCTTAAGTTTTGAGCCATGTATTATTACTCTGAATTAAGCTACTACTACTATTACTACCTTGTACCCTGCAATAATCATTTACTCAAACTCACTTTTATGAGATGAAGGAAAAAAAAGAAAATCGGCCAAAATATCAGCCAAAAAAATCGCCATCATATATCGGCCATCACCTGCCCTGATTTCTAAATGTTGACATTGGCCGGTGAAAAACCCATATCGGTCGACCTCTAGTGTATATTTACACGCTGACTCCCAAATAAATGTACAATCAAAATAAACGAAGCATGTTTAATAATATACTTATTTTTAATAGGCCTATACTTTTGATAAGATAAGTATCATCAAGGCCAGTATAACAGGTAGGGATGCCAATTAATTAAATCATAAATGAATTATTTTTTTTTTTTAAATGTGTAAACAACATGTTTTTATTCTTAAAATGTGTTATTTGATTAATCACAATGAATTTCACATTTCTAAGAATAAAATTAGCACAGTCATTTAACCTTTATTGAAAGTCATGTTTTTTTTTTTTTATGTATCACACAGTACACAATGCTCAAACAAATGAATATGCTTATATTCTTAGCCCTACAAAATGGGCACCAGCCAAATAAGAAATTCTATTCAGAGTTCAGAAAAAGTGAACACAAAATGAAATGTCAGGCAGAAAGAGAGAAAGATAGTCATCATTCACTTTAATTTTTTGGAAAAGAAATGCAGAATTAGATGGTTACCGAGGCTGTCCGTCACTGACATTCATTTAAAACATTTCCTTTTGTGTTTGATGGAACAAATAAAGTAAACATAGGGTCGATTTAGATTTTGTGCTGACTTTAAAAAGCATTACAATAGTGCACAAGTGCAAAACACTCATATGTTGTAGTGTTGACGTGCTTTGTGATGTTAATTCATTGAACTGACCTCTGAACTTTCCCTCCGATGACATAATTGGAATATGAACGGTATGCACATCAAAGCCTCTTAAAATCCCTCAAACCGTGACGTGCCAAAAGCCGATCTATGTTTTCACTCACCCACACATATAGGCTTAACTACTCTATAACAGATAATAACACCATACACTAACTTTGCAAAATTACCAAGTTGAAAAAGCTTTTCCATGACTGATAGACTCTTCCATTGTGTTTTTCATTAAAGGAGATATTTAAGGGAATGGTGATGCATCACTGCAGTGTGTGTGTGTGTGATCAAGAGAGAGATGGTCCGAGGTTTACATGGTTTACAGACATTAGTGCTGCTACATTAGGCCCAGTCAGTTTGTTTTCACCCCCGTAGCTCCAAACACGACACACACACCTCCGCTGAGACCAGCTGTCCAGCAATCAGTTGGGTTATTATCACACACAAGCTTCAGGTTATGATCCGCAACACACCACACCCCGATCTCTATGGTGCACAAACACTAGCCATTTCCTGCCAAAAGCTGCAAAAACAACATCTAATGAAAATCAACCCAAACACCATATGGAAAAAAATCACTGGAGGAGATTGGTGATAGACTGATACATATCAGCCCAAAAAATTAATCGGTCAGCATTTGGCTAATTTGATATTTTCAGCCAAAATCATCCGCCAAAAGCTGTACTCACTTGGCTTCTGAAAAGTAATTAAACTTTTCTGTTAACATCCAACCTTGTTAATGGACTAACCTTTGTTTTTTTTAAATAGGATAATGTGTTTTTGTTTTCAAATATTTTGAGAAAATATTGTCTAAATAAACTGATCATCACTGATCACCAGATTATATAATTTAACCTACATATAAATTATAATAAACAGTAAGCCGATCAATATCGCAAAACATTTTATTTGCTTATTTTGTGATAACCAACTGAAATTGTGTTACCCTGCTCATTATTTTTAAATTATTATTAAATACTAATAATAATTTAATGGTGTCACTTTATTTTAAGGTCCAATTCTCGCTATTAACAAACCATTAACTACGACTATTGCCTCAATAAACCAATTTGCTGCTTATTAATAGTTAGTAAGGTAGTTGTTAAATGTAGGTATTGGGTAGGATTAAAGATGTAGAATATGCTCATGCAGAATATGTGCTTTATAAGTACTAATAAACAGCTAATACGTTAATAATAGGCATGCTAGTTAATAGTGAGAATCGGTCCCTATTGTAAAGTGTTACCAATTAAACTGTATTTAGGCTATTTATTTTATTATGTGAGAAAGAATATTTAAAATATTCCACCAAAGAATGCAAACACTGACCAATCAGAATCAAATATTCCAAAGAGCTACATAATCAACAATATATTCACCATTGACCATGTTTTTAGATATGAGAATTGACACTAAAAGAAAATCATATTCACTTCACCGCAAATGTGCTATGTATGATGAATTACTTTCATATAAATCTACAAGATTACTGGCCAAAAAAAATCTCATATCTTGCTATGAAAAATATAAAAGGGCTCTTTTTTCTCTCTAATGGATTAGATTTAAAATATTATTGGATCTTATCACAGTTGAACCGCTTATTGAAATGCTCATATTACGGCCAAACATTCGGCACGTTGAGCGATTGCTTCATCGTGTGAGTGTTCTGGCTGCTAAACCACGTCAGGTGTCAACGAACCCTAGCGAGATATTCACAGGCTTCACTACGACCCAGTGCCTGGTACAGTTGTGTTTTAGACAAACACATGAAGTCACCAAACCCTCCATGTGCTGGTCATTTCAGCAAGCCAAAGAGGCTCTCCATATTTAATGATCTGAGAGAGAGAGAAAGAGAGAGAGAGAGAGAGAGTGTGTGTGTGTGTGTGTGTGTGTGTGTGTGTGTGTGTGTGTGTGTGTTGGTTCCTTCCTTTCACCAGACTCCATTGTGCCACTGTTATGGGTAATTTGAACACATTGAGTTTGTGTGTCTGTGTGCGTCTGCGTGTTGCCTGGAGACGAGTGGCAGCATTTGAGATACCATCTCGCTAACATCTCGGTGGAAGCAGTGTGTACTGAGGTCAGGATGACTTCAGACAGTACGGCTTGAACATAAAATGACAGATTAATGCAACAGACAAGCACTGTGAGAAACGCAAATTATGTATCCGTTGTCTGGCATCAGTATGATATCTAGCCATCTTCTTTTTTTTTTTCATGCTCACTCAGGAATGGAAAACTATTATCTTGTAGGCCTTAAATACATCACACTACTATTGGCTGAATTATGTGTATTGTGCTAAGAGATGAAAACAAATAAATGTTTCATTTAATTCAATTGTTTCTATTATGCTAGCCTGACTGACATAAACCATGCTTCTATTTTATCCCTAATTCATAAAAAGGCCTTTTACTAAACTAATATTTTATAGCAGAAAACGAATAAATTGCTTTAAAAGTAAACAGCTTATGAATAATGAGGGCTGGTGTTAGTAGTTATAGATCAGGATTAGGGTTGGATATTTACAGATACAGACTACCAAGACTTAACAGAAAGGTTTTTTGTGAGTAGCTCAGAAAAAGAATAAGAAAAAGTTTTATACAATTGAATTTTACTCTATATGTTGTTTTGTACCAGTGACGGCTACATTTTCCAAATCTGAACTTGTAACTTTTACATTTATTTACTATTTATTTTAAATATATAAAATATGTATTAATGAACATTTTTCAGACATATATTTCAGCTGCATTTTTTAGTTAGCAGTTTTACATTCATCATTTAATATTGTAAAAATGTATTGCTGTACATTTTTCAAACATGTAAATGTGTTGTTGTTTTTTCAAAGGGAAAATGATTTGTGTTAGCTGATTATATCATTTATGTGATCAAAATTCTGGTCCAAGATGGAAGGCTAACTGGCTGAAAAGTCTCTCACAGTCCTTATTGTTGATTCATAGGCTAGAGTTGGATAGTTATGGGTAGAGTTTAGGATTAGTTGGGACAGACAGTTAGATTTAAGGGGACTGGTTAGTTCTGGGTATGGATTAGGGTTTGCTACAGCAGTCCAGAAGTCACCCACAAATACACCCCATTTAAATACAAGACTTGCCTTCATCTATCATGAACCATGATAGATGCTGTTTATCTCAAATGTTTATTTAATGTATCACACGTCTACGTGTGCTGATTTAAACACGTGACATTTCAGGAAACTCACAGATGCTCAATTGCATGAGACAGCATGATCAAATCTACCATCATTTCACATTAAGAGCAGAATGAAGCAACAGGTCGCCATTGTCAGACCCCTCCTACATATAAAACCATCAGCACCGCAGCAGCTCATTACCAAAGGACCCTTCAAAAAATGCTCCTATTAGCATCAAGTGCATCGCATAGTGTGTGTATGGGTTTGTTTTGAGTGCATTGCGACAGTTTTCAATGACAGCTCTGTTACTTTGTGGCCATTTAGCCCATTTGGAACGATCAATAACTCCTTCAGTCCAAATGTCCTGTTATTAATCATTTATAATAATTCTGAACAAAGTAAAACGCTGACTATTTCGACGGTTATGAAACATATAAAGCAATATAAACATAATAAAACTATAAAAGCTAACGGGTTGGGTAGCCTAAAGGGTGGACATCAAAAGAGTAACTTAACCATTACTGCACAACCAAACTTTCCGTCACTTTTTTAACGGTAACTAGAGCGTAATACAGTTTTAGCGACTGTGTAATGCAGTTATAACAAAGAAACGGGACAGTTTAGGTCTCTCATAGCTATAACAGATATGTTGAATTGTTTCTTACCGAGCAGCAGGAGTTTGACCTCTCTGGCCGCTTTCTCTCCGTCGTCTCTCAGGTTTCTGTCGATCATTTTACTCCTCTCCACCGCCGCCTTATCCTCCGTGCTTAACGTGCAGCCCATCCTCGCGACGATCCGAACCGTTTCAATCAGCATGCACCAGCGCTCTCTCCGGAAAACCACACGCCCTTCTTTAGACGAGAAAACCAAGAACCGAGCGCAAAAGAGGGTCTTGAAAATCAAAAGACGGAGGACAAGGTCTGGCTCTTGCCTCGTTTGATCAAGACTGCTCCGTTAGCCCCCGTTATTTCACCGTAAATCCCTTCAAAGGGATGAAAACAGGTCCGTAGACGCGTCGCGATCCGTTCCCCAGCGCGTCAGTGTTGACGGGCGCGCGCTGCTTCCTGTTCGCGTGCATGCATGCGCGTCCGCGTGTCGAGGCGGGGACGCGCGCTCAGCCTCAGCATCAGCAGTAAAGGACATGAATGATGCTGGCGAGCATCTCTTGGTGCCAATGAACGGCTGCTTTGCTCTTCTGGCCTGTGTCCAGTTTCAAACAGACTCACAGGATGAATGGGAGCTATTCAATTCATTTCTGGGGGGTTTATCCTACCCAGGCAAACCAAAATGTATTCAGACACCTTCAACATTTCTCACATTATTCAAGTCAAGTCAAGTCTGCTTTATTGTCAATTCTTCCACATGTACAGCACATACACACAGAGAATTGAAATTGCGTTACTCTCAGACCCTTGGTGCATACAGATAACACTAACAGTAGAACATAAATACAGATAGATACAGATTAAATATAAAAATACAACTATACAAATATACAAGTAAGGTCAAATGTAAAAAATTTAAAAATATATATATATATATAAAGCAGCACAAGGCACATGGCAGATATAAAATATGACAAGAACTCATCTTGATAATGTCAGATTACTTTGATAGAAAGGTATGTAATAAATTAGGTTGAATAGCTGTCAGCTGTTAAATTTAAGTACACAACAATTAGATAATACCAATTTAGGTCGACCAATTACTAAGCAATGCTTAATTTTGTTCAGTCTGTGGTGTGATAAGGTCGCATTAGCAATTAAAGAAAAACACTTAAGCAAAACATGGTCACGTCAAAGTGTCTGAATAATTTTTGGTCCCAAATTTTCATCAGTTTTACTGGTAGTGCCCTGTATTAAGAATTTTTGGGTATGATATGTCAGTTTACTGTATTTTGGCATGTGGGGACAACAGCCTGGCTTAGCGAGATGTTGAAAATGTCTGTGAAGACATCGGTGAGTTCCACTGCACAGTCTCTCAGTACATGCCCTGGAATGTTGTCAGGACCCGGAGCTTTGCGTGAGTTGATCCTGCTGAGGGATCTCCTCACGCTGTCCGGGGACAGCATCATCACCTGGTCGCCGGGAGGAGGTGGAGTCTTCTGTGCAGTGGTGCTGTTTTCCATTCGCTATAGTTTAGAAAATGGCAATAAAATATGACAAGAACTCATCTTGATAATGTCAGATTACTTTGATAGAAAGGTATGTAATAAATTAGGTTGAATAGCTGTCAGCTGTTAAATTTAAGTACACAACAATTAGATAATACCAATTTAGGTCGACCAATTACTAAGCAATGCTTAATTTTGTTCAGTCTGTGGTGTGATAAGGTCGCATTAGCAATTAAAGAAAAACACTTAAGCAAAACATGGTCACGTCAAAGTGTCTGAATAATTTTTGGTCCCAAATTTTCATCAGTTTTACTGGTAGTGCCCTGTATTAAGAATTTTTGGGTATGATATGTCAGTTTACTGTATTTTGCTATCCACACTTACATAAATGAACTATAGTGTCCTGCACCCACTAAAAATGATATCTGGTGTCTGAATAATTACATTTTGCTTTGACAATGTCAAAATGAGTTGTACAATGTTGTTGTAGTCATGTACTTAAGTAAATATCTTGGCTGAACTTATGTTAAGCTGTCTTAATGACTTTTAAATGGCTTAAAACCTGCCATAATAGTTACTTGTTTAGATAAAAATTTTCAAGCAAGAGATTTCTTAAATTGTTTCTAGCCAAACAGTTACATGGTTTTAAATGATCCAATATTTTGTGCTTCGACATATGTTTTCTCATGGCATTGAGAGTTATGCTTCATGTCTTAACCCTATAAAGCCTACGGGTATATTAGAATTGATAAATTAATTTCTGGCCTCTAAATTATCAGCACGATCAAAACTTTGCTGAAAATCTTGTACACAATCTTCTTGCCTTCTGCCCTCTAATGGATAGTTGATACTTTTTTAGCAATTAAAATGCCTTTATACTTTAAAAAATGTCTACTTTCGGGTTGTGTTTTTTTGTTGTGTGAATATTTAATGGTTTATATAAGAATAACTTTTATAATAATATTTCAAAATCAACACTTACTGGACTGAAGCAACTTAAGCTTACTTGAATTTTCATCCTTTTTTCTAAAAAAAAATCACGATACAATGTATGTATCAAATATGATGCATCAGGCTTTTGATGAACGTTTATTGCTACATCTCTTCATCTTTTTATTGCATTACATTTCATTATACTTTTTGGCAATAAAAACACAATAATTGCTCAGTTTGGGCCTCTGAATAAAAATGATTGGATTAATGAATGTTTATTTTTACTTCTTGAGTGTAAGCTCCATATTCTCATATGGGCCATAAAAGCCTGATATATCAAATACGATACAAAACAAAACACACATTTGGAAACTTTCAATAAACATGCAAAGATTCAATAAACTGTTCCATTTCAAAGTATTGGGTTTGTCAAAACTATGGAACTGAACATAACAATGTGTTTAGAGAGTTACACTTTACATTTTTGGTGACTTTTGTCAATTTAGCTAGTATGCTTTAGAAAAACGTGCCACATTTTCGAGTAAAATCCTGTGAATATTAAAATGTTTTGTCTATCATAAGTCTATCAAAACTGTAATTGACACTATATTTGGCAATGTTTTACAGATATATGACACTTTACAACACCTTTTATTTGTTGTTATTATATTAGTTAACATAAACAATGAACAGTACGCTGAGTGCCATGAAACAGCTTGAAAGATCAAAGACAATTTGTAATATATCTCCGACTGGATTCGTCTGAAAGAAGAAAGTCATATACACCTAGGATGACTTGAGGATGAGTAATTTATGGGCTAATTTTCATTTTTGGGTCAACTAACCCTTTAAACAATTGTGTAAGTGTATATTAATAATAAAGTAAATACATGAAATATTAATATTTCTTACAAACTCTTTTCGCTTAAGGTTGCTGACCCCTGATATTGATAACATTGCTTCAACGTTGGTTGTCAGCTGTGAAGCAAGTCAGTTAAAGTTTGTCATATCATTGATAAAATGTTGATATCTGTGATTCTCTGTCAAGAGTCAGCACAGTACCCATGTTAAAATGTAACCAACAATGCTGCATAATCATCACCTCATATCCACTGTCACAGATTATATTTATAATTCTAGGTGATGTTCAGTCGGATAATAAATGCTAATAAATTTTACTCGTGTTGTTAATTCCAAGTTTTTATTAGGCAGATGAATTTATGATAGGTTATGGTTCCATGCTTATGCTGTGATCAATGTGAACTTTATTTTCTTCTTTTCCAGGGTGTTTACAGTTTACTAGATCACCGTCTTGCAAACTTGTTCATCCAGAGCTCCGGTTCCACACTCTTCCAGAAGAGGACTGTTAAGGAATTGTTGTGGGGCTACAAAGACCCAATGCTGGGCAGCACGCTTGGAGTTTTTTATCCAGTAAGGCTTCATGGCATTCACTTGGATGCTTAAAGCTTCATAATTGATAAACTATATCATATATTCAAATGCAATTAGACCATTTTTATTGGGAATGAGCAAAATCATTTGTAACATATGCAAATATATAACTTAAGATGTATGTAAGAATGAAAAAAACTAAGAATACTGTAAGAATACTTAAAGGGATAGTTCACCCAAAAATAAAATTTGCTGAATATTTATTCACCGTCGGGCCTTTCGGATATGTAGAGGAGTTTGCATCTTCATCTGAAAAGATTTGAAGAAATGTACCTGCATCACTTGCTCACCAGTGGATCTTCTGCAGTGAATGGGTACCGTCAGAATGAGAGTCCAAACAGCTGATAAAAACATCAATTAAGTCCATCAATTAATGTTTTGTGAAGTGAAAAGCTGCATGTTTGTACTAAAATTCATCTTTAAGGTGCTTTAACTTTAAACTGTCGCTTCTGGCCAAAATATGAGTCCATAATCCATAATAACGCTTCCCTCAGTGAAAAAGTCCATCCCCTGTTGTCCTCTCACAGTGAAATCCACTTACATATGTTTAAAACTCTTTTGGACTGTTTTCACTTGTAAACAGTGTTTCATCTGAGCATATTTCTCTCCTGATTCAGACTAAATGGCTTTTTTACTTGAAGAAGCATTGTTATGGACAGAGGTTTGAAGTTAAAACAACTTAATGATGAATTTGTTTTTTAAAAAAACATGTATTTCTTGAATCACACAACAAAAATTAATGGAATGGAATTGTGTGGATTATTTGTGAGTTATTGTGATGTTTTTATGAGCTTTTCAGTCTCTCATTTCGACGGCACCCATTCACCCATTCCATTGTTGAGAAAGAAATGTAATGCTAAATTTCTCCAAATCTGTTCTGATGAAGGAACAAACTCATCTACATCTTGGATGGCCTGAGGGTGAGTATATTTTCAGCAAAATTATTGTTCTGAGTGCATTCCTTTAAAGACACCATGAATGGTTTAATGAAAGCTTGTTATAGATAAGCCTTCAAGCCAATCCACAAAATTTCTCTTCATAGTGTTATTTATTTATCTGTTTTTTTGTTGTTGTTGTTGTTTCTTTTAGTACAATGACACCATCGATGGACCATACACTGTATTCACAGGCAAAGATGACATCAATAAGGTAGCCACGATTGAACGCTGGGCAGGTGAACCGTAAGTATATGAATTCATGTAACAGAGAATATTTACATGGTTCTTTGGGTTGTAAATAGGTTTGTTGTTCTCTAAAAATGACCCAGACCTTAAATGTAGATACTGTATAAACAGAACCAACCGTCAGTAATTTTGTTTATGATTTAATAACCGATGAATCAATCACATGCTTCAACACAATATTAGTAAAACCCCGACTAACAATCTCATCCAAAAACTTAATGTTGTACAGATCGCTGAGTTACTGGAATGACACTTATTGCAACAAGATAAACGGAACAGGCAAGTTTACCTCGAACATATTACACTGATATGGAATTCATTGTGAAGTAATTACATTGTTGTTGACTTATATTCAAATATGTAGTATGATTTTTGCCCCAAAGCTGTTTGCCTAAAACCGTGCTGAAATAGTGTGCAGGTCTCATACTATAGTATTATTAATCATCTATTGATTTTGAGCACTTCTACAAGGACACTGTGTGTTCTAAGGTATATGATATAAAGTTCAACAAATGTAATATTTCACACATTAATCACATTTAATGTTGTATTCATATGTCAACAGATGGTTCCTCCTTCCACCCTTTCCTGAACAAGAAAGAACCCCTGTACTTCTTCTCTTCCGATATCTGCAGGTATTTTCAGTTTGTTCCCTGATAATCAGTAGAAAAAGTAAATAAAATACACTTTAAAATGATAAAGATTAGATTACTTCCTTTTAAGTCAAAATATAACCCAAGGCATCTGCAAACATCTGATATTAGACTTTTTTCAGAACGAACTTTTAACCAGGTGGTCTCAAGGTGATTATGAGTCAATTGCTTATGCTTATCTTTCTTTTCAATAAATGCCATTTGTTACGGCATTCATACATTTAATTGGAGATATAAATTTCCAGATACTTTATGAGGACACTGTATGTATTGAAATGCCACTCATCAGCAATGTTCTCATAATCTATTGATTAAAGTCTTATCTTCTCCATGAGGGTTCATGGACTTTTATCTCTCCGCATCCGATTAGATTTGATCTGGAATCCTGATATATACAGATTTAATGCATTTAAGTGGAGGTTTCATGCATCCAGTTTTTGTTTGCCATTACCACCAGAGGTCAGGCCACTCCTTCTGAAGGGTCACATGTCAGAAAAACTCTAGTAAGGCCAGCAGTTCCTCACTTTTATCATAATACATCATGTGTGACTGTAAAGCTATAACTGCAGGAGATCAAAGCTAGACAGTCTTTTCTATTATTTAGTCACATGATAAGTGTTAAAAATGTATTACTGAGACCATGTCTCGAGGCTTTTGAAATATTTTTCCTTGTGTTTTCACTCATGCATATACAATGGCTAAAAAAGTATTCTGACACTTAAAACATGCTTAAAAATGTATGAATTTTATTGCATCATATGCAAAATATCAAATGAACTGTATAATTTTAAAATCTAAATGATACTTTTTAAACAAAGGAAATATTTCACAAAAAATATTTAAAAAAAAATATATATAAAATTTTATTATATCAGTATAATACAATTAATATAAATTACAATTCAAAAGATTGAAGTCAGTAATTTTTTTTTCAAATAATTTTTTATTTTTTTTATTTTGCAAGGACATTAAATTGATCAAAAGTGAAAAGTAAAGTTATAATGTTATAATGTTACATAAATAATCTATTTCAAATTGATGCTGTTATGCTCCTCTATTTATGTGTTTTTTTAATTCATCAAAGAACCCTGAAAAAATATATATATCACAGTTTAAAAATTTAAGGGGGTCTGAATACTTTCCGTACCCACTGTATATAAGCCCCGTTTTCAACATTGATAATGATAATAAATGTTCATGAATCATGCGACAGTGAAGACATGGAGTAATGGCAGCTGAAAATTCAGTTTTGCCATCACAGGAATCAAATGAGATTTCAACTATAATAAAACAGAAAACAGTTATTTTGAATTGTAATAATATTTTACAATATTCCTGTTTTTACTGTGTTTTTGATTAAATAAATGCAGCCTTGGTGAGCATAAGAAATTTCTTTAAAAAAAAAAATATATATATATATATATATATATATTTATATATTTATATATATATATATATACACACACATAGTGTATTATATCAATTATAAAATAATATACCATTTAATACACTCCTTCCCCCTTTGCAACATATACATTTGTGATAAATATCATACTTGTCCCCTAGGTCAATATCTGCTGAGTATAAGGGAACTGTTGACCTGAAGGGAATCGATGTGTATCGGTACATGTTGCCTCCTGAAGCTCTGGCCTCTCCAGTGGAGAACCCAGATAACCAGTGCTACTGTACAAACCCTGTGCTCACCAGAAACTGCACTACGGCAGGACTTCTTGACCTCACCGCCTGTAAAGGTCAGTGCTTTGGGCCTCGTATGAAGTCAACTGAGACTGAAGTTGAAACTAAAGTTTACTGAATGCATTATTTGAGTTTTTTATATTCAATATTTTTCAACAGGAACCCCAGTATTCCTCTCTCTACCCCACTTCCTCTATGGCAGCAATGATCTCCATCAAGGTGTGATCGGACTGAACCCAAACTTTGATGAGCACTCCATAGCTCTGGATGTAGAACCGGTGAGGAACCCATTTCAGTTTGCACAAGTTTTCTTTTATTAAAAGGAAGAAGCTTTAAGATAAGACAATGGTTAAGCATCTTGTGTCATTTGTAGATTACAGGTTTCACTCTGAGATTTGCAAAAAGACTTCAGGTCAACATGCTGTACGGCCCATCGGATAGTATTGTGTATGTAAACAGACATCACACATTGTCATTCATACACTAAATTCATACATGCACGGCCTCACATGATGTCCCGTGTCTTTCTTTCTCACAGAATTTTGAACAAAATCAAGGACTACACAGTTTTCCCTATTTTATGGTTAAACGAGGTAAGCGTTAATGAAGCATCTATTTCGTTAAAGCAGTTAGGTCCAACTAAAGCATATAGGTCCAATAAAGCACCTATAATAACCTTAGTATTCCCATTTATAATAGCGGAAATATGTCAGTTTGAGGCTATCTATCTATCTATCTATCTGATAGATCACTATATATACAGTATATATAGTGATCTATCTATCTATCTGTATATACTGTATAGCTATCTATCTATATACAGTATATTTAGTTTAATAAAGCATTTAGGTTCATATAAAACATTTAGGTCCAACTAAAATGTGTAAGTCCACTTAATGCATGTAGGTCCAAAGAAGGCATTTAGGTTGAATTAAAGCATATAGATAAAAATAAACTATTTAAACTATTTAGATCAAATGGAAGCATTTATGTTCATCTAAAACATTTAGGTTTAATTAAGTATTTAGGTCAAATACAGCATTCTGGTCCAAATAAAGTATTTATTAAGGTCCAATTAAAGAAAATTGGTCAAAATAAAGCATTAAGGTCCAACTAGTTAAGTCAGCAAAATCATATTTATTAATTTTTTTTATACAGCATATATTAAATAATGCATGCAAATGTGATATGTGTGTATGATTATATGCTGTGGGGTTGTGATTGGTCCAACTAAAGCATTTAGATAAAATAAGTACACTCTAGATACATTATCTCTACTTTAATTTGGTACTTTAGACCCATTGGGACCAACCAAGTAATTTCTGAAATCGTACATCTGATATATCTGATGAATTATTGCGGTCCGTAAACAGCTAATCTCACACATGTCTGACCCCTGGACCATCTGATTGTTTCATCAGAGCAGGATTAGGTGCCGCCTGACTGCTGACTGACTGAGATTTTGTCTCTTATTTGTGTTAGACGGCAGTTCTGGACGATGAGACGGCCGACATGTTCAAGAAAGAGCTGATTTCTCGGATGGACCTGTTGGAGGGGTTTCAGATCGGACTCATAGTGGTTGGCTTAGTCTTATTCGCCAGCTGTTTGATCGGATCGATTGTGGTGTGCACGAAACCGAGCAATAGCAAACTTTCTTTGATTGTTAAATAAAGGGAGGGATGCTTGGTGCTTTGTGTGTTTGATTTTTTGATAGCGCACTTTGTGGGAATTGTATATTGTAATTGTTATTTGCGCGCAGAGTACCGCAATTCTATTTATATAATTTACAGTATAAACTGCATTTTTGTGGAGCAAAATTATTTCTTTCTGTATTTCGCTTGATATTGTATCAAGTCACACTTTAAATAGTTATCAGGGCAAAAATTCTGCTATTTTGTGGTCGTACTGTGGTTAATTTAAATATGAAATAGTTTTGTATGTCAGCACAATTTCAGTAAAACAAGGAACTGTGAAACTTGGCCTCATTGTGATTTGTGTTTTCTGGAATTTATTTATTTTTTCTGTACTTTTTGCGTAGTTGTTGCCGTCTACACATCTCAAATCACATATCAAGTTTTGCCTTCTCATGCGTAAGAACAATCACCAGACTGATAAACAGACACAGAGGAAATTCTGGAACAGATTTCTGTTATACCCTGTAAATCTACACGATTTACTTTCCATTCTCCAATGGCTGCTAAATCAGAATGGGAGGTTCTGTAGAACGAGAGGCTTGAGGTTGAGTGGGAAACAGGGGTTTGTTTAATATGAAAGTAGGCCTGGGAGCTCTGTATCCCTCCTGCTTTATGAATTATAAAACGCAACTGGTCATCTCCGACTGCTGCTTTTCTGCTCTGGTTTGACCCATGGGTTTTAAACTGCTAAAGGCCAGAGCAAACAGCAGGTTTTTGGAATAAAGGCTTGACAAATGTCCATGCTACTAACATAAAAATACGCATAATCGTTTGTTAATGACATTTCAACAGCTCCTTGAGTAATATATGTCCAAATACTGTATGATGCATTATAAAAAAGGGTGCATAATATTTCAGAACCAAATTGATAATTGGTTGATATTAGATATTTTTTGGAGTCGTACTGTATGTGTGTCTATATTAATTTATATATTAATTAATTTTGCATGCTCGTTTCCTCTATTTTTACATCTTACCTTTGCCACCATCATAAAAATAGTTTTTACAAACAATTTAACACTAATAATTGAATAACACTCTTAAAGGGATAGTTCACCCAAAAATGAAAATTCTGTCATTAATTACTCACCCTCGTGTCGTTCCAAATCCGTAAAACCTTTGTTAATCTTCGGAACACAAATTAAGATATGTTTGATGAAATCCAAGAGCTCTCTGTCCCTGCATAGGCAGCAATGACACTGAAATGTTCCCAGGCCCAGAAACTTAGTAAGGACATCCATAAAATAGTCCATGTGACATCAGTGGTTCAACTGTAGTTTTATGAAGCTAGGAGAATAGTTTTTGTGTGCAAAGAAAACAGAAATAACGACTTCAACAATTCTTCTCCTCCAAGTCACGTATTCCGCCATTATGGAGAGTACCAAGACGCATGCGCATTGCTTTCCTTTGCAGCTGGAGTATCCAACTGCATTATCCATTAGTATAATGGTGCGTTCAAGTCATGTCGGATAGATCGTATTTACAAGTTGAACGCACATGAACGCCACCACAAAGTCGTTATTATGAGTGGGAAACTCTAAATTGTCTTTAAGCCCCGAGTTTCCAAGTTGGGGGCGTGTCAATGAGAAACATGGAGGAATCGATGGATGCAACGTCTGTAGTTGACGGTAAATCTTTGTTTAAATTGATAGTTTAGTTGTCCTATAAACTTAACTTGGTCATGTTCTTGTTACGCAGCTAGTTAATGAAATCCAAGTAAAAAAAATTGCTATACTTTTTGCACCTACAGGTGAAAAATCTTTTGATTTGCCATGTTGCATTTAGCTAACAGCTTATTTAATCTCTGCATCTGTTGATGCTGAAAATCAGTTATACTGGGATCCTGGTCTAAAACTAAATATTAAAAACGCAAAACACACCTGATGCGAATTCTTTGCTTTTCGTTTTCTATAAGCAGAGTTAACAGACCCTGTTGTATTTTCTTGTCATTTATTAAAAGAAGGTACACCGCCATCTTGTGCCGACTAAACTGACTTGAACGCACCTAATTACGACTTGTCAACTCGTTAGTACGAATGTCCCCACGAGGACTTGAACGCAGCATAGATGAGGCTCAGCGCATGTGTTCTGTCAACAGCATCACGCGCATGCGTCGTTTACGTGCAGAGGAACTGGCAGAAGACGTGATTTGTTGAATAAAGTAGTTATTTTTTTATTTCTTTGCACACAAAAAGTATTCTTGTAGCTTCATGAAATGACGGTTGAACCAACTGTTTGTTTTTTTTAAACAACTTTCTATTCTCGCGATAACTGAATATCATGTAACACGATGTAGGCGCGAATTCATCATCAGTCTAATTAACAGACAGCAGCTTTTATAACAGTTTGAAGCCGGCTGGGTCTAAAACCTTCAGATGACACATTTCTGCTTCTCTGTAAGTTATCGAAACCACATATGAAAATACGCATCAAACAGAAGACGCGCGAGTTTGCGTCGTATTAACGTGATAGACAACGAATTGCCCAATAACACAGCACATATTAGCCGAAAATGTCGCAATGAGTAAAATTGTCACTGTCGTAAATAACTGAACTGTGAACATAACCATATTAAGTTATGCGTTCAAACCATGGTTCAAAAACAAGACTGACGGTCTTATTCTGCTGCGGCGTGAATTTTGTTTTCATTATGTTTCATGTTTAATGTTGTTGTCTTCATAGCTTGACTCTTTATGAGTTTAATCTGATTAATATTAAGTAACTTATTACAGCTATGAATCAATTCACAGATTCTTTTGTGAAGAGTCTGTAACACATGGGACAGATTAAAGTTGTTTAATGCAGTTGTTCAGGCTTATATCATTAATAAATAGGAATACACAAATCAAGACATAATAAAATAAAAATACCATTAACATTCACAGGTAATACAGTATATTCGCTATAGTAGCCTATTATATTAAAGCACATTGTTACTCCAAATGCCTTTTGAAGAGGGCACAAAATTGCCACAGAAAAAAAAAGTGAACATGAAACGTCTGCAAAATGCAGATTCAGTCAAACCCATCAGAAATTTGGCATTACACAAAATTCAATTCGGGCATTTCAGAGAGAAAACTACAAATGTGAATGAAATGGTTCTAATAGCCATAGAGAAATCTATTGCAAAACTGAAGTGGGACTGAATTTCTCTGCTGAAGTTTTCACTATTTACACAGATACTCAAAATACAAAAAGAGGTAAGTTACACAGACATCGAGTAATCCAAAACTGGAGGCTGTACAATGCTATACATCATCTAAAATGAGTGACAGTCACATTACAGCTGTGCACACTGAGCAAACCACAAAACATTAACATGACATTCATTTCCAACATCAAACGTGCCTGTATAACGATGATATACAATATGCATGATCACATGCCTTTTTGGGCCTATCCTTATGTGATTTAAACTCTGCGGTATTTCTGGGGCTTATGTAAATCTGCTTTACAAAATATCTACTTTAAACTGATTTCATTCTGGTTCAGTATTCACCTTATTTTTAACGTAAGATCGGATGCAGCCATTGGTAACTTGAATGTGCACGGCTTCCATTGTTATATGCTTTCAGCTGTCCATTTTGCTGCTTGATATGGCATTTCTTATCATAATATTTTAATGTATTGTTGTAATTATTAATACACTAGTTTGTAGCGCAAATAGTTTTACTGTTTACTGCATTTTTGTTGTTCTTATAGTTATTTTCCAATTAGGCTTATGAGTCAGAAGTCTCGCACATTCACAGAAAACGGCTAATTTCTGTGTTGAAAAATAATGTGGATACCATGTTAGTAAAAGAAGAAAACGTGCACATACAATCAGCATTTTTATCCAATAGTTCACCCGTGAAAATTTGCCCTCATGTCATTCTTTCTTTCAGGAATACAAAAGGAGAAATTTTGCAGAATGATCATGCTGCTCTTTTCCGTATACTGAAAACATGACC
Source organism: Sinocyclocheilus grahami (assembly GCF_001515645.1). Lineage (NCBI taxonomy): Eukaryota > Metazoa > Chordata > Actinopteri > Cypriniformes > Cyprinidae > Sinocyclocheilus > Sinocyclocheilus grahami. Next base: position 4,295,251 of record NW_015505187.1, on the reverse strand, counting down.
ACTGACGGTCAAGCTTCTTAAAGGACAAAAACGTTTCAGAAAAGTGGTCCATACGACATGTGCATTATATTCAAGGTCCGACGTTTTTGGAAGGTCATGAGGGTGAGTAAATGATGACGAACCAGTCATATTTCTAAGGAAAAAATGATGTGTTTTGGATTAATGATGTTTCCCAAAGCACAACACATGGCAAAAACACAACACTCTTTACAGTATTATGGTCTGAGAGAGCCAACTGTCTGGTACAGTTTGAAACGCCTCCAAACCATCTTCTCTCCCTCTCACTTCCCGTATGAACATCTGTGGTGCAGCTGGGATGATGCTCAGAATCTGGAGACGGATTTTAGCAAGTGTGCGCTTGAAGCCATTCTCTGTGGCCAGGCAGTAATACACACCCTGATCCGAGGAATGCACTGAACGGATGAGCAAGCCGTGATTGGTAGACACCACACGATCGCTCAGCTTCACCTGCACACAGAGAAAAGAATGACCCGTGAATGTGTAACTTTTAAATTCTTATTGAATATAAAAATACATTTGAAAAAAAAGCTTTCCAGATAAGATTGTGATCCTTTTAGGTATAGGGACATGTTTGTTTTGGTGATCAAAAGACTATTTTTGCAATGGAATGAACTCTATAAAGGGGGTTTCTTCCATTTAGAATGTACAAATTGTAAATGTTTATTCTTTATTAATTTAGAATAATGTAGTCATATATACTACTTAGGGGTGGGTGATAACGGTAGGAATTTGTCAACTGGTAGAGATTTTGGACTATCGTCTCTATTGTAGTTACACGCTTTCGTGCTATGAAAACTTGTTTGCACACTTTTTAAGCATTGCTGTTTAAAAACTAGTGATTTTTAAGCTGTTGAAACGCAATCAACAGCGAAAGAGAACTCATTTTGCTATATGCTGTCTGAGAGACTGTTTCTGATCATTGTCAGAGAGGCGCACGCATGTGAAGACGGTGCTCATAGAGATATTTTTTCTGCTTTATAGGGCTTGAACTATTAAATACACACACTTGTATGTGTCAAAATGCCTGTCTTTGCAAGTATCCTCCTAGTGAAGAATATGCAGTGTTTTTATACATTTGATTATTTTATACAATGTACATGAAGCATTTCTTATTTATTTGTTCTACTGTAGTTTTTTTTTTTGTCCTATTGCTTTTAATTAGTTTCTTATTTTTATTTAATCGCTGACTGTTTACTTGTCTTCGGTGAGCTTGAGGTTGTTTTTTTTATTTTTTTATTTTTATATAGGCTAGTGTTAGTTTTTTGTGATGTTGACACCGGTGACAAGAATTATGACATTTTCTATGGTATCAAACATTTTAATATCATAAAGACCTTATTTAAAGCAAATATAACTGTATTGTGATATATATATAACATTTTAGTCATATCGCCCACCTCTAATACTACTACTACTTTTATATATTTTTAAATAATAATAATAATAAAGAACAATTCATTTTGTATTATTAGATAATTGTTTATAAATGTAATAATTATATTTGCATAAAATATACATTTATAACATCTAAGTATGGGAGATCATGTTTATATTATATTAGCTCTTATGTTATCTATTGCATATTGTCTTTATTTATTTTTTATTACTATTATTGTAAGTCAGACCTTTACAAAACAAATAAGTTTTGAGCATCCCTGTGCATCTATTATTTTCTTATTTTTCGCCATTGACAGTTTAGGAGGAGTCAGTCTGTTTGATGATTACAAACACGATGATATTTCATTCAAATGAAATATCGATAGCCTGGAGCAATGTACTGTGTATTGGCTGTTGAGGATGAGGGTTTAATGTTGTGTCATTTTGGACAGGGTTTTCTGACCTCTTTCCTGCGATCGTTGTCTCTCTGAATGAGCCATTTAACTGAGGCCTGTGGAGATTTTATATTATATTAGCTCTTATGTTATCTATTGCATATTGTCTTTATTTATTTTTTATTACTATTATTGTAAGTCAGACCTTTACAAAGGTGATTCAACTCTGAGCAGTTCGAAATGATTAGTTTCTATGACAACGTTCATAACGCCAAAATGGATCCATTTGGGGCTATGTTGTTGATGAATAAAATACTTAGTCACTAGATTGATTCAGCTCTAGATGGTATTGCAAATGATTATTTGTGTCCCAACCAGAAGTGACTTATTTCCTAGCAACACAATTCGTCCTTGCAATAAGAAAGTAAAAATGCAGCACAATGTGGCAAAGCCAGTCATTTAATTAGGAATCCATGTGATCAGGAATTATGTGAACTGTAAGAATTAACTGGTTTAAGTCGATCTCGCCGATTCACTGTGCTAACTAACAAAAAGTTGGTTTGGTTTGAAAGTGACATTGTGTGAATGCTGATTCATACAACACTACACTGTTGACAATGGACTGTTTTTGCTGACAATTACGCAGATGTGTCTGTGGACACTTTTTACATGACGTTGAGTTTTCATTAACTTTCCTGCGATCGTTGTCTCTCTGAATGAGCCATTTAACTGAGGCCTGTGGAGATTTGGGCTGACACTCCAGGAAGGTGGTGTTGTTTTTGACTCCATACTGAGTCATCTCCACTGCATTCCTGTAGGCTGAAACAAGACATGAAGCGTTAGCCAAAGCTCTCGAACACTTAGAGCATACTAAAACACTTAGCGCATACTAAAACATTACTAAAACAATTGTAATTGTACTGCCGTAATTCAGCTGACACGCTAACATCTGCGGATGAGTGTCACGATAGGGTTTGAGTTCACGGAGTATGCCGTAAAATATACTCTGAAGAGTAGTGGGCCACATTAGTGTGTAATTTGATAAGTGACCCTGTACACTGGCCAATGATGTCATTCATTCAACATCTGTTTTGACATTGTGCTACTTTTGTTTAGTGCGTACAGCTGGGAAAACGCTTCCACTCATCGTTAAGATTGCTTTTTAATAATTCTGATGCATCTGACGTGTTGAACTGAGTCATCTGGATCGCTGACAGTATCTGTGCCAATTGTATTCAAATGAACAGGTGTTCTGGTCCCATGACAGATTCTTTCACAAGGAGAGAGAGAATCAGACAAACATAAGAGAAAGAAGGAAACAAGTGGTGGAAGAAGAGAAAGAGAAAGGTGTGAGGCTGCATGTCAGTTAGCATTAAAGTTATGCATCAAAAGTATGTATTTCATTAGGAAAATTGTATGTGTATAAAAATAGTATGCTAGTATTGAAAAACTGTCAACATGTCATAAAATGACTTTGATGCATGAGCGTTTTAGCATTAGCATTGCGTTCATGTTAGAATTAGCATAATTACAAGATGACAATTTGGTGATTCAACTCTGAGCAGTTCGAAATGATTAGTTTCTATGACAACGTTCATAACGCCAAAATGGATCCATTTGGGGCTATGTTGTTGATGAATAAAATACTTAGTCACTAGATTGATTCAGCTCTAGATGGTATTGCAAATGATTATTTGTGTCCCAACCAGAAGTGACTTATTTCCTAGCAACACAATTCGTCCTTGCAATAAGAAAGTAAAAATGCAGCACAATGTGGCAAAGCCAGTCATTTAATTAGGAATCCATGTGATCAGGAATTATGTGAACTGTAAGAATTAACTGGTTTAAGTCGATCTCGCCGATTCACTGTGCTAACTAACAAAAAGTTGGTTTGGTTTGAAAGTGACATTGTGTGAATGCTGATTCATACAACACTACACTGTTGACAATGGACTGTTTTTGCTGACAATTACGCAGATGTGTCTGTGGACACTTTTTACATGACGTTGAGTTTTCATTAAAGTTCACCCAAAAATAAAAATTCTGTCATTAATTACTCACCCTCATGGCTTTCTAAACCTGTAAGACCTTCGTTCATCTTCAGAACACAAATTAAGATATTTTTGATGAAATCCGAGAGCTTTCTGACCCTCCATAGACAGCAACACAATTGACACGTTCAAGGCCCAGAAAAATAGTAAAGACATCATTAAAACAGTCCATCTGAGGTTCAACCTTCATTTTATGAAGCTACGAGAATCATTTTTGTGCGCAGAGAAAACAAAAATAACAAGTTTATTCAACAACTTCTTCTCTTTCGGGTTTGGAACAAAATACGGGTGAGTAATCAATGACAGAATTAATTTGACATTTTTTTACATTTTTAGGTGAACCGTCCCTTTAAAGTTTCATGAGTTTTCAACTTGCAATTATGCGTTTAACCACATGAAGCTGCAGTTATAAGAAAAAGCAGCATTCTTGTCAACTATTGTCAGAAAATAGATGCAGTTTTGAAATACAGAGAAAAAAAAATAGTTGCATTTACGAGAAAAAGTTGCAGTTACAAGAAACAAAGGCGCAATTGTGAGATATAAAGTCTCATTATGATATATAAAGTCGCAAGGACTTTGTATCAAATAAATGGAAACAGGTTTTTCAAACTGCCTGTCACAAAACTGCTTACTGAAAACTTAAATTCTTGTCTCCGCACATAACTTTAGGAATTAGCCCAAGTGTTGACATGCAGGTAGTCATTACCTTTTAGATTGAACCCTCTGCACTGAGTCAGTGGATTCCCATGCATAATATCCTGCCTTCTGCTTCTCCTGGAAAAACATGTACATAGGATTAATCCAACAGATTTTCATATATGCATTCTTTCCTTTCACTCTTACATTCTCTCACTGCCTGAATGTTTGCACAATATTATTTTTATAAAACACATTCCTTGTCATGAAAGTCAAATTTGAGCTTAATTTCTCATAATTAACACGATTCAGCTGTCAGAAGTGCAGTGAAAGGAAATGTCTGTTTTTCCACTTCAATACTCCGGAATGGATGTTTTGATGGCTGTGCCTTCCATCAATATTTTCCGTACTCAATACATCTGGCATCAAGAAAAACAGTTTGGCTAAAGTATCAGATTAACATGTTCCGTTCTGAAACAAGCCACAGTGTAAATACTTATGAATATGTAATATGTGGGCTGTTCTGTTTGAGTGACAAGCTGTATGTGTACAGTCTGAGTTACGAAGACTGAATGGTTTCTGAAGTGTTGCCACACAGTTGCCAAAGTGTTCTGAGTGACTTTTACTGCATGTGTTTTATGGTAGTTGCTTATTGGCCCAATTCAGAAATGCACACCCTCAAGTCTCTGATATTCTAGTCCCTCGATATGTTTCATCGTCTGCCAGGAAAATCTTAGGCCAGAACTCTTTAAAATGTAATGGTGACAAAATGAATTTTTATATTTAGAGTTAGGGGTTTGTACAAATTCCACGAATAATCTTTCAACCCAGACTGTGTGTCTCTGCTTTATGACTAAATGAAACCAAAGCTGTGTCTCATCATTTATTTCTGCCCCACTGCTCCTGCAGTTTATGCCACACTGAGTGTTAGTGTGTGTGTGTGTGTGTGTGTGTACCTCTTGCCAGTGGGGTAGAATCGAGAACAGCTGAGCCCATCCCAGGCGCAGTACGGGTCCCGCGCTAAACAGCAATCCGCACAGGCAGAGCCGTATGCCATGCAGCGGTGCAAAGACACCTGGGAAACGCCGTGCTCAGAGCTAACATACAGCTGTTGCTGTAACACATACAAGCCAGATATCTCAAAAGCTGTTCCTTTAACCCACAGGACTGGTGACAAGATAATTACCCAGAATTAAAGCAACAGCATTTCCACCCCCACTTACTATATGTAGTACTTGATCACAAAATGGAGCTAGATAAATGTAGTTACCTTTTTAGATGAGATTCTTAGGTTGGTGATAGGAGATTGCTTCTGAAAATCAAAAAAGTAATAGGGTAAATTAAGTTTTATTTTATTATTTTTATTTTTTGACAAAAAATAAATAAAATTCATGCATACAGTCCCCATTCCTATGAACATTTATATATTAAATTTCAACATTATTTATTTTTATTTATATATTATTTCATTATGGTCCACTCCTATTTTATCTGCGCTGCACTGGTTACCCATCAAATATAGAATTGATTTTTAAATATTTGTGTATAAAGCCCTGAATAATTTGGCCCCTCAGTACCTGACAGACCTGCTCAGTCCTTACACCCCTTCTAGAACATTGAGATCCAGTGATCCCTGTCTACTCATTGTGCCTAGATCTAGACTTAAAAAACGAGGTGATCGCGCCTTCGCAACTGCAGGTTTGTGTTGAAAAATGTCAAGGTGGTGTAACTGTAAGAATTTTATATAAAAGTGTGGTGCAACCAACATGGAATTTTTTTCCATGTGTCTGTTGGTAGCGGGTTTCATTTCATTTTCATGATTTTTATCATTTCGTCTTTTTTCAAAATATTCCAAATTCTATTTCTTTTTTCAAAATATTGAAATATCATAATTCCTTTATCTGTGGCAGTGCATCAAGATTGTCACATGACACTTCTTAGTCACAATAACACTGTAAATGACTGATGTTACGGTTTTAGTCCAAATATTCATAAGCTTGTTAACTAGATTTGTGAAATATGTGGTATTCCTATTCTCACATAAGTGTGAGAAATATAAGTAAATAGAATTTGTGCTTTAAACACCTTATAATGATCATGTTAGTTGAACGTCTATAGATGCCATAATGTTTGTTTGTATTGCAACTCCAAAAATGGCAATGTCAAATGGTATAACCCCATGAAAATTTCATGGTATTCATGACTCAAAAATAAAAGCAAAAACAAAAATTTTAACTTTTGGAGGGAAAATGTGATTACTTTTCACTTGATAGTTACACCATTTGACAATTTTACAAATATGACATTTCTGAAAGCTGGGCATATGTTTTAAACTACATTTTTAAAAAGATTTAGCTCTTCATTATAATGGACATCCTTAGCCTATTTGCCATTTGAATCAATCAAACGAAACCACAATTTTAAAAGAGAAATCGCCTATTTAGGGTGGTTTTGAGTTTTTATGTGCAAATTTGTGAGCGTGTGTTCGGATGCCAAATTAAACATCCCACTGAGCTGTGTGTGTGGCATTTCATGGTCCATCAATTGATTCATTATGCCTAAACCTATTTTGACAATTTCGAGCCACTCAAAGCAGATCATAAGAAACCTCACAGAGTAATCTTTTCCTCACCTCATGCCCAGTCTTTGTTCCCATTAAAAATCTGCCTTCCTTTAGAACAACATTGAGTTTTAATAAACGCTTTGTGGCACTGCCAGCTCTGCTTCTCTAGATACTTTGATGTGTGATGTGTGGCGAGAACTCAGACCTTAAACACTTCCAGCTCCTCCAGGATTAGATCCTCATCCAGAGAGCCGTTTGACGGCAGAACCACGACCTTCTGTACCGTGCCTTTATCTGTGAGCAGAATACCAGAACATCAGGAGTGCATTGGACAGTCTGGAAAGCAAAAACAACCTTGATAATGTGGTCTGGGTTTGAACTGCTTATGAACTTCCCATTGTTCTCAGATTTTCTCTTTGAAATCTTTTAGCTTGTGTGTGTGTGTGTGTGTGTGTGTGTGTATCTGGGTTGGTTTATGATGTTGTTGAGCATCTGTTCTGTGAAACAGATCTGCAAACTAGACTTCAGAGGAAAATGTGTGGTTGCCAAGGTGTTCTGGGTGGTTGCTAGGTGATTTTAACGTCAAAAGAGCCCACCCTCTAGTCCCTAGATATGGCCCGTGGCCCTACTTCAATGTAAGTCTAAGCATTTTGGGGGTTTTCTTGCCATCTGCCTGGTGGAAATTATTTATTGGATATCTTCGACTGTAGAAACATTTTGAGTGATGAGTTTGATGCCATTAGCAGCTTATGAACATTAAATGTCAAGCTCATCCATTCTGTGAGGTCATGATAGGTGTGTATATTTTGCTCCAGATCCTCAGAGAGAAGGACGATGGAGAATTCGGCTCAAACTCTGGAAATTCCCATTTTAAATAGCCAACATTTCTAGACGAAACCCTGCCAAGGAGCAGGCAGGCCATTCCACACAATGCTCCTGGCTTTCCATCAGGAATTTTGATAGGCAAATACAAGCAGCTGTGATTTTGAATTCTCTCCAAATGTCCATATCCCCCCGTTCCCTAGTAACCGCTGAGCCTGTCTGCTGTCGTGTCTCTGATTCTGTTCTCTGATTCACACACGCTTTCTTTCATTCTTCCATTGCCATCACAAAAGTTAATACCGTGTCTTGTGCTGTGACACAGCAGGAATCATAATATCTTCCATTTAACTGATACAGAAGAGAGATAGATGTTTGTTAAAAATGATGAGATGATAATATTTGTGCAGTTTGTGTAGACTCTCTGCCCCCTAGTGGTGGTCAGTGGCAGACAGATATGGCTGTATGATGATCTCTGGATGTGTTATATTTCTGTAAGGAATGGAATGGTATAGAATAACTATTTTTTTTAAATTAAATATAATTGTATATTATACTATTGAATATACTTTACAGTAGTGAAAAGCATTTCCCACAAAATTACTATTTTATTTTAATAGCAATAATAATAACAACTTGAATATGAATATGAATTGTGTATGGAAGCCTGTTCCCTCCACTGAATAAAAATTGTGACTTTTTATCTCACAATTCTGACTTTCTCGCAATTTTGAGTTTACCTCTTGCAATTCTGACACTTTTTCTCAGAATTCCATGATACAAATCAGCAATTCTGATTTTTTCTTTCAGAACTGCATGATATAAACTTTATATATAGAGAATATAAGCTTATAAATCTGAGAAAATATCAGTCTTTTTTCCTCTCAAAAAAAATATCAGAATTGCGAGATATAAACTCGCACTTGTGAGAAAAGTCACAACTGCAAGATACAAACTCACAATTCTGAGAACAATGTCAGAATTGCGAGTTTATATCATGCAATTCTGACTTGATTTCTCGCAATTGCAATTTTATATAACGCAATTCTGAGGCAAAAATTCAGAATTGTGAGTTCATATCCTGCAAATTTAGACTATATCTTGCAATTGTGAGTTTATATCGCAATTCTAACTTAATTTCTCAGAATTGCGAGTTTTTTGTCTCACTAATCTGAGAAAAAAAGTCAGAATTGCAAGTTTGTATCATGCAATTGTGAGGGGGGAAAAAAGCCAGAATTGTGAGAAGTCATTATAAAGCAATTACCTTTTTTAGTTTTTATTCAGTGGCAGAAATGGGCTTCCATAGAATTGTACTAAAATATTCAAATTCAAATATTATTGTTAAGTCATCCTGTGGCCCCCTTGGAAGTTTGAAGTTTGTTGGATCCTGGATCCTGGCTCCCTTACTGCTTTAAAATATAGTATAGTATAGAATTTTTTAGTATAGGGAAAATGGGACATGTTGCAGGCCAGATTCAAGCCTGCATCACCCACCAAAGCTCAATGTTTCATGAGCATGTACCCTAACTGCTGCAACATGTCTCCTAAAACGCTCGTTTTAAAAGTAATTGGAAAAACAGCTGAATATAAGATTACATTTATATGGTATTTTATATAAAATTATATGGAACGTGGCTCTGGTATGTTTTGTATAATGTAAACTGTATGTTATGGTATGAAGCGGTATAACAAAGTTGAGTGCGTGCTTACTGCCATAATTTATTAAAGTACAGTATAATTTTAAAGTATTTTAAATGAAGTATAATTTAACTGACAAATCACTTTCAGTAAAATGTTATCAGTCAGGAAAACAAATTCCAACTTTCCTGCCTTTCTCATTTTTAGGTGGAAAAAGCTATTTAGTCTGTTGAAAAGGTCAACAAGCAGTCAAGCAAAGTTAAGTGTGCCAGTTCCTTCCACAAACAGATTACATGAGGTAGTTGTTGAAATATATTGTGGGACATTTGAACTGTTTTTCATCTGGTAGTTGTAACTCGGAGTAGGTTAATTAATTTTTCGAATGGTCATTTATTTTTCTTAAAGGGATAGTTCACCCAAAAATGAAAATGGGATGTTTATCTGCTTACCCCCCGGGCATCCAAGATGTAGGTGCTCAGTAAAACACAACGAAGATTTTTAACTCGAACCGTTGCAGTCTGTCAGTCATATAATGGAGGTGAATGGGAATCACGGCTTTGAGAGTCAAAAAAACATACACAAACAAAACCAAATTAAACCCTGCGGCTCGTGACGACACATTGACGTGTAAAAACACAAAACAATCGGTCTGTGCAAGAAACTGAACAGTATTTATATCGTTTTATATCTGATGCACTACAATGTCTGAACTGTCGCTCAGAGAGTTCAGACACTGCAGTAAATCAGAGATAAAAAACAATATAAATACTGTTCAGTTTCTTGCACAGACCGATCGTTTCGTGTCTGCAACGGTTTTAGTTAAAAATCTTCGTTTGTGTTCTACTGAAGAAACAAAGTCACCTACATCTTGGATGCCCTGGGGGTAAGCAGATAAACATCACATTTTCATTTTTGGGTGAACTATCCCTTTAAGATTTGTCATACTGTGGGGTTTTACCTGTGCCCAGGAATAGAACCTGGTAGTGTCCGTCCGCAGCAGTGACCTGGTCCACAGCTATAGAGGTGTATTTGTAATCGGCATGTGTCCGCACCACCAGAGGTTTCCTGCCGACCGGGTAGATGGGGTTAAACATGACGGGGTGATTCCTCACGAACGTCACCACATCATCTGGAAACTCTTTAGTACTCTGGATATGAGGGGTGAATGCACCACCAGGACACTGACAGGAAGAGGATAAAAACTATTTAAAGCTTAGACAATCATGCTGTAGATTATGAAAGCTTTATCACTTCAATTGGGTCTTTTTGTCACTCAAACTCAAACTAATATTAGTGAGTCTTTGTCTCATGTGAGTGTACGTCATTTTAAAAGTTCCCCCAAAAATGTAAAAGTCCAAGCATTATTGATTTAAGTGGGGAATAAACCCTTTGTGGCTCTTTAACATTACGCTGGACACACACATAATAATAATTTAGTATTACATTAACAAAATAACATCATTCTATATGTTTTTCATTGAAAAATATTATTAAAGATTCTCATCTCATCATTTATCTGATAAATAAATTACCATAAAATATAGGCCCTTCCAACAGAGGATAGACCAGAAATCAAACCTACAAATTTCATGTACACTCTCAACTGAAAAAAAAAATGCTATAATAAAATAGTACTGTTATATATTATTTTATTTGTCAATTGTTATTGTAAAAGTATCATATCTAAAAATATATCTATAAAAATAAATGACCATAAAATACAAGTTATTCTGATAATCCAGAACAGAAATCAAATCTACAAATTTAATGTAATTAAAAAATACAAAAATGTTATTAAATTATTAAGAAATAGCAATATATTAAATATTTATGAAATTTGTAAAATAATAAATACATATTTATAAACAGTAGTATAGTAATATTCTATATTATTATAGTCAAATATTGTTAGAAATGATCACATATGCATAAAAAATAAATTACCTTAAATGATTAGCTTTTGTAACAGAGGATTGACCCAAAATCAAGTGTGCAAATGGTAAAATATTATTAAAAGGTATCACAAAAATGACCTTGAAATATAAGCCTCACGGAGGACAGACCAGAAATCAAATCTCCTAATTTAATTTATAAACTAAAAATAAGATTATGATGATGATGATTATTTCGGCAAACATTCCTCACCTACAATTATTTGCCTTTTCAACAAAACTGTGTAAATCGCAGATATCTAATGGTGTTATAAACAGAGTGACTGTACCGAGGCAGGACATGAATGTGTGTGACTCACAGTTCCCGGTCGTGGGTATGGGATCCGGCCCTGGAAAGCCACCCACTGGAAGTTGGGTCCTTCCCTGTGCGCAAACGGTCCGTTGAAGACCGTCAGGATGTCGGCCATGTTGTACACACAGACAGCAGAACCTCTGAACACAGAACTGGATGGAATAAAACAAAACACAGCTATTTAACATGAAGCAAGTCGGACAGTAAAAGACAGTTTTGCACATCCTTCCTAAGCATTTGGATGGAAGGGATGATGTAACATGGTTACACTGGAGATTCAATCCACAGAGAGAAAAATGCCACATAAAGGAAAGGCGACACCGCTTTAGTTACACTCTGGGATGAAGTGTGGTTTGGCTGGACATCCTAGATTTTGATCAGACAGCAAGACAGAATTTCTTTGTTTGGTCGCAAAACAAAGGGAAAGAGACATATGATGATCAATAACAGAGCAGGGCATGGACAAAGAAGCTGTCGCTGTTTGGATTGGCCTCATTAAGAAAACCACACAGATTTAACGTGGTTGGAGAATGAACCACAGCTCGGAAACCTTGACCGAAATCTCACCTCATTAAACCACAACTCAAGTACACACACGGCCCAACATACACTCATTCAAAACCACCATAACAAACATAATGAAATGACCCAGAGCAAATGAGACCTCATATCTGAACTCTCGCTTAAACAATGAGATAATAAATGAAGACCACTAGCGAATTGAGATCCCAATTCGCCGGTCATCCGACGTGACGTCTCCGTTCCCTCCTTCAGGGAACGAGGGTTACCATACGTAACCGAGACGATCTTTCTCTTGAGGAAGGAAAAAAAAAGTTGAAAAGACATTTCAACGTCTTAAACTGTGCTACAATCAAATTAACATTTCTTATCCAGTACTTCAAAAGTTAACTGATTAGAGTTATGCTTGTTGGTAGTGTCAAAAGGTGCTGTTACTTTATAATTTTTTTAAGGGACATTTGCTCCCTATAATTGATTTTCAGGGGCACTTTTGACCTTTCTCGTCCCCCCACCCAACTATATAGAAATACAGTCTGCCGTATTTTTGTGCTAAATACTTCAACCCCAAAGTATACAATGTATTTTAATAAACATTTTATATATATATACACACAATTATATGTATAAAAATTAGAAATCAGAAATAAAATGATATATTTTAGAATTAATGCACATTTACAATATAGAATATTTACAAACATTTACCAAATATAGTATATAGAAAGAATATATGAAATAAATTAATGATATGTATTATATAAGAGTATAATATATATTTTTAAACTCATAATAAGTCAAATTAAATATAACAATTTTATTAAATGTAATAAATAGATTTTGAATGTAGTATATAGATGCAAATATAGATTATATACAAATATACACAAATAAAGAACAGAGGAAAATGTAATATATTATAAATACAGTGGGGCAAAAAAGTATTTAGTCAGCCACCAATTGTGCAAGTTCTCCCACTTAAAAAGATGAGAGAGGCCTGTAATTTTCATCATAGGTATACCTCAACTATGAGAGACAAATAAGAAGTTACAGGTCTGTGAGAGCCAGAAATCTTGCTTGTTTGTAGGTGACCAAATACTTATTTTACCGAGGAATTTACCAATTAATTCTTTAAAAATCCTACAATGTGATTTTCTGGATTTTTTTTTTCTCATTTTGTTTCTCATAGTTGAGGTATACCTATGATGAAAATTACAGGCCTCTCTCATCTTTTTAAGTGGGAGAACTTGCACAATTGGTGGCTGACTAAATACTTTTTTGCCCCACTGTATATGTACATATGAATGTATTTGATGACTTCATTGGCATTTTTATCAGGCTCCTATGTTTAGGTTCAATAATTTGACTTTAATAGCAATGAAAAGGTTATTAGTCAGTTATTTAAAGTGCCCTTATTATGGATTTTTAAAAATTGCCTTTCATGCAATTTTTACGTGTGTAACGGCTCTAAGTGAATGAAAACATCCTGCAAAGTTTTAAATCTGAAAGACGACTCTGAATCATTAAAACAAGTCGTTTTTAAAACTAATCCCAAGCCATTTCATGTTGACGTTAACATGAAATATTAGCATATTGCTCACCCACTTGTTGGTCTTTTCGCATTGGTCTGAATGAAAGTGCAAATTCATTTTCATGTTCAATGCAAATTCATCCGAATCGCAGCTTGTCGCAAACGATTTTTTGTCCAAAAATCCTCTATTGTGTGGTGTCATTACGATTATTTATCTGCTCCCGATCAAGACGGAGCATCCCCAAACTCAAATCGTAAATATCAAACATGTTTGATATTTACGACTCTTGATCGGGCTGCCTCTGACGTAATACCCACAATGAGAGCGAGCAAGCGTGGATGCTGCGTGCTTCTATAGCTGAAACTCAGCAGCCACAAACATACCATGAAAGAAGAGAACATCACCCATATTCTTTGTTATACTTTGTTTTTCAATGTGAAACAGAATGTGCGCCAGCTGACAACCGTTGATTGTCCTCTATTTGTTTTTCTTCTCTAGTCACGTTTGATCTCGCGAGTGTCCGTGAGATCTCGTGTCACTGTGAAATCGTTCCTACAATCAAGTGTGTGGTCTCGGGGTCTGGTCTAATCATCTAGTGTGTGCGTTCAGAGGATTATAAGGCTAAAAATCGGTTGAACTGTCTTCATGTCTGTGGTCTCCCATGGTTTTAAAATCATGTGCATATGTCTGTGTTTCATCACAGTGAAAAGCTGTTGGTTGAACTAAGATTAGATATTTGTTTGTAAAGGAGTGACCGTTCCCTTCCTTTACCGCCTTCAGGTGTGATCACATTTTCCCAGAAACCCTGTCATCCCCTCAGCTCCAACCCTTTCTGACCTATATTTGGCAAATACATACGCAAAAACATGCGCACGCATATATACACACATTAGCGGCAAGCTCAATATTGCTATTGGCTTTACCTTGTAGAGGTGAAAACTCCAAAGATGAGGAGGCCCTTTGGGTGGTCTGTCTCCAATAAAAACACATTCTCTGGAAGGAAAGAGACAAACACTCACTCAGTAGCTGAACATCTGTCCCACAACATTGTTACACGGTTCTAGTTTGGCCTAACAAGAATAACACAGGTGAACGCGTGTAAATCCATCACAGGCTTTAACCCTCCAGTGTAAACGGTTTGTTCTGAGTGTTTTATGATCGTAAAAGGATTTTAATGAGGTGAAAAGCTTTACAAATCACTTAGGGGTGTTGATGGATACTGACAAACACCAAAATGGCTGGTTTATGGTTAATGACCAGTAATTATAGAAAGCTGTTTAACTATAATGTGAATGAAATTTGTAAGGCGAAGGAGTGTTTTGGGTTAATTACAGGTTAAGAACTAACAACACCATATCTATTTAGGGTACAATGGGGTTAAAGGCGCCTTGGGATTTTTTTCTAGTCCTAAAATATATGGCAATCAAATAAATATATATTTTTACTGAATACAAATACATAAAATATATATAGTACATTGTATAAAAATAAACGTTTGTTTAAAAGAAATACGTTTTTATTTAAACAACTTAAATATAAAGGCAGCCTTTATATCGACAACCAGGGGACTTGATTTTTGTGGTAAACCAAAGGAGAGGATGAGGTATTTGAAGTGAACTTTCGGCAACACTTTATTTTAAGGTGTCCTTATTACACGTTACATGTACTTACTATTATAATAACAACAAATTACACATAATTACATGCAAGTAACCCTAAACCAAACCCTAACCATATAGTAAGTACATGTAGTTAATTAATATTACTCCGTACTTAAATGTACAATTACACTGTAACAAGGACACCTTAAAATAAAGTGTGACCGCACTTTCTTTTTGTTTGCTTTTAAAGTTTTAAAAATCGTATTTATTGTATGTGGAAATCGACAGCATGTCCTAGATGTTGTCCATATATCTTCACTTTATTGAAACTAAAACATTCCTTTAAGTAGAACCTGTGTGTCGTGTGTACTGTACCTACTTAACCTTATTTTGTGGACAACATATACCCAGAAGCAAGCTGAACTTGACAAAATCCCCCTAAACCTCTTTTTGGGGACCTCCTACTTTGTAAAAACTGTATAAAAATCATTATTTATTTTTTTTAATTGTGAAAATGCAGAAGGTTTTCTGTTAGGGTGTGGGTTAGATTTAGATTACAGTATTTGTAACTAGATGTACTATATATAACAATAGGAGTCTATGCAATGTCCCCATTTACTGTCGATTTTGGTCCCCATGAGGAAAACAGTTTCTAAATTTTTTATTTTTTTTTAATCTAGAAAACAGCAGAAAGTTTTGTGTGAAGGTTAGGGTAAGGGGATAGAAAATACAGTTTGTACAGTAAAAAAACTATTGCGTCTATGGAATGTCCCCATAAAACATGGAAACTCAATGTGTGTGTGTGTGTGTGGTCTCACCGAGCTCATCAAAGTGGGTCTCTGTACCGTCCTCCTCTAGAACCGAACATACCAGCCGAGCCTTCAGAAATGTGGTCCACTTGTTCACCAGACTGCGTTGACCACCAGTGTCATTCTAAATAGAATTTACAATGACTTAAAATAAATGATTAATACCGTTATATATTATACGGTTCATATTAATGATTGAAATATTTAAAAAAAGATTGAGATTGCATTTGATCAAATTCCTTTAAAAAAATGTACCTCCCTGAACATGATTGCATAACTTGTAAACAGTGACAAATTGACATGATACTCAAGATACTCAAGCACACACACACAAACTTACAGGGCAGACTCGAGCCACCATAGCGTGGATGTTCTTAGTGTTTCCACTACTGTCTGTCAGTCTCTCACGCAGGAAGAAGTAAAGTTTGGCGTCGTTTGGGTCTGAGCCATCAGGAATCAAGTGTGCATCGATGAACACTGGCTCTAGTCAAAATAGAAGAATAACTACAGCTCAAACACTTAATTTGCTCTACATCAACCACAAAAGAGAGTCGATTGTACTGTAGCATTTCATGCCTAAAGAATCCAACATCTCTGCATGGTGCTAATGCCTAAGTTTAGATGAAACACAATACAGCTGCTGGCGAACTGAGTGAAGAAAATATATCTCACAGATCCAGACCAAATATGCGTTTCATTGTGTATATTTGGATTGTATCACACAAAAGATAATGTGACCTCTTGAGAAAACCGTTATGCATGTACAATATGTTTTTATTTTCCTGGTGGAATCATTGTAAAACGATATTGAGTCTATCCTGTCTTCAACTATTTCCTTTGACGTGGGCAAAGATGGTTTTTACTTTGTGGTTTGTGTATTATTTTACTGAAATGGCATGGAACGTGAACATGTAATTTAATGCTCCACATAAATAATTATTTGTAGCTTCAAGAAAACATTATGCACAATTTTCTGACTGAACAGTCATAATAATGTAGACTGGATCAAATAAAATGTAGAGTTTGTACCGCTCAGCCATTTGGAGTTATGTTGGTCCGTCCTCACTGCGTTCCTTGTGGTCAGGCTCCTGAAGATTGCCGCGTCTGTCCCCATGAAGTCAATGTACATGCCAGAGAACAGCTCCTGATCTAACCACAGACAGAAACAGAAACGTGTCCCACAGATTTAGCATGTTCAGTGAAAATCTTTTCACATTTTTACATTACATTACATTAGATTTAGTCATTTAGCAGACGCTTTTTATTGTGCTAGATGTGTATTTTATCGTCTCAGATGAATAGTAAGGTTGATGAATTAAACTAGGAAAGACAATAGATTAAAATAATTTATCAGGATTAATTTTATGTAGATAATGTGATTTAATTGTGTATTTGATTTAACATTAAATTATGTATTAATACTAGTGCTGTTAAACGATTAATCGCGATTAATCGCATCCAAAATAAAAGTTTTTGTTTACATAATATATGTATGTGTGCTGTGTATATTATGTATATATAAATACACACACATGCATGTATATATTTCCGAAAAAATTTATGTTTATATATTAAATACATTTATTTATAATATAAATTACATGAATATAAATATAGACGTGAATACATGTAAATATTTTCAAAATATGGGTGTGCATTTTTTATGTACATAATAAATATACACAGAACACACACATATATAATGCAAACAAAAACTTTTATTTTGTACGCGATTAATCGCGATTAATCGTTTGACAGCACTAATTAATACCATATATTTCTCCTTTAAGTTTGAATAAATTCAGTTCCTCATTTTAAATGTATTGACGTGGATGGCAATTAAATAAATTATAATTAAATAATAAACGGAACTTCATGGACTGAATATTACATGTGTAAAATGTTTTTGCTTTAACATTTCTTTGACTTTGGAGCGTCAATAATATTGTAATTCCATATTCACTCTAAAATAGGAAGTATAAATGATTTCGCTTATGTTAAATGTCCTGTCTGGGATTGATTTATGAATAAATTACCCATAAAAATATTCTTCATCTTTTATTTTTCAGCGATTGCTTAGCTATAAGGGCTTTTGTGTGTGTGCTCACCGATCTGTTCCAGTTGTGTTTTAATAATCTCACAGAACAGATCCAAACTGTTATGATGCATTAATGTAGTTTAAACGTTATTAAACATTTACTCATATGCGTTAACACTTTAACTTTGACAGCCCTGTTTAAAATGCATTTATTTTGTAAACCCACTGCATATAACGTATAAAAAATGGCTAAACACATCTGTCTATTAAATATGAGACCTATGGATTTATTGTGGCTGCACATTTCTCTGCGGTGCGCTTTACTAATGACCTGCTCAAGCCTCTATTCCCCAAATCTCTCCTTCCTTTCATCAGTGCACTACTCTCACTTCATCACTCCATATTGCTGGGCCCTGTGGTTGACGTGTGGCTAAGGGCCAAGTGTATGATGGAAATTGTCAGACGGACATCAGACTGAGAAAGCTGTAGGCTGTCATGTCAAGGACCGTCAGTCTTCGATGCCGTCTAGACAGATAGGAACTGTTCTACTTAATGGAATAACCACTTAACAGACGACTCAACGATGACGATGGTGTAAACTTGGAGATGATGGCATGTGTGTTTCAGGGTTATTATAGTTTATTAAAATTAAAACGTTAAAAATAGAGATTGAAATAAACGATAACCTTTACATTAAATGCTAGTTGCTAAGGCAACATTTCTTGTTTTCATTTAGTTTAACATTGTACTAGAAGACCTAAACTAAAAATGAAATAAAAATTGATTAAAAAACTGTATACACATTTAAAAAATAATAATACATGATTTTAAAAAAAAGGATAAAAATGAACAAAAAAAACAACATTTTGCAGACTTTTGCAAACTATAATAGTGTTTCAGTGATACTAAATAACACTGTTGTGTTAATGTTGCAGTTGGTAATGGCTCTCTGGTGTGTGAAAGCATGAATGTGCGTGTAATTTAGCCCATTGGCTGTGTCAACAGCAACCCAACACCAGCTAGCCAATTACAGATCAAAGGATAAAGGAGGCGGCACTGAGTGACCCAAAGTTGTCACATCGGAAGGGGGCAGACAGCCACAAAATGTGGGTGTTTTTATGACACTATGGGGTCATGAACAAAGAGATCATAGAGAAAGTGTTATAGTATGTGTCCGAGACAAAACAGCACCTGTGGATAAAGACACAAAAGACAGCAGCACTTACTGAGCATGACTGAGATGGTGTTGACTTGTGGGTTAAACGAGCATCTTCCTTTCCCTGATTCTGCTCGGGAAGAGATTTGGAAGACTTGCTCCTGCCAATGACACCAAAAACACAAAATCGCTCATTTCACACAAACAAACTATTACTGTGATATCAACAATTTCAGATAAACCCGTCCCTAAATGGCACACAAAAACAAAACAGACTTAGTCCCTATATGTTGGTCTTTCCCTGTTTAAGTGGGCGGTTCTTGCCCAGAATAAGCTGCAAAGTTGACTTTTTCTAATCAAATCATATGCTTTATAAATATAAATGACTGACATATGCTCTCGTTATCATTTTATCCCATTTACCATCATCAAATCTATTCTTAACTTTCAGCTTGATCTGGAATGTTTCACAGCCAATCTGTATAAAAAGATTTCGGAGTAATTTCCTAGCACTCATTAGTGCAGTGGTTCTGGCTTTCTTCTGATTGGTTGGACAGACTTGCTCAAAGGCTTCCAGGTTTTCGACTATCAGACCAGTCTATCCTCTCCTTTGGTGTCATGATGTTGGCCAGTTACATGAAGTGAGAGAAACCAGAGACGTAGAAAGCCTCCGTCAGGACATATAGCCGCTGGTGGTAGATCTTCTAATTTGTCACAGGGACAAATTAGAAGATCTAAATGAGTGAATTCATTAACTAATATATTGGCTCTTTACATTACACACAACTATAGACAAAGATGTGAATCACATGGTGACTCCAGGGTGGCCCCGTCATTGTTGCCACAAAGCTACTCCGCACACTTTTAAAGGTTACAGGTCACCCTATTGCAGAGTTTTCTTCTTCTGTAATAGTCCAGCTGGTGTGTAGCCAAGAGAGATGGACACAGACGGAGGTTTGAGAGAGGAAAACGCTTTTCAAACAAAAAAGAATTATAGAAAACAAGCTGTTGGACTCCGATGACTAGTAGGACTGCTTCTAATCTCATCTGGTCTCGCCTCGTCTCATCTAGTTTTGTCTCATTTTTTCTCGTCTTGTCTCATCTAATTTTGTCTTGTTTTGTGTCATCTCGTCTACTCTCATCTCATCTAGTTTTGTCTTGTTTTGTCTTTGTCTCATGTCATCTAGTTTTGTCGTTTTGTCTAGTCTTGTCTCATCTGACCTCATCTCATCTAGTTTTGTCTTGTTTTGTCTCATCTCATCCAGTTTTGTCTCATCTCATCTAGTTTTGTCTTTTTTTGTCTCATCTTATCTCATCTAGTTTTGTCTTGTTTTATCTCATCTCATCTAGTTTTGTCTCGTCTCATCTCGTCTAGTTTTGTCTTGTTTTGTCTCGTCTTGTCTCATCTAATCTAGTTTTGTCTCGTCTCGTCTAGTTTTGTCATGTCTCATCTAGTTTTTATCTTGTTTTGTCTCGTCTCATCTAGTTTAGTCTGGTCTCATCTCGTGTCATCTAGTTTTGTCTTGTTTTGTCTTTGTCTCATGTCATCTAGTTTTGTCGTTTTGTCTAGTCTTGTCTCATCTGACCTCATCTCATCTAGTTTTGTCTTGTTTTGTCTCATCTCATCCAGTTTTGTTTAGTCTCATCTCATCTAGTTTTGTCTTTTTTTTGTCTCATCTAATCTCATCTAGTTTTGTCTTGTTTTGTCTTTGTCTCATGTCATCTAGTTTTGTCGTTTTGTCTAGTCTTGTCTCATCTGACCTCATCTCATCTAGTTTTGTCTTGTTTTATCTCATCTCATCTAGTTTTGTCTCGTCTCATCTCGTCTAGTTTTGTCTCGTCTTGTCTCATCTAATCTAGTTTTGTCCCGTCTCGTGTTGTCTCATTTCATCTAGATTTGTCTCATCTCGTCTAGTTTTGTCGTGTCTCATCTAGTTTTTATCTTGTTTTGTCTCATCTCATCTAGTTTTGTCTGGTCTCATCTCGTGTCATCTAGTTTTGTCTTATTTTGTCTAGTCTCATCTCACCTCATCTCCTCTCAATTCTCATTTATTGCCTCATTTTATCTTCCAACTCTCCTCATTTTGTTTAACTTTACTCATCTCATCTAAATTTCTTCTCTTTTAAACTTTATGTATTCCCATCTTGTGTGACAGCATGTCAGCTCTCATCCTATCCCATCTGGTCCTAATTTTTTCTTGTCTCATCTCATCTCGCCTGTCCTTATCTCGTCTCTTACCTTGTTTTGTTTCATCTTGCTGTGTCTCTTCACTTATTTCTTCTCTTCTTGTCTAACGTCTTCTCATTTCATGCAATCGTCTCATTTTGTTGATTCTCTCATCTCATTTTATCTCATCTAGTCTAATTCTCCTTTAACTTTTTATTATGTATTTCCATCTCACGTCACGACTTGTCTCGTCTCATCTCATCTCATCTATTATTTGTCTCATCTCATCCCGCCTGTCCTCATCTCGTCTTTTGTTTCATCTTATCTCATTTTGTCTCAACATATCTCTTCCCTTTACTTCTTATTCTTCTCTTCTATTTTCATTTTAATCTTATCTTGTCTTCAACCTTTAACCGTGTATTCACATTGTGTCGCATCTGGTCTTCTCTCATCTCATCTGGTTTCACGTTTTGTCTTGTTTTGACTCGTACCATCTCTTGTCTTGTCTCTTCTAGTTTTGTTTTGTCATCTGGTCTTATATCTTATCTTCTTGTTTAATCTCAGCACATTCATCTTAAGCTCGAAGTATACGACGGTTTTGTATGTGTACGCTAATGTATGCGTACAGTGGAATACATAGCCTTTCAAATTATACTCCATTTGGTAGTGTGCGTGAACGCAGGCAGTCGACACGTGCTCTAGAATTGTTCAGTGTCTGCTCTACTTTTCTCCAGAAGTTATGACAGATAAAAATATCTTTGTACTCTAGTAAACTAAAGGTGCGACTATCTAGCATTTGTTGTTGTTGCAGTCTCTTCTATTTTGTTGTTGTTGTCTCTTTAGTTTTGTTTTCTGCTTTGAAACAACAGCCTGGGGCCGGTGTTGCCACCTTGTGGAACAATTGATTAGTGCAGAAAAATGCAATGCATATGTGCGACCTGCACATACAAAGTATGCACTTTTACAAAGAGTAGTACTATTCTGTTGACAGAATTTGTGTTGCGCACTCATGTTGTCTTGCCTCATCTCATCTCTTCTCACCTGATCTTTTTTCTTTCACTCTTTTAGCCTCTAACCACCCTCATTCCCATGCTGGTGTAAATTGTCATGAGCTTTTTAAAGGATGTATGATGTTGAACTTTACAACTCAACGGTAGATTAAACACATTTTTTACCAGGAAATGAGGAGAATATGGGCCTGTTGTCCATTTCTCAGTCCAGCATTTTAGAATTCTGAAACAAATGTAGTAAAATGAAACTGAACTAAATCAGACGGTCTGACTGCTTTTCATTAATGAGTGTAAACTGACCTCAGGACGCCTTCCACGGTTAACATATGCACACACTGGGCTGTAGGCTCCACTGCCGCAGATGAACAGATGAGTCCTGTTATAAGGCTGAATCACTCGTAAGAAGTTTCCACATCCATGCTGAGGAGAACAAAAGAGACAGAGATAATTGTTTTCATTCCTAAAAGTTATACTAAAATCTCTTTTAATGTAATTTTAAAGTCATTTAGTGCTACATAATTCTATTAGCAAGCTGCAACGCTCCGTTCTTTTATTTTGGAAAAGGACAATGCCAGTTAAAATGAAGACAATTTATTTTGATCCAGACCTGTAATTGAGGAAATAAAAGTTTATATAGGTCAGGAATTTAAGGCCCATCTTAGAATACAGGAATCCCAAACTAAAGTGGACACCAAACCGACTACACATGATCCAGCCCAAAGAAAGAGTGAGAGAGGGATGAGTAGAGAAAGAAAAGAAGCGCCAGGGGAGTAGTTAGGAACTTGGCGAAGTGTGTCAA
This sequence comes from Sinocyclocheilus grahami, assembly GCF_001515645.1. Classification (NCBI taxonomy): domain Eukaryota; kingdom Metazoa; phylum Chordata; class Actinopteri; order Cypriniformes; family Cyprinidae; genus Sinocyclocheilus; species Sinocyclocheilus grahami. The sequence continues at coordinate 4,271,879 of NW_015505187.1, read as the reverse complement.
AACAGCAGCTGCATGAGCTCTCGGTTAGCATGCGCACACGCAGGTCCTTCAAGAGCAACTCCAGAAAAATAACAGCGCTTCCAATAGCACACACCCAACCATCCACTCCTCCCCTTGATCTCTTTCACATGTTTGTCATTAATAGTTCTGTGGCACATATCAACATTATCCTCTTCTGGCTTGTATTCACTACTAGATTTATGGTATGTAACCTTTTTCTTCCGCAAAGGCAAAAAGACATCTTGACAGCTTATGGTTCACGTACAGATCAGGCAGAATTAACAAGAAAGAGCTCCATAAACACATCTTAATATCATTTACAGCTCTCTTAAATAAACCCCTCAGTGTTTCCCAAATGATGCAGATGGATTCGGATGATGTGAGGTCATGCGCTGCCGCTCCTGTGGCTACAGGTCCTGTCAGGGGAGAGGGATGGGGTATATCCCTGTGAGGGGAGGAAACCTGACAACCTGACAAGAGGCAGTGCTACAGATCCATAGATACAAATAAAACGTCCAAGGAAATCTGTGGCACAAACCCTATAGTTTAAACACAGAGGAAAACAGACTGTAGGAAAGGCTCAAACACAAATATTTGTCAGAAGCAGTGCGGGAAGGCTGATCTGCAAACTCTACAAAAGCTGCATATATCACTATTTGACATGGTGCTCTGTACCCCCACTGGTAAAGTTATTAAAGCGCTGTAGTCATACAGTTTAGGACTGGGTGAATTTTATTAAAACTTTCAAGGGCACTTGGTGGCATTTTCACCCTAATATTCAAAGCAAAAGAAATAAATTATACTTAAATTAATCTTGAATAATGAAAAGCCTGTTTACAGTCAAATACATAGCCTTTCAAATTATACTCCATTTGGTAGTGTGCGTGAACGCAGGCAGTCGACACGTGCTCTAGAGTTGTTCAGTGTCTGCTCTACTTTTCTCCAGAAGTTATGACAGATAAAAATATCTTTGTACTCTTTTAAACTAAAGTTGCGACTATCTAGCGTTTGTTGTTGTTGCAGTCTCTTTAGTTTTGTTTTCTGCTTTGAAACAACAGCCTGGGGCCGGTGTTGCCACCTTGTGGAACAATTGATTAGTGCAAAACATAACTAAAATTCAAAGCAAAAGCAATAAATGATACTTAAATTAATCTTGAATAATGAAAAGCCTGTTCTAGGAGGGTTTATTCTGGCGTTATTTGTATTACAAATCGTATTACAGATCTTACTGCAAAAAATAAATATATATATTTATATTCATAAATAATGGTAGTTTGTTGGACTGCTTATTTAATAGATTTTTATTTATAAAAAGTATTGTGTCATCTATCTATCTATCTATCAACATTTTTTTTTTTGGTGAAGTATGACCCAGACAGTTTTCATAAGATTCATTTTGTGGAGTAAATTAAAATTGAGCCATGACCAGTAAATTGGGACATATTTTCCTCATCTTAATGTAAAAAAAATAGCCAGGGTTTACCTAAATTTGCCCTATTTTCCAGTTACATGCAATTAAAATATACAATACCTAATTTTATATCTGAGTGCAGTGCACATGTAAATGAGTGCATTTTTCGTAAGCACATAATCATTTGTGGTATGGGTGTGAAGTAAAATATTTATCTTTGGCCAGTTGAGAACTTTGGTCCATCCTGCATTTACTTTGTTTTAACACATGTAGTTGATGACAAAGAGAAGGTGTGACCTCCCACTGCGCTTCAGACAACATCTAGAGATGGGGCAAGAGCCATCTGTTTCTGATCCAGCCATGACTGTTAGAAATTGGAATAATAAAACTTTATTTTGAATAAACTCATGCATCTGTTCCTGATCCAGCCATGACGGTTCAAATTTGAGGACTAAACACTGATTTAAAATCAGCTCAGGCTTGGTGCCCTTTTGATTGATTTGGGACAAGTTTAATTAATTGCTGTGATTGTAGGGAGAATAATGCATGTGAAAACAGCTCACTGGATGATCACTTCACCAAGCAACAGACAAAAAGGAGTCGAATCAAGAATGCTGCTGCTTTCGCTGTGAAACAGAGGCATAAAAGATCTGGCCAACCATAACATGCCAGGAGTTTAAAAGTCTCAATGTTCTTACTGTGGGGTCTTTGCCAGCCATCTGACACTCCTCGATCTTACTAGTGGATGCCGGCCAGAAGATCTGAGAAAAAATAAGAGGAGAGCAATGAGAAAATTGCAATATATGGACAAAAGAACATTAGATATAGAGTGTTTTATTCTTTTGACTGACAGATATATACTTTAAAGTAATACTTTTATTCAGCAAGGATTCAGTAAATTGATCAAAATCAATCATCAACAGCCCCTGTCACCTTTCATTATAAGCACATGCAAGAACAGCCTGGACATTCTGTAAAATTCTTCCTTTTACAATAAATAACCATTTTAAAGCCTAGTTATTTAGCAATCTTAAGCTCTTAAAATAGACACAAATCATGCTGTTTTGTACTCTAATTTGGGTGAGGCTTTTTAAAGGTGAACTCGTGATTGGGGTTGAGCCCGCCAGGATAGATGGGCAGCATAGACCAGCAAAATGCACTGGAATGTAATGAATCTCTGAAGTTTTGCCAGCCTTGGGTGCAAGAGGAAAGATAAACTTCCATAATTTTTGCCAGTTGTGTTCAAGCTGTCTCCTCAAAAGCCAACAGAGTTTAACCAAACTTCAATTCTCCCATTAGTCAAATGTGAAGGAAAGAAATGTGGTCACCATTGGTTTCTACAACTGTTGTGCTTCATTTCAAATTGATATACAGTAGAGAGGTTTTGAGTGCTCTCTTACCTTCAGTGGGGTCTGGCTGATGTTGTTGATGTCCATTGAGAGTACATGGTCTTTGCAGCCCACGTACATACGGTCTTGATCTTCGTCCATGAAGAGTATCCTATAGTCCATAGCTTTCTCAGACAAAGTGTAGTGCTCAAAGGACTGGATTTTCTGTAATTCTGTAATGCAAACACAGACATGTTCTTTGCATTTGTATATGTGGTTTTGGTTTTTACTTGCTGAACCCCAGTCTTATTCCAAAACACACACACACACACTCACACACATGCTCTCAAACATATACAAAGGCGTAAGGCCCTTCACGTACATGGTCTTTGCAGCCCACGTACATACGGTCTTGATCTTCGTCCATGAAGAGTATCCTATAGTCCATAGCTTTCTCAGACAAAGTGTAGTGCTCAAAGGACTGGATTTTCTGTAATTCTGTAATGCAAACACAGACATGTTCTTTGCATTTGTATATGTGGTTTTGGTTTTTACTTGCTGAACCCCAGTCTTATTCCAAAACACACACACACTCACACACATGCTCTCAAACATATACAAAGGCGTAAGGCCCTTCATCATACCATCAAAGTCTCTCTAATGAAGCCCAAACTCATGAATATTCATTGTTGTTTCTCATTAGTCATTCACTAATGTATAGAGAAGTGGAGGCCACATTGATACCCTCCTCTAAGTCTTTATCCTTTTTAACACTCGTTCTAAAACCATCCCTTCTTATTTTTCTCTTCAATGACCGGATAACTCCCTCTAGTCCCAGTGAAAGTCACATTTCTCTTATCTACAGCCACTTTCTTTTCACGTTTCTGCTTTTCATCCTCAAATAAAAAGACGTCTGAGTAAAGTACCTGCCAAATAGGTTTGTATATTCACCAAGCTGCCTATAAACACAAAACCTGTGCAATTCCCACCTTTCTTAATGGATCCCAGGACAAATAACTCCATCCATGGCTTCCCATTCAAACCAGCACATCCAAAGCAGGGTTGTGCAAGAATTCAAGAATTTATAATAATAAAACCATTCTAAGATATATTTAAAACATTATATTTTAACACATTAGCATATATTAAAATTTTATTAATCAATGTACAATATTTTGTATCTAATGTTTAGATATTTGTCATACTTCAGTTCTGTCAAAATGATGGCAACCATTAAATTTATATTAACATCAAAATTAGCCTCTATATTGAATGTAATATATTGATTAAATAGGGCATTCTCAGAAATGCCACCATCTTCCACCATTGTTCATTAAATAAAAATTAAAGCATTAAATATAACTAAATATAAATTAAGCACACATTTCTGCTGGTGGCATTTCAAAAATATAATGTTAAATACATTATTTAATAAATTTTTAAATTAAATATTACCAGCAATATCACACAAGTAGCAGTGCATATGGCGATATACAGCCATATCACACTGCTACTCGTGTATTGTTGTTGGTATCTTTAAAAACCCTCTTTTGTAGGGAACTACTTCCTTCCACCACGGATTCAAATCTTAAGTTGACCATTTATCAGCTGAGCCCAAGCTTCCATTTCGAATTCGAAAACGTCACTTTAGAACTAGTAACAAAGGGACATTGAATTGCTTCCTTGAAAGCTTATTGAATTACTGTAATAAAAGCTCTTAGTATTATGTAGAGTAGAGTATAAAATCTCTCCGAAAACGTCGAAGCAAATTTTCAAATAGACGTTATCTTTAATAACAAACCGCATATTTGAAGTCAAAACAACTACATTATCACCTAAAAAAAACCTTAAAACTACGTTCCGTGACACAAAAGCAGTATTATTTATAAAATTATAGTGAAGTTGGGCATCCATCATGACACTCTTTGTGAGAAATACCACAAGCGGAGTGATACAAACGGTGAAATGGTTGGAGTTCTGTTATCACTAGAATATCAGACTCCTGGAAGAGGCTCTCAGCCAATCAGATTTGAGTACCAGAAAAAAAAACTGTTGCATATATGTATAAAATAATTTAAAAACGTATATATTTCCTTTTTTTCTACTTAAAATTCAAATTTTACATTTCAAATTTTAAAACATTTCAAATGTAAAATTCAGTCATTTAAAAGACATTCTAATTATTCTATAGATTTAAAGGGACTAGCTTACAAGACGAGGTGAAGATCACCCCAGGCTTTCTGAACAACATTGACAGTAGACACTAGACAGCATGTCTCCCCAGACTATTATGGGATTATATTGGTGGAGAGGGCCTTGTCAAACTCATCATTCTAACGTAGCTTTAATAAAGAGATGTGCAGAGGGCAACAGATTACATCAGCCAGGCTTCAAAGTGCCACCGATAGCATCTCAGTAAGATAAGAGTGGCATTATTACTGCTCATAGAACTCATCAGGGCAAAATTGAAATGAGTGCATGAGAACTAGACGGAGGGGAATGAAGACATAACGTTGCAGAAGAAACGGTCGAGGAAGCATATGAGGAAATAAGTATTAAATAAAATACCTCAAAAGAGGGAGCGAAAGAGAGAAATTCCGCTTCTGGTTAGGTTTCAGTAGACTAATTAGAAACATGCAGCTTCTGTAACCTCAGACAGAAATCACAAATCCCATTTCCCCCCATTCAGCAGACTCATGCCATTTAAAGACTTTCATAAAGATTTTCTTTTTGGAAAATTGCTTTGTTAGGTGAGCCTTTCATTTCAGCACTTTTCAGCTTCTGTTTCATATTCTGTCTAATATGAAAATGCTGTGTTGCTCAAACGTTTAAAAGTAACTTAAGGTTAAGTTTCTTTCTTGACGTCTGTGCGGCACAAAATATTTCCCAGATGTTAAATTCTTCATAAAGGCAGCTTTTATAACATTATAAATGTCTTTACTCTCACTTTTGATCAATTTCATGCATCCTTGCTGAGTAAAATTTATTAATTTCTATTAAAAAAAAATTATTTTTACTTACCAAATTTTAAACAGTAGAGTAAATAAAGGTTTAGTTTGAGTGTGTTAGGTTAAACAATGATTAACCTCAAACAGTTTATTTTTGTGCCATTGTGTTGAATATGACATTTTAATATTTTCTTTCGTTCTATAATAATTCCTAATTTGAATTTGAATTCCTAATGTGTTTGTTAGTCTTCATATGGGAAAGTAAAAGACTGCACAGTGGGAAACGTTCACAAGACCTTCCCACCCCACAGATAAACGGACACGCGTTCCACCTCTCCGGAGGATTCTGTGGTGTTTTATGTCCGCCTGTCCTGACCCCTGAGCCCTGAAAACATGAATCATACTTAGAGTTATTAAGACACACATCTAAGTCAACATTCCCAACTGACAGGTGCTATCACACCTGCTAATAATGCGATTAGGGGAAATGATGTAGTTTATTTCATATTTGGGGTTTCCACGAGGGGATACAACAGAACGTTTATCTAATTTACGCTAAATGTAAAATAATATTTGACTTAAGTTCAAAGGTCACTTAGCGCATTTCTCAGTGAGGGCAGACAGGGGGAACATACTGTGCACTAAAACTTAATACTTCAGTGGAGATGTGAAAGTTTATACTTTTGAGTGGCTAACATAGTGAAGACTGTAATTCCAGTCTTGTAATTGATTTATTATATATAGTATGTATATTGAGAAGTAACAGCAACAAGAGGTGTGCACTGAAATGAACAAATATAAAACTGAAGGATGCTTTTGCACAAGTATTCAAAACTCATTTGATTTACATTACACATTTTTTCTAGGCAGATTCACTCTAGGTAGCTTGAGTTAGTTGGATGGTGCTTACGCAATGCAGTTTTCCAAATTGTGCCAGGCCAGTTGGACTGGGATCAAGGCTTTGACTGCGACACTGCATCAATAGAGAACATTCATCTTTTTGTTGATGAGCCACTGCAGTGTTAATTTGGCCCTGTGTTTGGAATCACGAACTTTCTCCCAAGCTGAAGGGTGCACCTCACAGAGCAACACTGATTGCATCATACTGCAAGAGAAGCTTGACAGCTTCATCAAAATGAGACTTAATTAGGGTCTGAATGCTTTTGAAAAGGCAGTGTTTTCATATGCCATGTGATATTGCAGTATGACAAATAGGATTACATAATATATTTGGGTCAATGACTAATAAGAATGTGCATAACAATAAAAAAACGAAAAATCCAGTTTAAAATGATGGCCAGCATTCTTGTCCCAATGTTGCTTTCTTGTGAAAAAGCATTAGTGGTAGGGATTTTCAGTTATTCTTCTGTAGGTTTACATCAATACTGTACAAAATACAGATTTATTTAGGGACAAAAAAATATACGAGTGATATATGGAGTTATTAACTCAAGCGATTAGTTCAAAAACATGGATTTCTTCCAAAGTTCATTAAGGTGTGGTCACTTTTGCCATTGCTCTGCAAAATTTAGTGGGTGAAATCCAGTCATCTCAATAGGAATCAGAGCAATCAAGAGATTTGCATGAGGACGAAGATGTTTTCACTCGTGTATAATTAGGTCATGTCAATTTGCTGCACTGACCAACAGAAAGCTGCTGGTTTTGGTTTAAAATTGACTTCTGTGTGATCTGTGATTCATACACTGCTATGCTATTGACAATGGGCAGTAGACCTTTTTTGACAATTCGTCTGAAATTTCACAAATGGGACTACAACAAAAGTTAATTCGTCTAATAATTGGCAATATTGTATCCAAAAGGTAAGTTACTTGTTGATTGAACTATTGCATAAAAACATCGTGACGTTATTAAATACATATTGCAATAGTGTGTGAGTTCAGCGACAATGCAAAACTGAGCAAGTTATCAACTTAATATCCTGTACTTTCTCTCATGTGTTTAGCATTGGAAGGTGGGTTGTTTGAATGATGGAATGAAAATTCCATTGTATATTTTTCGCTATTTTATGTTTTATTGAAGTATAGTTAAATGCTACTGTTCATTTCCGTTTATGTTTTTTGAGAAGCTTCACTGTCGACGAAAAGATTTCAACACCCACAAAACTGAGTATTTGTTATGTTTTGTGAATAAATTAATGGGTCCAGACTCCAGACTCAAAAAATGGGCATCACGTCAGTGATCCATCGACGCACAGCTCAAGAAAATCAGTGAAAGGGAATTACAAACCACATAAGGATTTTTGTAAAGGTAAACCACAATTTAAAGCATATTATTAATTTAAAAACATAGTTTAGTCCAATCATGACTAGTGTCAAGAGACTATTGATGAGGGCCCTGATCTCAGTGTGGATAAAAGATGAAGAATGCATAGTTGTGCTACATCGTTGAAAGTTGGCAGACATCAACCCAGACGAAAACATCTGAGAGAAACTTTGAGTTCGACTGCTTCCAGCAATCAAACTCACTGTCAACAATCAAAAGCGGCACACATGATGAATATGAATTAACGTCAAGCAAATCAAAACCATATTCCATATTTTAAAGTTCGATATGTAACTTTAAACCCCAGGCTAAATCACGTCAAGAGGGCTTTTGATAATAAATACATTTTGTTTGTGATATTCCCCAACATACATGCTGTATTAGTCATGGGCTTGACCACGTTCCTGCATGGTTAAATCAGGAAGATCAACACAAAGATGTTCGTCACACATCCTAGTAGGATTGGTCCTGGAGGAGACATGCTGGGTGTTGCTTTGCAGATACAGTTGACCATGACATGGCTAGTGTTGTTTGCCCAGTAGGGTGCTCTTTAAACTAGCGATGGTGTGGTTTTCTGGAAGGGCTGTATTGCAGAGAAGTGCTGGGAATATTTTCCGCAGAAGTATTATGTCTAGGCCTTTTCCTGAGCTCTTCAGTGGATTGATATTTGATATGTGGATAAAAGTCGCTTATGAGCTTGTGTAGCCAAAACTGGAAAGTTGATTTTGATCATTATACTACAGTTTGCTTCCCTTTAAATTAGCTGTGAAAGGAACAGAGCTCTTCCATTGCTGAAAGCAAGTAGCAATAACACCTCAAACTCATAGTCAACGGTATAAAACAGTTGTTATGTGTAGGAGAGAGTTTCAAAAGGAGGATGTGGGATACTTAAAATTGTCACGTTACAGTGGAATGAAATCCACGAGGAAGATGATGAGCACTGCAAACAGTCTTTAATTAATCCACAAGAGGGTAATTCCAAAACAGACAGGCAGGAAACAAACATATGGACTTAGTAGACCGGACGACAAACAGTGAACTGAACACAACTTAAATAGGAGAGCTGATGAGGGTAATGAATGACACACACCTGAACCAAATGACAATAATCAGACATGAGGGAAAACTAGGTCACACAGAACACATGGGGGATCAAAACGCATCAAAACATCCAAGGGTGTGACACAAATTTAACATCTTAAAGCAATTAAGGTAATAATTTAATTAATTATCATTTTAAATATAAATTTGTATTATTTTGTATTTTTATTTTATTATTAAATATTAATTTTAATGTATTAATTTTTAATATTAATCCTTTTAAATACATTTTAAATGTGCTAACAATTTTACTAAATTTGTACTGTAATACTAATGGTCATGTCTTAACTTTGCAGTTTCTGTATTGTATTAGTTTTGAATATTTCTCATGGGGATTTAATAATTTTTGACATCTCACTCTGAGTTAAACCTCTTTTTTTTGGCTCATTTTATCTGTAAAAGAAAACATGCCTAATAATTCTGCACACCTGTATATAATATAAGGAGTTTTTCACTTCCAGCCTTCATGGACAATTATATATCAATTAAAAAGTATTAAATACAAAATTAATGGTAGTTATTAAGACTGATGTGGTTTGGAATTGGTCAAATGTGCTTGGAAAAAATATCAGAATATCAACGTGCCAAATAATGATGTACGCGGTGTAGTATGTAGCTAATGAAGCCAATTTGGGACTAGATTTATTTTGAAAATCAAATAAATACTAATATAATATTTAATTTCTTATGGTGGATAAAATAACAATAAATATTTTCAAGATAACATTTTAATCCTTTGCTTTGTTTTACAATGACATTTATTTATTTATTTATTGTGTTTTTTAAGAACACTCTTTACAATATTTCAGATTGGGTCTTTATATGAAAATACACTACTGTTCAAAAGTTTGGGTCAGATTTTTTTTTTTTTTAGAATGATTTTTGAAGTATTGTTTAATACTAGAGAATTAAACAATAAGTTTATGTCTGGAGTAATGACCATCAGGAAGAAATTATGTATTAAATAGAAAACAGTCATTGAAATATTTTACAGTATTACAACAAAAGTAGCTGCCTATTTTAGATTTAAGGGTCACTGGCATCGAAACTAACTTATAATAAACCAAGTACAGTAACCCAGAAAGAATGTTACTCCATTAGCAATATGAAAAATATGATCTTTTTCAGACCTTTAATATGAGCAAGCTTTGAGCAGCCAACCAAGAGATGCACTGCGGACCTCAACCATGCTATCTTGTTATAGATGAGTCTCCTCTTCCTCATTCCACTCACAACCTTTTTGTTTTCATTTATACAGTGCAGTGGAGCAGAACTGGAACAAAGCCTTTTTGTGCTAAGAAACTTCTTAAACATTCATTATTAAATGGCACGAGAGGGCTATGGGTCTCGATCTGCTCAGAGGAGACCATCAAGACATGCAAGACCACATTTGATTATAAAAGAGAAGCTTCCAGAGAAATCCATACTGGATGTACAGGGCACAAGGTTACAAGATTAGAGAAACGCTGGTAGGTTTAAGAGTTTAATGAGTAAACATTCACCTTGACACGGATCAAATAATCCATATTTTTTTGCTAAACCGATTACCAGCCCATTGTTGTCAATGCTTTGCTTTGTTCATGAATCCACTATACTACAATGACAAAAATTGATGGATGCTTAAACCGAGATAAAATTAAGTAAATAAGCCCTGTCAAATAAACCAAATAAAAATATCAGCTGTTACATTCCAATGAATGTAGCTTTGTTAGTCAATTGTAGAATTGTTCTTGAATAAATAATATTTTGATTGCTAGTTCTGGGATATACAGTGGCCTATGGGAGACAATATCCCATAAGGCCATTGACTAACTCAAACCTAGTGCAGAATATGTGTGGGGAAATATTTCGCCTTGACATAAAATTCCTGATTGCATGGAAATTACTGTATTTCACGAAAATTCAAAAAATTAGCTGAACATTGTTAAATGTGACTGCACATCTCTTTAATTTTAAGCTATTTTATCCAAAAATCTGAGCTCTTAATTAGTAGCACGTCTCTTCTCAAGTTGCATGATTTTGGATATGATTCCATTTTACATGTGGAATGAAGTTGAAAACAGCAACAAACTCTTAAATGTCAGTAAATGTGAGTAATGCTCTCATCTGTTAAATGCATTAAATGGAATGTGAATTGGCCTGGTGAGAATATCATCAGCTTCTTAGAGCTGGCTAACAGAATACCATCAGTCTGTTAGCCTTACAAGGAACATGTTTGCTCTTGGAGAGATCATTAAAAACAGATTCGTATCAGCTGAGCTCTTTTACAAGAGAAGTTGGATTGATTTTAAAGTCATGATGCCAAATGTCTGGTTTAGGTTGCCCACTAATGTCACTCTGAAGCGCTACATGCGCTGCTGTCTTGGCTGCCAATGCTTTAACCAAAAATCAGCCTGCTTTCAGATTACAATCACTACAACTGATTTCAGACCTGAGCTCAGATTTTCCATGTAATTTGAAAGTACAACAAAGTAAATCAATCAGACTGGCAGCCGTAACATATTTAACCAGTCTGTATGCTTAAAATTATTTTGAACGACCTTATTTCTGTATTAAAGGGTTCATGACATGGATTTTTAAAAATTATTTTAATATGTTCCTTGAGGTATACTTATAATGTTAAAGTTTTTTGCACAAAAAACAAATAAATATGTGGGAAAATTATTATTTTCAACCCTCATTCTGACCCTCTGTCTAAAATTACCTGTTTTAAGGGGCGGGTCCTTTAAGGCTTGTCAGGAATCTGCCACTGTTATGATTGGCTAACGTCATTGCATAGGAAACCGTATCAATGCCCCACCCCTCACTATTGCATGTGAGTGTTTTGACAACATGATAAAAAAAAAACAAGCTTTGTCTGGAAACAAAATTTCCAGACAAAGCATTATGAAATAATTGACTTACGGTTTGTGATGCAGCTACAGTCAGATCTAGTACCGCTTCATCTTTCAACAAATGTTTCTTTGTGAACTCTCCATGACACTGTGCCTCATTTACAAAACAAAATACTCTGATCAATCCTCTGACACGATCTGGGGTGCCATTAAAAATAGGGATGCACCGAAATGAAAATTCCTGGCCGAAGCCGAAACTGAACAAAATGAAACACTGGGACGAGGGCCAAATACCGAACAGGGTTTTTCGCATTTATTTTCGCATTAATCATTTTTTTTTACCATTGCATAAATGAAATAGTCAAAATTTGTTTTTTTTTTACTGTTTTATCTTGCTTTTGTTTTTGAGTTAATTAAAAAAAAAAATTACAAATTTTTTTACTTCATTTATTAATTAATTTTTTAATTAATTTACTTAACTCTAAACATTTTTAACATTCTAGCAGCCATTATACCAACAAAGCACAGAAAGACCTCTTTTTGTTGACAACAGCAGAATTATAAATGATTACGCATTTAGGAAGATGTTTGTCACACATACCGCATTGTCACATGCCTTGTAAACGTGGAGCAATGAGGAGGTAAAGTGCCTTTTATGAGCTCTTCGTGAGTTCGCAGGTGGTGAAAATAAAATCATAAGTACACGCAGCAATGAGCACGCTTAGTCCAGTAGATGGCATTATGTATGTTCAACTTAAAGCGGCGCTGAGCAGACCGATCGGTGAATGGGTACTTTGATGTCATACACCGATTGGTCTGCGCAGCACCGCTTTAAGTCGAACACAGCTTTTGTTTGGGGTGTTCGGTGAGTTCCATCGCAAAATATATGTCATGCAACCCGACCAATTAGGTTGTGAACGTATCACTGTGCCTTTAGGTTCGGTATCTTTAGGTTCGCTGTCAAAAATGCCAGTGTGAACGCTCAGCGGACCAGGACCAAATGTATCGTTTTCTTTTTTGGTCCGGACCAAACGAACCAAGAGAACTGAACTACAAGTGTGAATGCACCCATAAATGCTTCTACACTGGTGACATGTTTGCTGCATTAGTGCGCGCTTCTATTTGATCGCGTCACGTCATTGTTCAGTACATACTATTCGGTCTTTTCACTTATAGCTTTTCTTGCTATTTTCGGCCAAATAATTTCAGTTGCCGAACATTCGGTGCATCCCTAATTAAAAATAAGCTATCCACTTGTTCCTTACGCTGGGAATATTCTGATATCTGTACAAAGACGCCAACGAGCTGTTTAAACCAAACACGTCAAAGCGAACGTTCTTTCACTCCATTTGTCCTATTGACGACAGACTCAACCGCGTGGACCGTGTCAGAATGCGAAAGCGCATCTGTACACTCTATTAAGTGTAGACAAGATTACAGTTATTGTAATTTCTATTTGCTTTTGACAACGCGACACACGCATTTAGCATGATCAAGAGCCGTTAAGAGAGTGAATGCCAGTTGGCGGGGCCTATGGTGAGAAGATCACTATTTGTCAATGTCTTGCTCTGGTGACCGTGTTAATGCAAACGACTGCGCACAGGGGACAACGCCTTGTCCCTCGGATCCGAAACGAGCCATTTTTGGAGCTTGATTAAATAAATGTTTTGTTTAAAATGAGGATGTTTTAATCTATAAAACTCTTATATGCCAAAAGATCAAGGCAAATTTGATTTCTCATGTCATGACCCCTTTAAGATGCGTTGAGATTGAATCTGAAAATATCATTTTGTTACATTTTGTGAAACATTTTAATGTTGGGTGCAGTTATTTATATTTATATTTATATTTAGACTTAATTTTATTTAAATTCCTTGACAGCCCTAATATATATGTTTAATTCATAAATAAATAATTTATTTATCTTATTAATCATGCATATAAAAATAGTCAGTAAGAATACAATGTTATGTAAACATTTGGGGGAAAAAAACCTTGCATATATACATAGTGCATTTTAGGACAGCTCTGATATCTAATCTGCATATGTAAGCATACTCACTCTCAGAATGTCAAAGGATTATCAGGTCTATAACACAACCAACACCATGTGGACAAACGATTGCATGAACCTGCTGAGAGACACTAATTGCAGTTCAAAACTCAAGCCAAAGTTTTCCAGGCTCCATTAACTTTGCTGTACAGGCTTGAGCTCCAATTACAGCCTCAGCTTTTGTTAACTTTCCCCTCATCGCCTGAAAGCTAAAAGCTGGTGTGCATAAATTAACTGTATGCAAATATAAAGGCAATGTCCCATTCATTCAGAACGCTACTAGTGCCAGTGTTGCTGGAGTACCCAGAACTCATGTTCTTCATGATGATGGAGTGCCTCTGGCCTTCAAGACATGACTTTAAACCCCTTTCAAAAGCTGCCGCTGTGTAGACAATAACATGGTTCTTTGGTTTGGTTCTGCATGGTTAAACTCACATAATGTGATGTGTAAGTGATTTCACACATACTTGTAGACTCAAAGCCTCTGTCCAGGCAACCGTATATGTCATCCTCATTAAAGCTCACAATATCTTTGGCCCTGGTTCAGTGGCATGATCTATCATGTTGTAAGACCAAATGATTGGTACTTGCTAAAGTACCATTAGGTTTATAATCATAATTAGGATTACAGTTTTTCAAACCTTTAAGGGTTAGTTCACCCAAAAATGAAAATTAGGCCATAAATGACTCACCCTCAAGGCATCCTAGGTGTATATGACTTTCTTCTTTCAGACGAATCCAGTCGGAGTTATATTAAAAATTGTCTTTGATCTTTCAAGCTGTTTAATGCCACTCAGCGGGTGTTGCATGCTTCAGTCCAAAAGAAGTTAAATAAAAAGTGCCCCTCCATTTAAAAAAAAAAAAAAGTGTCTCACACGGTTCCGGGGGGTGAACAAAGGCTTTCTGTAGCAAATCGATGCATTTTTTGATTTAGGATGATCAGGTGAACACAGGAAGCAGGTTGAGATGCGCTCAACGAATCTCGACCACCCAGACTGTAGTGTAACATGCGACAGAGTCATCAAACAGTCTGTCCTCTTGACATTAGCCACATTCCTCCGGCCTCTAGAATGCACACATACACACTCACAAATACACTAGCATTCTCATTCAATACGCATTTATAAATACTGGCAGAGGGGAAGAAGCCCTGCATGCATTGCATTTCACACTGACAGCACTGTTAGCAACTGACTGCGTCAATTTGTATTAGCTGGGCTGCCATTTTGCCCTTAAATCCTTCAACACATCTCTCCTCTGGGGTCGCCAGTAAGAGAAGAGCTTTTTCGACAACACTGTTACAATGGTTCTCTTGTACGTGGTGGAAGAAAAACTTGATAGCGCTCTGTGTGTGAGTCCCAATTTGCATATTCATAGTGCACATAAAAGTGTCATAAAATGTACACTACAGCCCTTGTTTGTGGCATATTTTGAGTGTTATACTTTAACGAAATTAGTTTCCTTATAATACATCATTTAATAATAATAAACTTTAATAAAAAATTATTTAGTACCTTTAGTACCTAAGCAAGATTCTCAAAAACAAAATGGAATATAAAAAGAGCTTTAAATTTATATAATTTTTTTTAATTAAATTTCTAAAATTGTAAAAAAAAAAAAATAATAATAAAAGGTTTCCTGAAAAAAGTTTTATTGAAGTTTATTAATTAATAAAATTATTTAATATTGAATTATAATTTTTTATCGTTTATTATTCATTAATACAAATAATGATAAATAATAATGGTTTTGAACTGTCACATGAACCCTCACAAACATTCACAAAGCATGCAATGCAAAAAAAAAGGCTTATTATTTTCAGTTTACTAAGAAAATGGATAATTCAACTTTACAAATGAAATTGTTGAAGTCAACAGAGGACAAGGCAGGTCACTTAGAAAGTCTGCAAGGAAAATAAATGATTCCTGTTTAAATACGATTCGAAATGATTGGGCTTTAATTCACATTTATTGGTAATACATTTTACAGTTCTGTCAGATTCCTGCTTCAGATAGCATAATATTAGCACAGAGTTCAGATGGGTTAGCTCTCTTGGCAGCATTGATGTTTATAAGCAGTCTTAGATCGTCCGTATCTCTCTGCGTCAGATCGGGCTCGGTTACAGTGCTGTATTTCTCTGGCACCACACAGGGTTCCCCACAGGAGCTGTAACTTTACACGTTAACCTACCCATCATGCTAATGGCTGCTTTGCCCCAATTAGCACATGACCACATCTTCACCTGTCACCGATCCCCTTGGGCCCCCTGTGACCTTTCACCTTAACACGAGGCACCCCTTGCTTATACATAAACATGCACGCAGTGTTGCATGGACAATGGAAAGACTGGGGTGAATCTCATGAAAATTGTCATTTTATCCCAAACCCCCCATCTTCATTCTGAGATGAAAATGGTGTCAATAATTACTCACCCGTGTTCTTTGCGCACAGAAAGTATTCTGGTAGCTTCATAAAATTATGGTTGAACCACTGATGTCACATGGAATATTTTAACGATGTCCTTACTACCTTTCTGGGCCTTGAACGTTTCAGTTGCGTTGCTGTCTATCAGTGTTGGGCAAGTTACTCTGAAAATTTAATTAAATTACTGATTACTGATTACTCCTTTTAAACGTAATCAAGTTACTTTTCTGATTACTTTATTTCAAAAGTAATTAGTTACATTAGTTACGTTACTTTTTTCTGTACATCTGTATATTCAAAATTCATGAAATTTACATGAAAAAGTAAGTTTTGTGTCCCCTAGCCACAGTACATACTATTCGGTCTTTTCACTTATAGCTTTTCTTGCTATTTTCGGCCAAATAATTTCAGTTGCCGAACATTCGGTGCATCCCTAATTAAAAATAAGCTATCCACTTGTTCCTTACGCTGGGAATATTCTGATATCTGTACAAAGACGCCAACGAGCTGTTTAAACCAAACACGTCAAAGCGAACGTTCTTTCACTCCATTTGTCCTATTGACGACAGACTCAACCGCGTGGACCGTGTCAGAATGCGAAAGCGCATCTGTACACTCTATTAAGTGTAGACAAGATTACAGTTATTGTAATTTCTATTTGCTTTTGACAACGCGACACACGCATTTAGCATGATCAAGAGCCGTTAAGAGAGTGAATGCCAGTTGGCGGGGCCTATGGTGAGAAGATCACTATTTGTCAATGTCTTGCTCTGGTGACCGTGTTAATGCAAACGACTGCGCACAGGGGACAACGCCTTGTCCCTCGGATCCGAAACGAGCCATTTTTGGAGCTTGATTAAATAAATGTTTTGTTTAAAATGAGGATGTTTTAATCTATAAAACTCTTATATGCCAAAAGATCAAGGCAAATTTGATTTCTCATGTCATGACCCCTTTAAGATGCGTTGAGATTGAATCTGAAAATATCATTTTGTTACATTTTGTGAAACATTTTAATGTTGGGTGCAGTTATTTATATTTATATTTATATTTAGACTTAATTTTATTTAAATTCCTTGACAGCCCTAATATATATGTTTAATTCATAAATAAATAATTTATTTATCTTATTAATCATGCATATAAAAATAGTCAGTAAGAATACAATGTTATGTAAACATTTGGGGGAAAAAAACCTTGCATATATACATAGTGCATTTTAGGACAGCTCTGATATCTAATCTGCATATGTAAGCATACTCACTCTCAGAATGTCAAAGGATTATCAGGTCTATAACACAACCAACACCATGTGGACAAACCATTGCATGAACCTGCTGAGAGACACTAATTGCACTTCAAAACTCAAGCCAAGGTTTTCCAGGCTCCATTAACTTTGCTTTACCGGCTTAAGCTCCAATTACAGTCTCAGCTTTTGTTAACTTGCCCCTCATTGCCTGAAAGCTAAGAGCTGGTGTGCATAAATTAACTGTATGCAAATATAAAGGCAATGTCCCATTCATTCAGAACGCTACTAGTGCCAGTGTTGCTGGAGTACCCAGAACTCATGTTCTTCATGATGATGGAGTGCCTCTGGCCTTCAAGACATGACTTTAAACCCCTTTCAAAAGCTGCCGCTGTGTAGACAATAACATGGTTCTTTGGTTTGGTTCTGCATGGTTAAACTCACATAATGTGATGTGTAAGTGATTTCACACATACTTGTAGACTCAAAGCCTCTGTCCAGGCAACCGTATATGTCATCCTCATTAAAGCTCACAATATCTTTGGCCCTGGTTCAGTGGCATGATCTATCATGTTGTAAGACCAAATGATTGGTACTTGCTAAAGTACCATTAGGTTTATAATCATAATTAGGATTACAGTTTTTCAAACCTTTAAGGGTTAGTTCACCCAAAAATGAAAATTAGGCCATAAATGACTCACCCTCAAGGCATCCTAGGTGTATATGACTTTCTTCTTTCAGACGAATCCAGTCGGAGTTATATTAAAAATTGTCTTTGATCTTTCAAGCTGTTTAATGCCACTCAGCGGGTGTTGCATGCTTCAGTCCAAAAGAAGTTAAATAAAAAGTGCCCCTCCATTTAAAAAAAAAAAAAGTGTCTCACACGGTTCCGGGGGGTGAACAAAGGCTTTCTGTAGCAAATCGATGCATTTTTTGATTTAGGATGATCAGGTGAACACAGGAAGCAGGTTGAGATGCGCTCAACGAATCTCGACCACCCAGACTGTAGTGTAACATGTGACAGAGTCATCAAACAGTCTGTCCTCTTGACATTAGCCACATTCCTCCGGCCTCTAGAATGCACACATACACACTCACAAATACACTAGCATTCTCATTCAATACGCATTTATAAATACTGGCAGAGGGGAAGAAGCCCTGCATGCATTGCATTTCACACTGACAGCACTGTTAGCAACTGACTGCGTCAATTTGTATTAGCTGGGCTGCCATTTTGCCCTTAAATCCTTCAACACATCTCTCCTCTGGGGTCGCCAGTAAGAGAAGAGCTTTTTCGACAACACTGTTACAATGGTTCTCTTGTACGTGGTGGAAGAAAAACTTGATAGCGCTCTGTGTGTGAGTCCCAATTTGCATATTCATAGTGCACATAAAAGTGTCATAAAATGTACACTACAGCCCTTGTTTGTGGCATATTTTGAGTGTTATACTTTAACGAAATTAGTTTCCTTATAATACATCATTTAATAATAATAAACTTTAATAAAAAATTATTTAGTACCTTTAGTACCTAAGCAAGATTCTCAAAAACAAAATGGAATATAAAAAGAGCTTTAAATTTATATAATTTTTTTTAATTAAATTTCTAAAATTGTAAAAAAAAAAAAATAATAATAAAAGGTTTCCTGAAAAAAGTTTTATTGAAGTTTATTAATTAATAAAATTATTTAATATTGAATTATAATTTTTTATCGTTTATTATTCATTAATACAAATAATGATAAATAATAATGGTTTTGAACTGTCACATGAACCCTCACAAACATTCACAAAGCATGCAATGCAAAAAAAAAGGCTTATTATTTTCAGCTTACTAAGAAAATGGATAATTCAACTTTACAAATGAAATTGTTGAAGTCAACAGAGGACAAGGCAGGTCACTTAGAAAGTCTGCAAGGAAAATAAATGCTTCCTGTTTAAATACGATTCGAAATGATTGGGCTTTAATTCACATTTATTGGTAATACATTTTACAGTTCTGTCAGATTCCTGCTTCAGATAGCATAATATTAGCACAGAGTTCAGATGGGTTAGCTCTCTTGGCAGCATTGATGTTTATAAGCAGTCTTAGATCGTCCGTATCTCTCTGCGTCAGATCGGGCTCGGTTACAGTGCTGTATTTCTCTGGCACCACACAGGGTTCCCCACAGGAGCTGTAACTTTACACGTTAACCTACCCATCATGCTAATGGCTGCTTTGCCCCAATTAGCACATGACCACATCTTCACCTGTCACCGATCCCCTTGGGCCCCCTGTGACCTTTCACCTTAACACGAGGCACCCCTTGCTTATACATAAACATGCACGCAGTGTTGCATGGACAATGGAAAGACTGGGGTGAATCTCATGAAAATTGTCATTTTATCCCAAACCCCCCATCTTCATTCTGAGATGAAAATGGTGTCAATAATTACTCACCCGTGTTCTTTGCGCACAGAAAGTATTCTGGTAGCTTCATAAAATTATGGTTGAACCACTGATGTCACATGGAATATTTTAACGATGTCCTTACTACCTTTCTGGGCCTTGAACGTTTCAGTTGCGTTGCTGTCTATCAGTGTTGGGCAAGTTACTCTGAAAATTTAATTAAATTACTGATTACTGATTACTCCTTTTAAACGTAATCAAGTTACTTTTCTGATTACTTTATTTCAAAAGTAATTAGTTACATTAGTTACGTTACTTTTTTCTGTACATCTGTATATTCAAAATTCATGAAATTTACATGAAAAAGTAAGTTTTGTGTCACCTAGCCACAACATCCCAGCATAAACACTCCCGATAAATATTTGCTATTAAAGCATCAACATTCACAAACCACTTTTATTTTTAACTAAATGCAAGCATGGGGTGCTCCGTACATGGTTTGGCATGGCAGAATGGCTGCAAAGGGCACTCCCTTTATCTCAGTATATTGCAGTCTCACAAAGTTATTTTATAATATATAGTCTTTCTACAATTCGTGTGTTATGATGAGAGGATTCGTGAGCACGCAAATTTCCGCACTGCACAGGAGCTCCTGTGTTTTGAGCGGTGAGTAGATTCTATGATTGGCCATTACGTTCCAGAAATCAACATTGCTCAACGCTGCAAACACGTGTTATAAATAGAAACTCTGCCTATGCTTGTGCCTGTTAATCGTTTTTATGTTATATTAGTTGTTCTTGTTTATGCAATAGAAAGTTTATATAGAAAACTGTTTTTTTGTTTTTAGATATTTTATGGTTAGATTAGGGCTGCCAGTTTAACGCGTTAACTTAATGAGTTATGAAAAAATAACGCAATTAAAATATTTTAATGCAGTTAGCGCACTGGCCCCACCCCCAGACCTGTACGTCATCTTACAGCCCATACAGTTGACAATATTCAAGATATTGGTGCAAAAAATGCCCCTGTATGAGTTTTGTCTCATATTTCTATATATCACACGAGCAGCGAGAGCAATATCACAGGAGTGCTGATTTTGTCCTGAATATCACAAGCTTAAATGTGATTTTATACAACAGTGCAGTAAATAAGAAGTTAATATTGTGTTATATTTTAAAGACAATATTATGTGTTTTTGCTCTATTTTGCAGAGAAGATATTACCTTTAAAGCCACAGCAGAACTGTTATGTGTGTGTGTTCAGTGTTTAGTGTTTAGTTTCTGAATGAATCCACGTTTTGAACGAATCATGTGAACCAATGATTCAAAGGCCACAATAAAGAGAGCCATTTACTTCATTCCTGCATGAAATGAATCAGCCGTTTGAACTAATCGAATGAATGAATGACATTTAAGGCCACCTCCTGACAGATTTAGTTTGTTATTTAGAGTATCATTTCATTAAAATAATAATAATAACAAAAATAAAAACATTAAAGGGATAGTTCACCCAAATTTTTTTAATTCTGTCATCATTTACTCACCCTCATGTCGTTTCAAACCTTTCTTTTGTGGAACATAAAAGAAGGTATTTTGAGGGCTGTTGGTACAAAGCTGTTTTGGTTACCAATGACTTTCATTGTATGAACAAAACATAGAGGTTACTGATATGTTTCTCAAATTATCTTTTTATGTTCCATAGCTTATGTTAGGCCGTTGTAGCCTAAATGTTTGTGTAATAAATGTTTGTTGAATCAAGTATTTCTAGAAATATTTATTTCTAAAGCTACAATTTGTAATGTCTACTTGATACTTTCTCATTTAACACAAAAATAGCTTTAAATAATCTTTTGTGGGTATTTTCACAGTCAAATTAATTTTGCGATTTAATTAGATTAATTAATCAAAACATCATGTAATTAATTAAAAAAACTGTAATCGACTGACAGGCCTAGTTTAGATATTTCTATTTTGCGGTAGTCCCGCGAATGATTTTATTCTCCTGCATCCCGAACACATACGAGTCTCTATGCACAGCTACAAAACGCATACTTTGCTCTCTCCACCCTCTAAATGATAAAACACTGCATTCTGTCAGCAATAAGGTAATGCACAGAGACCTCGGCTTGGAACTATAATCTAATTACCATTTTGGAAATTATAATGCTTTAAATTACTCAGTTACTACAAAAGTAATCAAATTACAGTAATGTGTTACTAAGTAATGCATTACTGCCCAACATTGCTGTCTATGGAGGGTCAGAAAGCTCTCGGATTTCATCAAAAATATATTAAATTGTGTTCCAAAGATGAACGAAGGTCTTATGGGTTTGGAACGACATGAGGGTGAGTAATTAATGATAGAATTTTAATTTTTGGGTGAACAATCCCTTTAATTTCTTTTGATTTGGGGGTTATTTATGATTTATTTACCCTAAACTAAACTAAACTCAGCTACTATATAGTTTAAATCGTTTGTATTTTGGTCATTTCTTCTGTAACCATGCAGACTTAATGTAGAAAAGCCAAAGCCAAAAGTAATTTGGAGGCATCCAAGTGAACACAAACATGTAGACTAAAGTAAGTCTCATTTGGAAAATGAAATTCACATTTGTATATAAAAGAACACAGGAAGGACCTGTCTACTCCATTACGCCAATGTTTCCTTTCTTTTCCTTTTTAACCAACCTCTTTCCTTTTTACAATTTAGAGTTTTGGCCACTCCGCTGGAAAACCTTTAAAACCATAAACCATATTTGGCTTTAAACATTCTTTTCAAAGCCGTAGACATGCACAGTTTGAGCAAACAGATAGCATAAAAGGCTTAGAAAGTCTAGGAGGATAAAAACATGGAACAATTCTTGAATACATTAGCATGAATCAATAGAGCAGAATGCATGTTAACTCCACCGTTTTGACCGGTTGTTCTCAGTATTGACAGACATGGATTGATCATGGTATCTGCAGGCAAACAGAGTAAACAGTGATATTTACCCAGGTTAATAAGGTGAGCGAGAGAACTTGAGGCAGAGGTGAAATGGGGGCGAGAAAGAGATCAGATATTGTCTGCCTCAAGCACTGCGGTCTAAGCTCTAACTCGATCAGTACAGTTAACCTAGACATAGCCTGCAGATAAACACATTTGTTGGCCTTAATATGCCACTGCTGACAGCTTCGACAAGCCATGTTTTGTATAGAATGGAATTCCCCAACCATTCTGCACTGTTTGTGTGTGTTCATTGCTTAATATTTTACATGTGTTCAATGTTCATAGCTATTATCCTTAGCCAAAATAATCAGTTTTACAAATCCAAAGAACTTGGTCTGTAGATCTCAACTTGAAACAGGCTGACGCTCCATATATAGTTTATCTGACCTCATTCTAACCCTAACCTGACCTAACCACGACCTCTTAACCCCAGACAACCAAACGCCAAGTTGAAGCCAAAGTTTTTTCACCCAGCATTGATTGTTAGTACAGTATTAGACTTCTGTGTGCAACTTGTCTAGCGATTTACTTTTTCAGCTGATTAGACATAATTCTGAAAGGTGTTTGTTTTGATTTTTGTTTTCGTTTTTTTGTAGAAAGTAACAAACACCTTAGAAACACTGGGCTAGTAAGAAAACCACCAAAACACTACAGAAACCACCTATGAATGGTGACGTAAGCACCCTAGAAACCACCTAGCAACACCCCAGCAACCACCCAGAAAACCAAAGCAAGACCCTAGCAATGAGCTAACAACTATTTCAGAAAATGTAAAACAAAAACCCAAACTGTAAAACAAAAAACATGTTCAACTAAAAACAGGTGCGTTTTGGCTGTTCATTGACACGGCAACGGCGTTTTGGGGGCCTGAAAATGCAAACGTTGAAAAACAGGTTTTTGAAGTTTTTGAAACCAATATTGTTATTGTCTCTATGTAAACTATAAAAATGTGATTTGTGAAACTGGTGACACCATGCCTATACATATAAAGTGTTCAGTCTAAGTGAACACAAAGTCACATCGCCAACTACTGGCCTGGCATTCATAATACAGCAGTTTTAGCCATTTTTGTGGATTCTTGAATGGGGAACGCTGTCACGTGTACGTGAAATTTTTTAATAAATTTTAAATAACTTTTCCATTTTTAGTACCATTGACCATTCACCAAGAGTTTAATTGACAGGCGATCTGACCAATCATAACGGTGAATCTGCCATTTTGTCTGACAAACAAAAAAAACAGGAGAGTAGATTAGCGTTGGTTAAATAATAGAAAAAAACTTAACCTTGAAAAATGGTGTGTATTGACATCTTTCCGCCATTAAAACAAGACACTTTCTAATGTTGACTCAGTGTTTATTTCATGCTATAACTAGTAAAGAGGAAGAGATGATCGGTTCACATGCCGCTTGAACTGAGTCGCGTGATCTGTCACGACACATTAAAGAGCCACAAAACAGTATTTATGGTTTGAATTTCTTATAAAAGGACCAAATACAAAAGCAGAGACTTGGTTTCATACCAAATGTAACCTGCTCTGTCTTGTCTATCAGCATGTTGTCAGTGTCCTCTTTGCTCCGCAATGTATTTTTTACTGCTTGAGAACATGGTGTGTGTGGCACCATGGCTTGTCGGACATAACAACAAGGGGGGTGGGACTTTGCCAAGGGTCAATTGTGTCGTGTAAATGTACACTTAGTGTGAGATATCACATGTATCAGGGCAGGAACATCATCATTATGGTCAAACCAAAGTTTTAGTCTTTTGAATGGATTGTTCAGCATCACACTTCTGGGCTTCAGCCACAACTCAGAAGTGATTTATGTCTAAGACGTTACCTTATAGCCAATGAATGTGATGTTGGCTGAGGTCAACATTGTTTAATCCTCAAAGTGATACAGCCATGACTGGGTTTGAGCAAATGTTAGTCTTGATTTTCTGCTGTAAAAGGACTATAATTAAGATAAAAATCAGACCTTCATAGATGAGGCTTTTTTTAAAGTTCCCGCGTGTATTTTCATAAATGTTTGAAGGTTTAACGGTCTCAAATTATGGCATCAGTGCTAGTGTATGGCACACATGCGCTCTTAAATGCTGTGTTGTGGCCTGCTGGAGGATAAAAGTGTTTTAATACTGCATAATTGCATATGACCAAAACAATCCAAAGACAAAAATGTGTGGTGCGTGTTTTTGTGGAAAGAGTAAATTTGTGCATGCACGCAAACTGGCATGAATTTGTCATGGATGACTTCCCGTCCCGACATGGAAACACCCGGCTATGCCGTGCAAAACAGCTGCCTTCTCCATCCTCTATTTTTTAAAAGCATGGATTATATTATGAAATGCATTACTTGCCTCAGCTGATACGCTGTTAAATATCGGTTTATAAATAACAAAGACCAGAACTGTCAGCTGATATAAACAGAGTTTGACATAGCTAGTAAAACAACGTGAAGGTCAGACTACTCGTGTTGGGAGTCACGTGAAAAAGCTGCGTTAAAGGGCAAATGTTGAGGCTGAAAACATTTGCGTTTGTCTCATGATTGGAAAGAATACCTTATGACGGATTCCTAAAATGCCATACTTTTCAGAAAG
Source organism: Sinocyclocheilus grahami (assembly GCF_001515645.1). Taxonomy (NCBI): domain Eukaryota; kingdom Metazoa; phylum Chordata; class Actinopteri; order Cypriniformes; family Cyprinidae; genus Sinocyclocheilus; species Sinocyclocheilus grahami. The sequence goes on along the minus strand of NW_015505187.1, from coordinate 4,246,280 downwards.
TTAACTCAAAACCACAACAAACCACCCATGGACAGATCAACATGGGTATCAAATAAAGCATGCATGATCTTCTTTATTTGCTAAGGGTGTTGCCTTGTGTTACCTGGCTCAAGTTCACACATGTGGTTTAAACCAAATTCTGGATTGGATGGATTCAGGTCAGAACTGATAAACAGACATTATCCTTACGAAGGGGCTGAGCCAAGTTAACACCCAACTGTTTGCGATTGTGTCCTAATTGAAGTGAATGCATTATTAATCAGGCTGACTTCATGAAATTGGCAAATGTCTGGTTGTCTCCTCCCAAACAGAACTCCCCCCTAATTTATTTATTTGCTTATTTTATTTTAAAATGACTGGGACATGTTTGTTGGATAATTTCCTGATTACTCAGAGGAGAATTATTATCATGCGTTATCCCTTATTTATTGCTGTATATTGCAGATGTTTATTATTATTCATCGGACATGGTTCAGCTTCATCATGGTTTATTATTGAGTTTCCTTTGCCAGGCATTGGATGAACAGATTATTAGGTAGAGATAGGAAGAATTTCAGAGACAGCAGCTCCCCTCACAACACGACACAAGCTCTCTACGTCTTGCCTTATGCAAAGACACCCTCAGACTCGAGTTTCAAAAGAGCTCACGCCAGACTGACCGGCAAACAGTTAAACATTCTGACGCCAACTTTAATCACCCAGGTTTATTTTTCACAAGGTGTTAGTTTGGTTCAAATCACATGGAGTAACTGACCCTTTGCTATGTTCTGCTGCCATTGGTTACTGTTGTTGGCAAAGACTTTACAGCTTTACAAGCTTTACAGAACATCCCAATCAAATGAAATGGGGATTTGCACACAGTGTTCAGTAGAATGTGCTTATGATTTGACATCAGAAAGCATTTTTATCTTTAGCTTTTCTTAATTTGTTCAATTATTCTGCTATTCATTAAGGAATAACTTCAACTGGAATATTGAGTTTTTTTCTTTTTCCATTCTTCTTTTGTTTTTCTTCCTCCTTCCTCTAGTCATGGAAGCTGAGAGACACCCAAAGCTCCCAGCTCTCTGCATTAAGATGCTTTCAGATGTGACTTTACTGGAGCTCCTCAAACACCCAAGAACATCTGGAGCATTCCTAGTCCAATCCAGCTGACATATTCAGACCCCGCTCGCTATAATACTCACGTTTTTTAACCTGTACATCTGTCCTCTTCTAAAACTCTCAGAAAGATGAAAATGATCCAGATGGTCTAAGGGACTAAAGGGATGTCTAAATCATGTAGATGACAAACCAGGACCTCGTAAATCGTTTCTGTTGATACATTCCCAGGCTATACATTACACTGTTAATTTACTGTGGAACACTCTACAAAATACAAACGCATCTGATTTTTCGATGCTCGGGATGTCTTTGGCATTTATGCTATATCACCTAGTGAAATCTTTTCTCAAACGAAAATCATTTGCAGAGGTCTCAGGTCTGAATGACTTCACCAGAGACAATCTCAACCTCACAAAGACATTACTCAAATCCACACCTGCTGTGAAGACACATAGTCTAAGATGAAGCTAGCTTGATTAGTTCTAACTAATCTGGCTTTAATTTGTTTGCCGAATACTGACTGCCAGCTGTTTAGGATATTCTTATTAATGTCAAACAGAGCATGTTACGTGGCGTTCTTCAGAAAGATGCAAAACCATTCCAGAATGCTTTGAGTCTGAGCTGAGTTTTTCCATGGCACGATCTGCTCTGACACTATTACCAAAGCTTCCCACTGCTTCTTTTCAGCACATAAGACATAGACGGATGACTACACGATGGAATGTGCTGGAAAGACAAGCAGAAAGAATGGAATTACAAATTAGGCCAAAAACATGGATTGAAAGGAATAAGAAAGCTGGAAAGTTTGTAAAAACGTGCGTAATTGTAAGAACAAGAAACAAATGTCCACCACTGATAAATCCAGACAATGTCAAACACTGAGGAACAAAGCATAAATTGGACTCTTATATTTGAGTCAGTGACAAAATGCTCAATATTTAGTCCAGATCTATTTAATTAAAATAAATTAATAACACAAAATGCAGTTTACACCAACAACTTGAATGGTGTAAAATGCTTTTTGGTTTGTAAATTAAAAGTAACTTTGGTACATTGTTGTTTAGTCAAAAATGCCCAGGTTGTATAATTATAATTACTACATGTGAAAAATATATGAAAGAAAACAATAATTTTTGAAAATAGAACTGTGGACATTATATATGTTTTATTTTAAAATAATCAGGTCAAATGGGTTATCTTTATTTTTAACCTTTTACCTTTTGAAAAAGAAAAACAATAATTGTGTATTCAAAAATGAATTTTAATACTTAGTAGTTACACTACATTACCTTTTTGTAGAAAATTTGATCAGAAATGTATGAACCCAACAAAGATGAAAGTTTTAAGAACTTTGTTTCAAAGGGATAGTTCACCCAAAAATGAAATTTTTGTCATTAATTACTCACCCATCGTGGTACTCTCATGAACGCGTGTCAAAGACTGACATGGTGGAGAAAAAATTGTTGTTGTTTTTTTTTTGCACACAAAAAGTATTCTCATTGCTTTCTAAAATTAATGTTGAGCCACTGATGTCACATGGACTATTTTAATGATGTCCTTACTATCTTTCTGGGTCTTGAACGTGCACGTTCATTGAACATTGCATTGCTGTCTATGGAGGGTCAGAAAGCTCTCGGATTTCATCAAAAATATCTTAATTTGTGTTCTGAAGATGAACGAAGGTTTTACAGGTTTGAAAAGACATGAAGGTGAGTAATTAATGACAGAATTTTCATTTTTGGGTGAACTATCCCTTTAAGTTGGTTATTTAAAAGATTACTTACTATTTGGCCGTTTTACACCAACAAAATAGTCAGATCTGTTCAGATCAGAAAGTCATCTTTAAGTAAATGATTTCCCAGAAAGCAGAGCAACTGGTATCCTACACCTGACCATCTAGATGCCGTATGCACTGACACACCGCCTATTCCCTTACTCAACTATATTAAATGTTTGCTGCAGCAGATAAGAGGAAAGCTCTGACATCTGATATGAGACCAGCTCAGCCATTTCCATTAGAATGATCAAAGTCATGGAAACATTATTCTTGAGTTAGCACCCAGAGATAATGTTTCAAGCACATAATCTAAGCTTTATGTCATACTGTGGATATATTAACAACAACAAAAAAACATGTATTAAATGTCACTGTGATATTTAGCACTTCAGATTAAAGCAAGTTTATCACTGCAGACCATTAAACTGACTGCAATAGTGACACATTAAAATTAAACTGCAATTAAACCTGCTAAATCGGTATTGTGCAAGTCTGGTGATCGGGAAAAATATTTTTAACAATTTATCTGAAAAATGTAATTCAACTAGTAGTCTAATGTCATATTTTTAATAACAGTCCAGTGTGTACCGAAAAAGTATTCACTATTTCCTTGATCTGACTTTAGTTTAATCAGATTAAAGGGTTTGACTGTGTCCCAAATTATAAGTAACTTTGCCATTTATGAACTAATCCAAAAATACAAATCTTTCAGAAAATGTCCACATTGTTCAACAAAGTGATGTTAATGAATGTGAAGATTTCTCTGCTAATCAATGAACAAAATACCAATAAAACGCATATCTTTATGTTAGTAAAAGCTTCAGCCAATCCAATTTTGAACACATTGTCAAAGCCAAAGTTGCCCATTCAGAGCTCATGACTGTGGCACAGGAACATAATGAAGGACAAATAGACCCCTCAGTCTGGTTTAGAGCACTCTGATGACCTCACTTGAAGAGGACCCCATCTAAAAGAAAGTGTGCTGATTGGAGTCTGACATGAACCATTCTTACCTTGAAATGACAGGAAGACCCGTGGCTGTGGTGGAAAAAGACCATGGATGCAGGTGACACAGAGGACGAGGGGAAGTAACAACTGCATGCTCGTCCCAAGCAACCAAACCCAGAGCGCTCCTGACCTCCCCATGACTGCTGAGGAGACACCCAGACCAGCCCACCTGCAAAGATAAGGTGAAGGAACTGTTAAGGACAAAAGAGTTGTACTGGGGAGACTTCAAATTTTAAAGTACATGGAGAGCATAAAATATATGCACTTTGAGGGTAGAGGTGGATTACATAAAGGAATAAGACACTTAAAAATCCCATTAATAACAAGTATGTATGCCTTATTTATCAGTTAAATGATTTAAATGTAAATATATTTTAATGTTAGATACCTCTTGAGAAGCAAAGATACGCAAGATATTAAGATATGTTTTCAAAGAATGTATTTTAGTACAAGATTTTGTCTTTTTAAGTACAAGTTAAAACGAGGGGGAAATTCTGTGCGTGGAGTAAGACAAAATAAAAGTATATTGAAGATACAATTTATGAAAGCTATGAAGTCTTGTTTTAAGAATTATTAGATATTTTTACTTGGAGGATATATATGGCATTTACAATAATTCTCTTACAATGTACGTCTATGGGGCAAGCCATTACACCTGGATAAACGTTCAAATTCACACTGTTTCAAATATACAATCATGCGAGTTAACAGACTCTTATTAACAGACGATATAAGACTATTAAGCCTACATGCTCAGAGTTATACTATGTTTTTTCCTAATTTTTAACTCCTGTCATGATCATGTAAAGAGACAAGTGGCAAATCACAAGAATTACGTTGGTAAGCTCATTTGACTTGTAAAGTAGCTGTAAAAAAGGTCACTTTGTAAAACCTCAAATAATGCACATGTTGTATGAAAAAAATTTACATAACCGCTTAAAAATGCAAGCTTCATTTAGCTTCAATTTCTTGCCCCGTAGACTTCCATTATAAGTGCATTACAGCACATGCATTTTTACAAACGAAGACCCAGTGTGGTAATTGACATCATGCTGCAGATTTTGATAAAGCTCAACTTTTATCGAACCCACAACATTCCTTTTAAAAGTTCAACATTTTTTGCATGTGAGACATTAGCCACTTTCTGTGTGAAAAAATGGCTTTGATATAGTGCTAAATCAACGGTGTATTAAAACCAGCCAGTTAAAATACATATTTCAACGCTTATATCATAACACTCATGCCTTGCTATCCATGAAAGTATTTTCCTTAAAGGCCTACTGTGAGTCTTAGTGCTGAGAAAGTGTCATGTAGTTAATGCATTTAGTCATGATATCAGCCAGTGCTGTATAAACAATGGTTCCCGTCCAGCCAGAGTCGATATTTTACCTTTACAGGAATGTCAGTGTAGGGGTAGCTCAAAGAAATGGATGCTTTTATTTCTAACAAAATAATGAATGGAAACTTCCCTGTTTCTTTCCTCTCTATTTTGCTATGGGACAACAAAAGTTCAATAATACATGGGGAGAGGTTTGATTTCCTGTGGAAGAACTCTTGCTTTATGCTCCAGGCAGAACAGACAGCCTTCTCTGACCAGGACACTCTTGGAAAATAAGAATACATGCGGTTCATAATTATGTATTAATGATATGTTTGTGTTGTAGCAGAGAGAGTGCAGAAGGACAAAGAACAGAGTAAGAATAGCACAGTCTCAATGCTCATGTCTTATACATGAATCATGTGAAAGATTGATAGGAACTTTGTACAAGACATCTACAGTGCATGTCTGACTCATTGAGGTATGAGCACACTGCACAGAGTGTGTTCACAGTGAACAGCAATGCAGGAAAACACCACTTAAGGTGCTGTTTGCACAGTTCAAATGCACTTCGGGTTGTATGTAATCATCTGCTATATGGATGATCTTTGACGCGCTTCATTGGTTTTTCAGCACCTTACGCCATGAGCACCACATTTTTACGAAGCCGTGTCATATCAAAAGTTTTTTTTCGTTTTATGTAAAGAGAAAGTTCACCAAAATTCTGTCATTTACTCACCCTCGTCACAATAAATTTGTGTGATTTTAGTTATTTGATGGTAACTTTATAGTACCGCCACACTAATGCAAGAACATATTATGTACAACAGGACCGCATGAGTTCGTATGCTTGTGTAGAATATGTTTATAAGTGAGAGTGTGTTTGCCTGAGTGTTTGTGATGAGGAGAATAAATAAGTCTCAATGGTGTTTTTTATTAGTTATGAGTGCATATTTACAAGGGTGCGCATGTGTATACATGTGCGTGTGTTGTTTGAGCATATGATAAACTGCAGTGAGCTGAAATGTCTTTGGCAGCATGTATTGGAGAGAAGCTCTTAGGCTGGGTGGAGGCTACCGCTCTCTGGACAGTAATGGCTTTCTACTGCTGGTCAGGGCCTGCCAGACATATATACAGCTGCGAAAGTCATCATGGGCCATCATAGATCCATCACTCAGCCAAAACTAAGCATGAGCTGATGTTCAAGCTTCTATGATCACAATGCTTAAACGAGACATAATCCCTCATTAATTATGTGTCTAATGACCATGCTTCTGATTCTGATTGGTCAGTCCCATTAATAACCCATTAAGGTATAATTCAGTGATCAAATTTTTTTTTTCTATAATGACAGCTAAACGGTACATTTCTCCAGGGCTACTTTTATATCTCTTGCATCACTCCGTGGTCTCTCTATTATTTTTACTTCCAACACAAATTAGAATAGCTACATACCGAAATCTTACGACTTGAAACGGTTAACTACCGATTGGCCTTGGAGCACTTTAGTATTATGTTTATGGTGAGCAATAAACATTTGATAGATGTAGAATTCATCTTTCTAGTTCATCTTTCTAGAAACTGTTGAGTCTCCAGTTAAAGCAAGAAAATAAATAAATAAATAACATACTTAATTGAGAATTAGTTTACTGAGAAATTAACTTTATTGCATATATTATTTTTATTATATTATTATTATATGTAATAATAAGGTATAATATTATTACTATTAATATTATTAATTATTATTAATAATAAAAAATAATGTTAAAATATATAGAACATAACTACTGTAATATGTTGTAATGGAGTATTATTTATTGTTAATCATTTCAGTTATAGGTAAGATTTTGGACCGGTCATTGCTTGTTACATTGCGGTTGGTTAACTAACTAAGGCCCTGTCCACACGAATGTGGTTATTTTTAAAACCGCAGCTTTTTCTTCTCGGTTAGGCCGTTCGTTCACACGCAAACACAGCACCAGGTCACTGAAACTGCACATTTTTGAAAACGCCTGCCAGGGTGAAGATTTTCAAAAACTCCGGTTGCAGTGTTATCGTGTAGACAGCGAAACCGGAGTTTTTAGCTTGTGACGTCGGCGCCTGCGCTGTTATCTCCGCCTACTGGAAACTTTTTCAGGCTTCTGATTGGCCAACATGGCTTTACGGTTGAGATTATATCGCCACCTGTTGGTTTGGCATGCTCTTGACAGTGCTTCATAGCATGCGTTTGCGTTTTCATCTGGACGGAGATTTTTTTTTAAACGGAAGAAGGAAAAACTCTGTTTATAAAAATACCCATGTACATGTGGACATGGCCTAACTAACTAACTAAAATTTAATTTAATATAAATAAAAAAAATGTTTGCTTTATTGCATCATGGCTGGTTAGCACAAGTAGTCCTATTAAACTTTATGTTAGCACCTCTCACGTTTCTGGAGGAAATGTAAAGTCTATGACATTTGGCTGAATTGTTTAAAATTTCACTGACATTTCCCCATTCCTAATGAATTCTGTCATGAGGTGATTTCTGACTGGCTTTTAACCACAACACGATCCAAGCTCGATCACATTGTCATCTGAGAAACTCAAACGTCTATCAAAGCTGTCATAATGTGCGTTCATACCGCTTCAGCTCGGAGCACAGCAGCCTGGAAACGTATTACGAGCGGTTTATCTTCAAGCTTATCGTCTTGTGTTTGTCATGGCTATCTGCGTAATGAGTTTTCCATCTTTCTCTTTATGAAAGTGTCAGTCAAAACCAATTATTGCTCACGAGGAATATAACAGCCACCTTCAACTAAGAACTGGCTCATCTAAAATAGGTTAAACAGATGGAAGGAAATTAAGTGCCTTTTGTGATGTTCTAAAACAATGCTATGGAAATTCCATTATACAGTATGAAAGTTGATTTGTAGCTCTACTTGCCTGTGCAAAACTGCCATGAAGGTGTTCTTGGTGGTCGCCAGAGCATTGCTATGTGTTTGCTAGTCTCTGTGATATTCCAGTCTTTGTATGTTTCAGGTTTCTCCTTTAAAATAAGTCGGTGAGATTTTGTTTGTCAATTTTATTAGGGCTGCAAAACGATTAATCGCGATTAATCGCATCCAAAATAAAAGTTTTTGTTTACATAATATATGTGTGTATACTGTGTACATTTATTATGTATATATCAATACACACACTTACAGTATATATTTCAAAAATATTTACGTGTAGATATTTATATTCATATAATTTATATTATAAATATATTTAAAATATAAACATAACATATTTTTCTTAAATATATACATGCATGTGTGTGTATTTTATATACATAATAAATATACACAGTACACACATATATTATGTAAACAAAAACTTTTATTTTGGATGCGATTCATCGCGATTAATTGTTTGACAGCACTAAAATACACATATATATGAATGTATTTTTACAAAATATTTGTATGTATTTGTATGTAAACACTTGTATATAATTCATATTATATATAAATATAAATATTTTACATATAAATCTATCATATTTTTCCTTAATATATACATGTATGTGTGTGTATTTATATATACATAATAAATCCACACAGTACACACACATATAGTATGTAAACATAAACTTTTATTTTGAATCGATTAATCACGACTAATCGTTTTGCAGCCCTAAATTTTATCATCCGTCAGGTGAAATTTGTCGCTTACTTGCAACTCACATTAACCTTTGTTCAGTGAATTTTTGCTAGCGAAATCCAGTCATTTCAATAAGAATCCATGAGTTCTGAGTGAGGCAGAAAGATTTTCCAGTGCAGATTTTGCAATGGGTTCAAGTTGGTCACACAAAATTACTGCGTTGACCAACAGAAAGCTGTTTGGTTTGAAAGTGACTTCTGTGTGAGCTGTGCTTCATACATTGCTACGCTATTGACAATAGACAATGGACCTTTTTCACTCATGAATATGAATGTGATCACACCTTTTGCAATAAAAGCAAACTTTTACAACAAATTGCCAAATCATATCTGTATCACAAACTGAGAAGTACTGGAGAAGTAATGTGCCAAAGTTTAATGTTAGAGATTAAAATCTTAAAAAATAAATAAATAAATAGAAAACATCATATTTTAGTTGTAATTTGGTATATTTAGTACATTTTATAAGAGCTGCCCTTTTTTTAAAGAGAGATGCCCGTCACTATACCACACCCTGTCATTCACAGACTCATACTCACACAATACCAGGCATGCACTCACTACCACAATGTGACGGCAGTGAAAGTCCCCAGTCAATACTGCATTTTGTATTAGACCAAATCCCAGATACTATCTTTAGGGCATACTTATATAATAATAACATCACTGTCTTAAGTCTCAAACTCCCTAGACTCATTCACACTCACTGCTGTCCTGTCTGTGAGACACACAGCACACATTCCCCAATGTCTCTACCTATAAAAAAAACCGCTCAGGACGCACAAAATACATACCAGTGATCAAATCGAGACAACTAGACAATAGCTCTTTTTCACAATATCTAATAAAGAAAATTACAAATAGAACATTAGGTAAGAAATCAGATTTTGTTCCAAAACACATCTATGAAATTTATATCATCTATTTTAGCTTCTGAGAAACATTTTTGAACATCATGAAGTCTTAAAAGAATTCCTTATTGGGGTTTTTTTTTTGGTAAAAAACAAAGATCAGAAATAACAATATATATGAGTGTCTATTTCTAAAATAAACATATTTTTTTAATATAGACTCTTCTCTCAGTGGTTGAAGCATGAGGTCTTATGATTCCCTGTCTCTGGTGGGCGTCTGCACCTGTTAGCCTGAGCCTGGAGTCCCCCCTCCCCTAAATCTGTCCCGTTCGGTCCACACAGGAGCCCATCTGCCCCTAACGGGACTCACCTTCTGAGGCTTCCCAGCCGTGCTGTCCTCACTGAGCAGGGAGTGGGTGAGTGCTGTAGTCTCAGACGTAGTGTTGCGTGGACTGCCCCAGCTAGAGTGAAGCGAGGTGTTATTCCAACCGACTGCGGGACAGGGAAGGAGAGAGGTTGAGAAGATTGAGAGAGAGAAGGGTGGACTGGTTTCTTATTACACTCCTCTCCTCTTGAGCCCCCCTCCTCTTTTCTTTCCCCTCCTCTCCTCTCTCTCTCTCTCTCTCTCTCTCTACAAGTCACGGAACAGATATTCCAGACCTCTGAGTCTGACTCCGCTTGCACAGTGAGCAGCAGCAGCAGTCCAGGAGACGGGGCCAGAGCTCCAGAGTCACATTCTGCTTATTGAGGCCTCTTTAGATCTATCAGCGAATTTGCTTCATTTACATAAAATGACAGCACAACTCGGCAGGTGAAATTAAAAAAGAAATATTATTGATATTTTAATAATTTTTATATAATTTAACAGTTTTCTGAAAAATATTTTCAAATGTAATTTAGTCCTGTAATGTTGAGCAGTCATTAGCCTACTCCAGTCTTCAGTGTCACATGATCCTTCGGGATCTTTTTGATATGATGATTTGGTGTACAAGAAACATTTCTTATTATTATCAATGTTGAAAATAGTTAATTTAATAGCTCCTTATTATTTTTGTGGAAACAATTAATAAATTACAAATAAATATAAACTGCTGATGAGCTAAAAACTGATTTACTATCTATAAAGTATAAGACAGAAATTTAAGCCATTTTAACTTTTGAGAAGCATTTTTGTCACATTATCAGGTAATACGATAATTTGTCATAATGTCTTTAAAAAATATATAAAATAGAATAAAATAAGTATTTAACATTTAAGACCATTTACAGTAACTAAAAGTACCAATTCATTTCTGTTACCTGTTAACTGACAATATACAGATAAAATAGATTAATTTAATTCCCAATGACATCAAAAAAAGTTTTTTTTCTCTCTCCTGTTTAAAATTGATCTAAAAGTTCAAAATAATTTAAAAGCAATCATAAAATGAACCCCAACAGCGTGATCAGGATCAGGCAGCCTATTATTTTGCAATCCTATCTGGATACACAATTATATGGTTAGTAGCTTTTTATTATTTGCATTTAACATCAGAACAACCCTGCGGATAATTTGAGGCACCTTGTTCAGAACCACCGGATTAAACTATCATCCTGCCATTAATATAAAGCACCATTAGTCAACAGAAAATGTCTCCATACACACATCCACATCCCAGATTAACTGTCCAAGATTCCAGTTGCAAAGGGAGTGCAGGGAGCTGGACACGCTGCAGCCAATTTTGCAAACCATATTGTGCAGACTTTAGCAAGGAAAGTCAGAATTGCCCTCACTACCGCAATTCCACTGCCAAGTTATTAATTACAGATGGTGAAAGCTGGGTCTGTATAATGTGAATGATAGCCATATGTTCAATGGGATTACAAAGAGCCCATATACAGTACTCTAAATTAAATGCATGACAGTGACAGTGGCCCCAAAAAGAATTTGGACACTTAAGTCTCTTAAAATCGTGCCTTGTTTTGCTTCCAAATGCCACTTGGTTTCAAATTGTGTGTCTAATGTAGTGACCTTCATGCATTTTTGGATGACTTAAGTTTCAAACTTTAGCAGATAAAAAAGTAAATAGGATGCATGTACCAGTCAAAACAAACAAAAGGATGGCCAATTGATTAGAGAAGGCAATTTTTAATTCCC
>NW_015505187.1:4214298-4234258 GCF_001515645.1 Sinocyclocheilus grahami | reverse complement strand
GAGGGGGGGGGGGGGGGGGGGGGGGTCTGAAAGTAAATATATTAAATTCATATTTTCAGCAGTTTACTTAAAAACATTTTATATATATATATATATATATATATATATATATATTTACTGTCAAAAACCATTTTTCTTCAATTTTTTTGTTCCATATTTCATATATACAATAGCGTAATTAATTTATTTTATTAGGGAAAAGGATAAATTGCACTAAGCAAACCGCTATTGTAAAATATCTGCATTGTTCAGCTGTTGTGAGGTCACTGATGTGTGAAAGGGTTTCCTGTGGTTGTGAGTTGTAATTAGAGGTTACTATATTCCTGTGTTGTAATTACAGTCTCAAGTTAAATACTCTCAACAGATCTCAGGTTGCTGCCACTTTATAGCTTCAATTTTAATACGTAAGCAGTCTGCCTGGCTTGCAGTGCCTCGACAATAAGACTAGCCGAAACGGTTTGTGTGGAAGTGTATGGGTGTGTGTGTTGGGACAGCGGGAAATAATTAGCTCTTTTTTTGACTCTTGAAGTGATTTACAGCTTTCCAGTGAAATGGTCAGAGTGAAGGGTTGTTCGTTGGGCTGTAAAACCACACACACACACACACAAACACACTCTGCATTACTTACTTGAGGAAAGAAACAACAGCACATATCAGAAACCGTAAATTACAACATGTCTTCAGGCCTAAATCAACAAAAACATAAATGTGACTTGCTGAAATGTTTAATATTAAATACTTGACTTGTAATTCTAAAGACTTTGGTGTGATAACTCAATCTGCTTTGGGAAGCATTACTCACAGATATCCGTGATGTTAGAAACATTTGCTTGAAATGGTTGAGTTGGCTGCCAAAACACCACTTTGCCTGAAGGAAACGTTTCTGGAATTATTAAGGTGATTATTTTAATGAAAGCAAAATAATACAGAGTAAATGGAGATCAAATCTGAGTCACACAGCAGAGAAGTGCTGCATTTGCTTTTGTCCACTTGTACTAATGTGTGTGTGCTTCTTTAGGTCTTTACAGATGTTTAGCATTTGTCACACTGATGTTAAGTGGCTCATACATAATCTGGGGTCAGAGGTGGCTTAAACGCTGCATTAGTAATGGTCATCACAAACAGACACACATGCTAATGTAAAGACACACAGACCACTCCATTTACTAAAACTTTATTTGTGAGACATTTAAAGATCAGAATATGGAAGATTAGACTCGAACCTGTACTCTGGCGAGACCGGCACTGCTCTGACAAGTTTGCACATATATTTAAGCCAGTTTAAGCTCTATTGATTTCCTCAGAACTTCTCTCCCTAGTGAAAAATAAGTATACTAAATTGTATTTGAAATGCATTTATTTCATGCCAAGTATACTACTTATGTACATAATAAAAATACACTACAGTTAGTATACTAAACTTAAAGTCTGTCAAATTGGAACAACTAATTTTGTACTTAATGTACTTTAATACACTCTAAAAACTGCTGGGTTAAAAACAACCCAATTTGGGTTATTTTGGCAACCCAGCGCTGGGTCAAAACACAACAAGTTGGGTTATTATGTTTGACCCAGCATGCTGGGTTGCTTTTTTATGGTTTAAAATTACTACACTGCTAGGCTAAAATGAACCCAAATCGAGCTAGACATTAAACCTACAAATCTTGTTCATTTTAAAATCACTTTTACACACACAGAATGTCTATCAAAAGGTAAATATTTATTTAAAACAGTCAAAGTAACATGCATGTAAGAAGAAATGCAGAAAAGTATGGCATTAACAGCTACAGAGTTTATAAATGACGCATTGAACATTTGTTGAATATAAGTTTTAAGATCAAATTTGACTTTTTTGGTAAATTTAATATATTGTATAAAAATATTATACAAAAACACTATTATACAATAGTTGTACAATTAGATAATAGTTAAGTTCTTTACAAACTATTCTGGCATGACAGTAAATAAACCACATTAACACTGATATTATAAAATTTTTCAGAAACATATGTGTGAAAGAATGTGAGCATGTGTATGAATGAGTGTAAACTCCATTTCTACTAAACAACAACACAGAACAAGCATTTAACATTTTGTTTTTACAAATTATAGACTTACAGTTTGTTTCATAGTCCATGAATACAGATCAGGCATCGCTGCCAATTTTCATGATCTCTTTAGCATAATTGATGTAGTCATGAAGCCCCATCAGCACAGCAAAGGCATGTCACATCTTTTACATCACCCAGGGCAGCCTCCTCCTTTAAAACCACTGTTGCATCAGTTTGGGGGAAAGGACATTTTCCTCTTTGACCAGTAAGGATAGGTAAATAGTCCGTTTTATAATTTCAACCACTTTGTGTGGTTGTTTAATGTCTCTGTCTACCAGGGGCTCTAGAATGCGTTAATGGCAGCACTAGTATCCTGAAGTGTATTTGATTGAGCTAGAGCGGAACTATTGCAAGTATACTTCAGCTACACTTTAAATATCTTATTTAAAGACTGATATTATTCAAAGATCATACAGTCCTCATTAATAATGACATTAAAACACATTTTAGAATTAATATTAGGGAAAGTGCATTGTGCACAAAGAGTACTCCAAATAAAGTTTTATTATAATTTTTATTTTCAGTAAGTCCCGAGCGACATGTCAGTAAATATGTTAATAGATTTGAACGATTTTGAATAGATTTGAAAGTCTCTTCTTATGTTTAAGGAGCATTATTGTATAGCCACAAGACTTAAACATTTTATGAGAACAGTGTGATTAAAATTGCTTACTGACATTGCCCTCACAAAGTTATTTCCAGTTTGACTGTAGAATTGCTGAAGTTGGACTATGTGAAAAGTCAAAACTGTTCACATAGAGATGCATTTCCCAAACTGGGGTTCGTAAATCCCTGAGGGGTTGTGAGGGAACTGCATGGGGTTTGTGAGTTGATGGAAAATTTATGATAATCATAAAAATGTAAAATGCAAAATAAAAGCCAATGAATCACTCACTAAAAATGAAGTGTTTTATTTGTTTACCTGCATAGCATGTGAACATTTACCGACTTCGTAGAACCGTGACCATGTGAATGTGTTGTGAAGTTATTCAAATTTTAGCTTTAAATCTCCAAAAATTCAAATAAAAACAATCAAAAAGAAATTCTTACTGTTAAAAAAAGCATGACATATCTCATTTGACCTGCATGTCACCATTAACCAACATCAGAGAACTGTGAATGTTTGAATATGTTTACTTTATTGAAATATTAACTTAAAATTGCACTTCAAGTAAATGTTTTGAGTCAAAGGCTGACAAAAAAAATCCACTGGTGAAAATTGCATTGGTAGTGCATAAAGTTCATCCATCTACAACTGTGGTTCCACCACTAAAAAGATTATTTAAACAACTTTGCTGCTCAAATAAGACATTTTGTGGATACATTTATGTAGGTGAATTAACTAAAATACAAGCTTTACATTTCGACTTTCATTGGACTTTGGTGAAGCCAAAATCATTTTTAATTGTATAATAATAATCCAGCATTGAATAGCCCTTAAATATATCACTATTCAGGTTAATCTGCACTTTATTACACTTATAATCAAAGCTATAGCTGAAACACATCAAATATTGCCTTTTCACCCGTGCTCCAGGGAAATTCACCAGCTTCACCTCCAGTCACCCAGCACGGCCCTTTGTAGCTCTCCTCGCTACAAGTTCTTCAGTTCTAATGAGGTTCTTTGATGAGCAAGTCACTTCTAAGCGCCAGATCTGCTGATTGATAGCCTTGCATGTTAGCCGATGACTCTGAATAGAAACGCATTATTCCCTGAAAGGCCAGGGGACCTGGCTTTAGCATATCTAGCGTAGCTGCGGCCGGGTCTGAAACCTGGGAAGCAAAGCTTGGATAAACAAAGGAGAAAAGGTGAATAATGAGAGTGCTAATAAGCAGCAGGACAGAGCATAAAGTGTTTAAGCTACTGAAAGATTTTGTCAATGGGCTTAAAATTTGGATCACTGTCAAAGATATGACAGAACTGGACTTTGGTTGGCCACCAACTACACAACGGTGGTATTCACAGCTGTGAGGGATGGTAGACATGCTTCAAGCACTGAGAGGTCCTGTTCTGTGGAAGTCATGCTAAATCAAGTCGCTAATACCCTGGAGGACACACAGACCTGTAGGTTTAGCTGCAAAGAGCTTGAGTGAGATTTCCACTGACATTTGTTTCTTGAAGAATGAAACTAGATGTTCAGGCTCGGTTGTTGATTTCAGGCTTGTGTGTTGTTTGATGGAAAATGACTTGGCTTTCACGAGAGAGACTGAGAGTACTTCTATATCTAAGTGATATCGACAGCACATGATTTTGGGATTGAACCAAAGGGACGGGGGAAGTTTGTAAGTGAGCGATGAGGAGGAAAACAGACAAAGTCAGCTTTATACCAGAGCTGCGTGATCTTGGTCTAACAAGATTAGCTCATCCTGACTCACTCAGCAACCATTTCTCTCTGAGTGCATGTCGTTGTGTCAAAATCCGTCTGTTTCTTTCCCATACAGTATCTCAAAATAGACAAGTAGCGCAAGTGGTGAGAGCATCAGAATGTGGAGAAATCCTTAACTTTATGCAAATGAGAAATGAAAAACATGTTACTATGTTTAATATAGATTTCAAATTCAGTTTCCTGTGGCTGGGTTATCAAAAGTGTAACTGGCACAGTGCATATATAATCACGTTCCATTGCATTACATTTAAAATATAGTACCTTAACGTAACTTAAACCGCAGTTGGGAGTGAGAATGTGTTGCAAATCTAAATGTACTATTGAAAAACACACTATGCTTAAAATTATAATCAATACTTTACACATGCTTTAGTATGCTAGTCAACACATCAAAACAAGTTTGATTTAAAGCATGCCAAAAGATTATTAAAACAATGATTTAAAAACTTTTAATTTGACATCACAAAAAGCACATTTGAAAAATACACTTAAATGTCATGAAAGTGTACTCTACTCTTATTTGGTGTTTTATTAATTATTACACTATGAGAAATTTCAACATTAAAATAAGTAATTTGTTATTTCAGCTTAAAGTAATTGTTCATGCTTGACTTAAAATTATAAGTTTAGTTAACTGTTGTTTAAGTTGATATAACTAATTGCTGACATTTTTTTTTACAGTGTATATATTTGCATATACAGTTTAGATTACAAGTGCACATACAAACTCATTTTTCACAAGGGTAGAATGTGATCATGCAAAAAAATGGCACTTCTGAGTCTTCACTCTAAAAACTTCTGAAGCACAAAACCATGTAAATGTTTTACTGATGCAGGCATTTTACTACTAAAAAACCTTTGTTATGTCTTAAGGCAGCTTGTTGTGAGGTTTTGACAGCAGAGCACATCTAAAATTGACCAAATCTGTCAAATATGTACATTGGCTGACCCGTTACATCTCATTTTCTCTGTACACAGTAATCCAGTCTGATTGAAGCCAAACTGAAGCGTTGTGAAGTGCTGTGAATCCATCTTGGATTGTTTTACCAGTAGAAGACAAAACCCATCAATTTCCATAAAATATATGTATGATAGTCACACACTATTTTTTTAAATAACTTCATTCTCCTAGTGCGCAGTGGGAGAGATTATTTGAGCAAAAAATATGGATAAATTTTGGCCCCTACTGCTGATTTTAATACTGACATATTTCATAAAGCTGACAGCCAAAGACTTGATCTCATGATTAAATAATCACTGGATTTTAAATCAATTCAGACTTACATTAAAGTTAATATCCCTTGCATTTTGGTACTTTACCCTAATAAAGAATACGCTCATGGAAAGGTCCCCTGGACCGATCACATTTCCTGCACTTTAAAGAGCGCCACTATTTTGATTCATGGCTTGATTTGGGCTGCAAGACAGCGTGGGTGTAAGTCTCAGATAAGTTTTGTGAATGCCTGTTGTTCTTTGACATGAACTCAATTTATATAAACATCTAAATATTTTAGTTTTTCTAGGGCTGTCACCTTAATGTGTTAATTTACTGCACTCAAAGGTGTTTTGTTTAGTTTTTTGTTTAGTTTAGTTTAGTTTAGTTTAGTTTAGTTTGTTTTTGTGTTGTGTTGTGTGTTGTGTTGTGTTGTGTTGTGTTGTGTTGTTTTGTTTTGTTTTCTGTTTTGTTTTCTGTTTTGTTTTGTTTTGTTTTGGAACAGAAGTCTGAAAATGTTTGTATTCCACCAGATATCACTGAATTAGTTGCCTAGATGTATATCACACTTGAATCTGTTTCAATCCTATAAGCTCTATGAACAGCAATCAAAAATACAAAGTGAAATGTTTAGCATTTGATAGAACTGCTCTGAGCCAATGAGCAAGAGAGACAAAAGTGAGACAGATGCTGAAGACCTACATAGCACAACGCAACATACTTGACAACGTGAACATGTAGGGGACAATAGTCTCCCTTCTGTGGGACATCACAAGATATAATTATCTACTAAAAGAGTTATGCAAATTAGGAACACGACAATCAAAAATACAAAGTGAAATGTTTAGCATTTGATAGAACTGCTCTGAGCCAATGAGCAAGAGAGACAAAAGTGAGACAGATGCTGAAGACCTACATAGCACAACGCAACATACTTGACAACGTGAACATGTAGGGGACAATAGTCTCCCTTCATTTTTTTATAAGCACTTTTCCTCTTCCTCTCGCTCACCAGCTCTAAAGAAGCCTCATTCACAGCAGACACATCTGTGGGACATCACAAGATATAATTATCTACTAAAAGAGTTATGCAAATTAGGAACACGAAGATCCGCTGGAGTGAATTCCTACTGAATTCATACAATATTTAGAATTTTTATTTTATTTAGTTTATTTTTTATTTGAAAGCCCCTAGTCACTATTTGACCATTTGCATTATATGGAAAATAGATGCATGCGCATTCATCATAACATCTTCTTTTATGTCCCTCAGAAGTAAAAAAGTCGTTCCGATTTTAAACAACATGAGGGTGAGTAAATGATTATACAGAGAATGGTGAACTTGACAACCAATTTTCATTTGTCCCTAGCTTACACTCACTGTATCTGAACCGATGCTTGAGGATGAGGATGATTTGGTGGTATATAACTTTACAAAGCACAGCACTATGTACTAATCAATGTGAAATACTGCAGAACATGCTCTTTGCCCTGGTGCCTCCAAAACGCCTGTAAACAATCACCTTCTTCATGGTCTGTCTGCTCTTTGAGTATCTCTTGGACCAGATCCAACAACCTCACCTGAAAGGAAATCAGACTGGACAGAAAAAAGAGGGGTCAGTCCATCGACACGGTATTGTTTGACTCGCTGGTAGACAGGTGGAACCTACAGCAAGTGAAAACAGATGAACATACCATGCAAACACCTTAGAAAGAATGTGTGTATGTGGACACACAAGGTGGAGACAGAGAAAGTGAACATTTTTAGACAGTAAAAACAAAAAACTACACTGTTGAGGGATACCTTCAAACTCAGGTTTTCACCAACTTGCTTGACATTTCTTGAAGGGGTCACGGCTTAGTCTCTATACGTTCTGATGACTGTCACAGACCTCCTTCAATGTAGATAGCTCTGAAACAAATGTGATAAATTAGACCTGTTAGGAACATGGTGCACCAGGTTCAACATTCCCTTCAAGGATTCATCCATCAAAATTACTCCCATTATTCCATTCAGTTGGACAGGCCTACTGTGGTTTTGCCAAGCAGGACATGTTCTTGGATTCACGTTGTTTTGGGTCCTGGAACAACATTCCTGTCAAACAGTCAGATTTGAATGTTGAGGCTTCAGCTACTTTCTTGGGTCAATGACATATAATACCATCCACGATAAATTACATGAAAAATGTAATGTAATCTCTTCAGTACACTGTGGTGGCTTAACTTTTTACAAGTACAGTGTTTTAATTTAATTGCCATTGCAGGATTATAGTATCTTGAAAAGCTCAAAAGGACACACCAGAGGTATTTTAATTTGCTCGTGTCAATGGAAAACCTATTGAATGCAATTGTGGCCACCTTTTTAAATGAGAGCAGCTGCATAGATGGAGGAACTGAGTATTGAGCCAGTGTCAATAGATCTTGTAGTCTTTCTCTTTTAGAAAATCACATCAGAGTTGACTGCTGTGAATGGTCATGATTCTCCTATTGAGCCTTTGGAAAGGGCATAGGTCTCAACTGGAGTGGCAGTCTCAAGGGTGACCTTCTCGACCTCAAGGGAAATAAGGTAATGAAGAATACTCATCTGGTCAACTGAGTAGCCTACTCTTGTTCACAGTAACAAATAGATTTAAATTGGTGATGTCAGAACAGACATGGAATGAAACTAATCAAGCGAAATTTGAAATGCAACCAATTGCGCCCCTTCCAAAAAACTTCAAACTGCTTGTGTTAAATTAATAGTTAGCTTTTATTGACTCGCGTTCCTACCATTCCAAACTGAATGGCTTTATTTTGTCTGAGAACCAAAATAATGAATATTTTGAAGAACTTCATGCAGATACAATTCATACAATAAAAATTGGTAGCAACCATAGCTGTAAAGCTCCAAATCATCACTCCAAAAATTTTTGTAGTTCTGACTCTAGAACTGCTATGATCAGTGAATTGAACTTCGAACATCTAATTTCAACTTTGATTTCTAATATATCTTTCAGTCCAGCTTAAGCAAGCAAAGCATTTATAGTGAACCAGGTGATTTGTTTACCATTTCTTGGAAATATAGCTATATAGTACTGCCACAAAAGGATTTAAACATTATTTTTTGGGATGTTGGCTCCGTATGAATATATATTCGAAAGTCTGAAATCAACTGTGCATGAATCAGCAGATTGTACAAGAAAATCAATTAAGGCATAGAAACTACCACATAGCTGACTGAAAGTCAAAATCATGTTTCAAAACACAGTTGAGATTCTATTTAACCAAGAATTCAGAACATGTGAAAGACTTTTGACATTCATAGTAAATTCAGAGATGTAGGCTAACTAAGGGTCAAGCCGTCTCATGGCTCTTGAGTCAGTTTCCATTAGCATCCATTCATCATGGGCGGGAGCGCCGACCCAGTTTGCCCTAGTGACTACCTGCCTTCTGACAGATGTTCCAGAAGCCCATTCCTGCGTGACGAATGTTGGCCTTTCTGTTGAGGTCAAAGGACAAAGCATATCAGTTACCTCTCCAGCCATTGAATGCAGATGCATGATGTGACATTATTCAATCCTTGGGACCTTGTGTGGCTCTGAGGGAGGGAGAACCGTCCCTTGTGGAATAAGTGATATACCTCAGAACCCACATTCTGTATTCATGCAGCCACCCTGTTTGACCTTAATGAAACTTCCTACACCCAAACTATCCCCCAGATAGCTACTAAAACCTGTCCCAGCGTCCCCTTGACACCTACCAAGCTCACTCACCTGTGGTTAAGAATCCAGTGCAGGATGTCGGCTGCTTCTGGTTCTCCTGAGGGACGACCAGGTCAAGACAGCATTGTACTCTGGCCTGAAGTTCACCTTGTCCAGCTGTGTATTCATTTCATTTGGAAATGCACAGACAAGACGAACAGATGAAAAGCAGATATTGTTAGATATCATATGGAATGCTTGATTCTGATCAAGCAATGTGATCATTGTGATCTGATTCAATGTAAATTGTGGCATTCTATGGACACATTTTTTGAATAATGAAACTAAACTGTATAACTGACCGTTGTTCCAAACAAAGGATCTCTCACAAAATAGATACATTTTACCATAATTTTAAAAGTATTTCATTTATTTCATTTTTCTTTCATTCATTCTGAATAAAATAACTAACATTATGTATGTTGTGAGTTTAATGTGCTATAGATCCAACGCTACCTCACGACCAATACGTACATATTTTACGAGGTGGCTAATTCGTACAACCTCACTCGTACAAATTCATATGATTTTTTTTTTTTAATCGTACGTAATTTAAGAGGTGGCTAATTCGTAGGAATTTGTGTGAAGGAGCACCCCTAACCCCGCCCCTAAACCTACCCGTCACTGGGGTATAGACAAATCGTACAAAATCGTATGAGTGAGGTCGTACGAATTAACCACCTTGTAAGATATGTACAAATTGGTCGTGATATAGCGTTGGATCTATAGCACATTAAAATCATCACAACATTCATAATGTTGGTTATTTTATTCAGAATGAATGAATGAATGAACGTTTTACGAGGTGGCTAATTCGTATGACCTAATATTATGAGTGAAGTCGTAAGAATTAGCCACCTCGTAAAATATGCACGAATTGCCTTGAGACTGGGTTGATAGATCATGATATTAGATCCATTTTTGTGTCACAACTCAAATGTAAAAGCACTTAGATGGAGATAATTTAATTTAAACCTCATTAGCCAAGATGTTGATCAAGATGCAAAGTGTGATTAATTTCTGCAATTAATGACCTGTTTCAGTGATTTGTTTGAATGTCACCTAAAATGTGTCACTGTGTGTTATTTTTCATATATTAAATGTTTCTTCCTTCAGCTCTTTTGCTAAGAATACTTTTATATTAATACTTAATTAGTATATTAATTTATTTTAATATTTGTAAGAATACGAATTATTTTTTAACTAAACTGAACAAATTTTATTTCTTGGTTTAAACGGTAAACCACAATCTTGGTTAATTTGACAACCATCACCTTAGATCAAATTCAAAAATATTGAGTTATATATTTAATACTGTGAAAAGATCAAAAAAGTATTAAGACATATATCCTTTAAAAGGATAGTTCACCCAAAAAAATGAAAATTTTGTCACGATTTACTCATTTCGTTCCAAACCTGTACGAATTTCTTTCTTATGCTGGACATAAAAGAAGATATTTTGAAGAATGCTGGTAATCAAACAGTTGATGGTCCCCATTGACTTAGTATTTCTTTCTCTACTGTGGAAGTCGATGGGGACCAACAACTGTTTGGTTCTTCAAAATTCTTCAAAGTATCTTCTTTTGTGCTCAACATGTTCATGAACTGTTCCTTTAATGCAAAGTAATAGAATGCATACAAGTATTCTCAGACCTGGCAAAACCGTTTTCTACCGTTTTCTACTGTACTGAATAATCAGTAGCATGTTATTTCAGATTGTTATGCTTTTCGTGGAAAGCATGACATTTTATTATTTCAGATTGTCATGCAAGGCTCTATGATGCTAATTTTACAAGTAGCTGCTGAGCAGAGCAAATTCTGCCTCTGGACAATGTTGCCAGATGCTCTGCTCTGCCTATTTTAGACTTATTTTCCACTCTCTGAGTCATTATGGTTTCAGTTTCCTCTATCATTATTCAATAAACACTCCCTGAAGAAAATCGGACTATAAGAAGTCAGCGCTTCAGGAAGTGACTCTCACTGAACGCACTCTAACGTTTAACTAATCATATAATAGCCTCATCTGAAAATTGAATTGTATTACAGCTATAAATTTCCTCCACCCTAGACCCGCTAAGATTGCACAATCAATAACAATGCACTTAAATTGTGACTATGTTTTTACAAGGAAGAATAGGGCGGCATGCATTATTCCTTTGCATACTGGGTAAATTAACGTGGGACAACGGAAGTGACTCTCACTGAACGCACTCTAACGTTTAACTAATCATATGATAGCCTCATCTGAAAATTTAATTGTATTACAGCTTCCTCCACCCTAGACCCGCTAAGATTGCACAATCAATAACAATGCACTTAAATTGTGACTATGTTTTTACAAGGAAGAATAGGGCGGCATGCATTATTCCTTTGCATACTGGGTAAATTAACGTGGGACAATGCCACATTTCTCTTATTAGTCTGGTTGGCTGGAATGAAAGAGTATTGGCTAAACATTCGGCGAGCTGTTATGAATCCGCCCTGTCCAAACATCCTGCTGTTTTATATGCTTCCTGGGGCCAGAGGTCATTGCAGACAGGCATGACCAATCATCATGTAAATCTGGATCTGAGTGGGGCCTGTCATCCACACAGTGCAATTCAATTACGTTTAATTTACTGAAGAAGGATGCATGTTGACTTCAGCTGATGAATTGAATTTTTATGGACAAGGTTAACAACACACTTTCCAGATTTGAAAAAACAAAACTGCAAAATACATTCCAGCACCAGTATAAGCTTGTATTTGTTTAAATAAATAAGTATATATTATAAATGAATCTTGATTTAATATGTACACAATTGCAAAATTTAGCTTATACTGTGTCCTAACAATCAAAGATAAATATGCATTATTAGGAGTACAATTAGTAATTTTAACAAACCCCTAACCCTAAATATCAAACACTGGAGAATAGCTCACACATTAATCATTCTGTAAAGTTTGTGATATAGACATGAATGATGATACCTCAAATTATATATATTTATTGAAGAGATTCATGGTGTAACATTTCTAATCAATCAGACTTGTACATTTTTCTGAACAACAATAAAATGAGCAAAAACAAAATCTCCTAGACTTACATTAAAAGAGAAGCCTGATATGTGAAATAATAGTTCATACTCCTTGAATAAAAAACACTACAATTTTATTGAGACCCAAACTAAACAAAAATATGGAATTTGCTGATATTTACCGGTATATTGCCGAAACGTAAGATGAAATTCTGATACCTTATGTCATTCAATTAAATCTTAGTATAGCGGACTACTTACATAAAATGTGTGTAAATATTTTAAATTAATGTCTAAGATTATGTTTAAATCAGATGACAGAAGGCATGCATTTTGATGTTGATCATTTAGAGACCTTAGAAAATTGTTTATCAAATATGATAGTGCAGGCTTCATAAAGGTTTAATATGTCTGCACACTTTCCATACTTAATGCATGCCAAGAGTGAGTTCATATTTATGAAATACATGGGGGGAGAAACTTTTTACAGCTTGTATTTTGAATTTCACAGTTATTTCATGCACAAGATGCTTAACATGAACCATTCCACTATGTATCACAGCTCAGGACAGTTCAAAAACAATTAATACAGAGCCTGAATGGATTCCAGGAAAGGAAATTTATTATACAATTTTGTATGCATATTTTATGCATCCAAAATAATGCATACGTATAGATACAAGTAGTAGTAATTTCCCACTCCTGCTGATAGTGTTCTGTAATCAAATACTTTGGAACGCAGTGAACACAGATAAGTGAACTGATACTGATTTTTGGGATGGAAACTGATTTGGATGTTCAGAACCTGGCTAATAAAGATTGATTGCATGGTGAACATTTTATACTTTGAATGCAAGTAAATATCATTTGTAATTCCAGATATTCACTAAAGTACCACCTTTTAAGAGTTCCAGGTAAGACCTGGTTAGATAAGACTGCAGCCAGCAGATGGACTAGATCATGTATCCATTTACATGAGGCTTTGGTTCTTTACTGGAAAACCTCATTGTGCCATTTCCTCATTTGCTGATGAAAGGTTCAAACAGTGTCCGAGGCCACTTTGAGAATCCCGGGAAATGGGTTCATTACGGCAAAACAGGCTGGCCAATCAACCAACACGATTACAAACATATGTGACCAGTCCAAACCTGAGCTGAAAAAAGTGGTATTATCTATGGACATGGATATGGAATTTCCAGAATCCCACACTCAGTCCACGTTTAATCTTGAATGTAGTTCCCCCAAATATATTCACAACCATGCCTTTTTGCATATTCAGGTGTACACTGCTGCAATTGATTATGATACAGGAGAACCAATGATGCTTCCCATTATTGCTATGGTGTGCATGTCTTAATGCACCACATTTGAATGCCTATAGAAACAAAACAGGGAATAAATAATAACAGAATAGTAAGTTTTGGTCAACTATACCGCGTCAAATGTGTTCAATCCTTAAAGCTAATTTGTTAAAGGCGCATAATTACGTCTCCAAGACATTTACCAGTTTTAATTACTTAAAAGGTTCTGAGATATATAACTGTCGCTGGTGTTGAGTTGCTCATGAAAAGAGGAAATTGCATCGTTCATCAGGACAAAAGAAGAAAATCTTTCACTCTTTCTCTTAGTCTATACATGCGTATACCATATTCATTTGTTTACATACTTGATGTTTAAAACATTGTTCAGATATACTTGATATACTTGTACATTATATTTAATACACTTAATGTGAGAAGGACAATGAAATATTAATTTGACATTTAGCTTTGGTTAGTTAACTCAAATAATTTGTTTAATGCATAATTTCTCAGAATAGTAAGTTTTGGTCAACTATACCGCGTCAAATGTGTTCAATCCTTAAAGCTAATTTGTTAAAGGCGCATAATTACGTCTCCAAGACATTTACCAGTTTTAATTACTTAAAAGGTTCTGAGATATATAACTGTCGCTGGTGTTGAGTTGCTCATGAAAAGAGGAAATTGCATCGTTCATCAGGACAAAAGAAGAAAATCTTTCACTCTTTCTCTTAGTCTATACATGCGTATACCATATTCATTTGTTTACATACTTGATGTTTCAAACATTGTTCAGATATACTTGATATACTTGTACATTATATTTAATACACTTAATGTGAGAAGGACAATGAAATATTTAGCTTTGGTTAGTTAACTCAAATAATTTGTTTAATGCATAATTTCTTTTTTTTCACAAAAATTAGTTGATTGATGATTGCCATTAGCATGCATTCAAACAAATCAAATTTGTTTGAAATCAAACATCGATGACAGCAACAGACCCCTGATTTATAATATTTTCGATATAGCATTACATGAAACATGTTTTTCTTAAGGGAACATCAGTTAGTAATAGTCTAAAACTAGTAATATCAGTAATATTCTCATTACTATGTAACTTGAAGTTCACCTGTGCATTCACTGTATTGTCTGTGCAAATGTAGGTTGTAATATTATGTTTATTTTTCTGAATATAGCTAACTGATGTCATCTAGGAAACATTTGAGTCAGCAAATTAACTATAAAAGTGGTTCAGTTTACTAGTTCATTGTTTGCAGCTCAAGCAAATCAGTCTTCAGCTATTTTTAACTTGGATTATTTCAACTCTTCCTTCTGTTTTCCCCCTGTAGTTTTCCTCTAAAAAAACATTGTTAATGCATTATTAATCCTGCAGGATGTATTTAATCAAAATCATTTAATTATCATCATAATGCATATATTTTGTCTTCATTATCGTCGATGAAATCACAAAATCCCTCGTCAGCAAACATTTTGGTCAGTAATTTTCTTGACAGGATTACCACTGAACGGCTCATTATCCAACAGACCATGTTAACATAATGCTGTTTTAGCATCTGGTGCATTTGTCAGCTGTTGTCTACAGTATGATCTCTCTCATCTAACCATGATTAAATTCATTAAGACTGTGATTTGCTGCTCTGCTTGACTGAACCACACACACACTTAGGCTACCAGCATATATCATACAAAAATGCATCAGCTTTTGTTCTCCATATGCAGATTGACCCATCAACACATGCACAACAGATCATATAATTAGTCTTTTACAGCATCTTGCTGACTTACGACGCCCTTAATGTACATGGCAGCATGTTAATGGATATTGACTCTACAGATGCACTTTCATATGATTTATACAGCTATCAGTCGAAAATAATGCTTGTAATTCTGGCTGGTTATATGCACATGTGAGACATACGACACATTAAGGTCTGTTTTTTAGCAGCTTGGGAATATCCTTTGAATCCACAAGACTTCAAACTGCAGATTTTAAAGATTGGCGATGGGATGTCAATTAGAGATGAGATCATTGTATGCGTATCCATTGATCATATTGTAAATCAGTGGAGGCACTTGACGTGGGTGTTCAGTGGCATGCTGGGTAAGCACGGTTGTGCTCTGCAGCCTATAGAGCCAGCAGGGCTCCCTGGGGTCCAATCCAATCTTTCACAACCAGTTTAGCACTAAATACATAATGGCACAGCCTGTGGTGACCTGCCACTCTTAAGCTGTTTATGTGGTATGTTTGGGTTTTGCCTACCCTTGCAGTGAATAGAAATATATATAATAAATGTTAATTAAAAATATATGTAGATTTCATTCATTTCTACAGAGGCCCGCACATGATGTGGCGGGAAAAAAAACACAAATTCATGGTGATAGAATTCAGTCAAAGCACATTAGTTCAATCATGGCCACTATTTAAATAAAATGAGGGAATGAATAAGCTAAATTATTTAACTAATTGGTGTAACATGGAGACAATTTAACTAAAATGAGGAAATATGTGTATATTCCTAAATATAAGATATATGTATATAGGAAATATATGTATATTCCGACATGTCATGATCAGTCAGAGAGCAATTTTGATCTTATATATAGCAGTGTGGCTGTATTTTGCAGTTGTGATTTTGCTTCTCTTTTTTTTTTGCTTATCTTTATAACTCACAATGTGACCATATCTCGCAGTTACAACTTTATATATCGCAATGTGACAGTGTCTTCCAGTTTCTACTTCATTTCTCATAATTGCGACTTTATAACTCACAAAGTGAATTTTACAGTTGTGGCTTTATTTCACACAATTGACCCTTCACAAAGACCCCCCTCCCTTCATTAGTGTTGCTATGTCTGACAGTTATATCACAAAATAAACATGAATGAACATCGCAAGGTGTCTTATTTCAACTGTAGAAAGACGTCAATACACACTGTTTTTCAAGTTCAAGAACGTTTATCTACTCTCCTGTCTGGTTTGTTTGTTGAGCAAAAATGGCAGATTTGGCGTTATGATGGGTCAGATCGCCTGTCAATCAAACTCCCTGCGAATGGTCTATCCATCTATTTTCCAAACAGCTTTTTCTAGGTAAGATAGCAGGGATGCTGAAGTCTATCCTTTTGGGTCATAAACAGCGAAACACTCTAGACCCTGGATTTTAAACTTTGTCTCACAATTAGTTTTTTATTATTATTATTCTGAGGTGGAAACATACTTCCATACACAGCTGCTGTTTATGTAGAGTGTTCCAAAATTAGTCACTTATTTGTATTCATTTAGATGTATGTCTGTTAATATGCTAGCCACTCTATATCGGTTTTTCACACCCCTGAAGAAACTTCCTGTTTCTTTTTCCTTTTTTCTCACTCTGCATACACACATTCTTGGACACGATTTCTAAATCAAACTCTCTTCTGTAACACCATCCCCTGAGACTTCCTCTATAATGTTCTCGTTCCGCTATGTGTGTTTATATGGGCACACAATGCACATTTAATGTAAGACATGGTGGTCAGACAAACAAGAAAAGAAATAGAGCCTATTGACTATTGGCTGGTGAGTAATTTAATGATTAATTATAATGTAAACAAAGCAAAGATTATAATGGAAATCAGCCAACCTTTCAACACAGAGGGCATTCAGTCATAACCGAGTGGCCACGTGCCACCCTCTGTGCATGAATCACTGATGAACTACTCACATTTTAATGGAAAGTTACCATTGCCAGAGAGGATTCACAAAGTAGATTTCCCTCTTTACAGCCTTAAAGAATAGTTCACCCAAAAATCACCATTTGTTCCAAACCGTATTATTTGCTTCCTTCTGTGGAAAACTAGGTATATTTAGCAAAATCCTCAACAAGGGACTGTCAAGCTCCAAAAAACACTGTAAAACTAGCCCATACAACTTTATGCACTATATTTGAAGTCTTACGAAGCCATATGTTAGCTTTATGTGAGTAAAAAGACCAGAATTTAAGTCATTCACAAAATCCTGGCTTGCACTAGGGCTCTCAAATTTAATTTGTGCTTTTTTTGCATATTCAAATGGGGTGCATTGATACAAGATACATGAAAACTAATAATACTTAACTGACGTCGAATCTTGTGCATTGTGTCTATATACAAGTCTGAATATGTTCAAGTACAAATTCAATTTTAGAGCTAGAGCAGAAAGAACAGTTTTCGGTGAATAATGCCACTATTGTATGATTTGAAATATAGTTCAAATGTCATATACTGCTTTCATGGTGATTTTATGTTGCTTTTTGTAGCTTGACCACAGGTCACAATCCACTTTCATTGTACGGAAAAGAGCAGTGTGAACATTCTGCTAAATATCTAAATAACAAAAAAATGTACTGGTTTTAAACAATATAAAGGTGAATTTTCATTATTTAACCCTTTAACCCTTATATGAGGTTGCAGTGTGTGAGTAGTGCTGTATGAAGTATTATATTATTTATATATTGTGTGATAGTGTGATTTTTGGTGAATTGTATTGAATCCAATTAGGGTCAATTTGACCCCCATCATAACAATCCTACCCAGATTTTTGACCAAATGGCACAAATAGGTAATACAGAAGCTGTTTTTTTTTTCTTCTTCTTCTTCTTCTTCTTCACATGGAGTCAAAATATCTGCAGATTCTTGTTTTTTCAGATTCAGTTTTTTCAGATCTGCAGATTCTTGTTTGTTTTGATCTAACATTTTCAATTATTTAACACTAGTACACAACGTACTATATTCTGGATATGTGTTGCAGGCAGTGATTTGGCACAGTGGTCATCTTTGCCGCTCTGTTAATTGTTTGTGATGTCTGCTCAACCCTAGACCTTAGTGATTGTGGGTCTGAGGACCTTTTTTGTCTGCTGCTTAACTTATTTAATCAACAGGCCAAGGGTTTACAACAACAACTATTTCACTGAGTCAACCAAGACTCACCCAAGACCTCACTTTACAGGCCTCAGGCACGGCACACTCACAGACGCACACACACGTGGTACTTGGTAGTCATCTGGAACGCATTGCAGTTACTTCATTCTTGACATATTTTTTCTTGTGCTTCCCGGCCCCATGCTCCTGTTGTCATTGTATAAGTGATGCACCACTCACTGAGCTCAAGATGGAAAAAACAATCACGCCGCAACATTAGCACTGATAACAGTAGTGTCAGCAGAGGAGTTATTACTGAGAGAGCAGCATGCTGCATCGCTGCACATCTGGACCTCTGCCATAGCCACACACTGCCCCTATCTGTCAGAAAAGTTAACGCTCCGGTCTGTAAACCATTAACTATGAACTTTAAAATTCCAGAGCCAGACGTTTGACTGTAGGCAAAGTCTGTTTTACTTTACAGCTTCGTCTGGCCTTAACCTGCCTTTTTAGATGATCAATGACAAATAAGAGTGTCCACAATGAAGAGGGAAATTCTTTCAAAAGCTATATTAAAACACGTTTTTTCTTAGAAATGCACACTTTGCTTTCGTGTTAGTGTCAGATGGTTTTGAGAGTTTTTTGTTTTTGCCATTTAAAAAAAAATAATTCAAATTTTTACTATATAGATGTCATGTGGTGTAACCATGAAATAAAAAATAACACATTTTCTTTACAGATCGAATACAACTGAGTTTGCACATCTTAATATTTAAAAATAAAAAGGTTTTTGATATATTTTTCATGGTAAAAATTCCCACCTGTGGGACGTTTGGCGCTCTTTTTTTGTTGTTGTCTTTTTTCTCTATCAAATCTTTTAGTAATCATCATAAATCATATATCATTTGAAAGCTTAGAAGCCCAAAATTCATCCTGTGAAAACCATTTCGACATTGCGTTACCATGGAAATGGTACTTTAAAATCTTTTGGCGGTCTCCTCCCCCTTAGTGGGCAGTGTCAAGTGTCATATTACAAAATGAATTACGGTCTTTTAGAATCAAAACTTTTTATAATCTTGAAAAAAAACATATCATTGGAAAGGTCTGAGTCGCAGGATTCCATATTTGGTGGTTATTTTGAGATAGAAGTAATATTGACAGAGAAATGCATTTAAAAAAATTAAATGGACTTTGGATGGCACCCGGTGGCTGTTTGTGGTATAACGCCCTAAATAAAATCTCACAGGAACCTCAATATTTTTCATATCAACTTCAAATTTGGAACATAACTTATT